>NC_090266.1:954961371-955281371 GCF_040414725.1 Anabrus simplex | reverse complement strand
CAGCCAGTTCTACTTTCTTTCTTCCATAAGCCCCATTAATATTGATAGCTCCCCATCGAATTCCATTTCGTTCGCCAAGTTGTTTCCAAGGAGCCCCTCGCCTGTCAAATGGGAGTGGGACTGCATTACTGCCATAGGTCCGAGGCTTGCTTAAAGTGTTCTGAGCTCGGCAAATTCATGAAGCAGGATACTACCCTACTTGCACATAGTTCAAGTGAGGATCTCTCCTCTAACGGGTTATGGACCACCGGTGAATTGTATAGTCCTAGCCGCCTGAGCACAAGGAGGGCCATGACTCAGAATATGTCCAAGATGCCCACTCCCATTCCATAGCAACTGGTATCCCTACTCTCAGGACCACTTACTAGGCCACTCAGCCGTTGCCCATGGTTCACAAACTAGGACGTGACTACAGTAATCCACACCATGAACCACACATTTTTGAACGAGCTATCAAATATTTTTCGTAAATTTTTCTTCACATTTCTTGAAATACATTTATAAAGTCCTCGCAGGATGCAAGAAATAGCTTTACGGGCCACATGCGGCTGGCGGGCCGCCATTTGGAAACCCCTGTGTTATCTTCTCTAACGCAGCTTCTCAGTTTTGTTGCTGCCCTCCTGACCATTTAAAATAAGGCAAACACACCTAGCCAACATTGGAAACAATCATCGAGAATGGGACCACTAAATTGAGAAGAAATTGAGAATGCTGCTATTCTAAAATTTGAAATTTCATCAGCGTTTTTCCATCAAGCTGTCACATACATTTCACCTTGCACGTTGTCTCCTCTCAAACTTTGATTCTCATGCTTTTTTGCTCCCCTCCTAGCCATCTGTGGAAATGATGACTCTACAAACAAGTCTGTCAGTTCTGAATTTTTCAACACAGTGATTTCATCTGTTTTTTGAATTGCATCAAACATGCAAATTTTTAAACTAAGAGGTCCGCAACCTCACTATAAGCACTTATTGTTCATTTCCGTCAGTATAATTTGTTTTCATTTCTTTTCTTCTTAGGTTTAGCACACTATTCAATTATGTATAATATTAACATTTTTTTTTCACTGAATTTGTCCCAACGAGTCATTTATTGCTCCATCTAATGATGGTAAGGTTGTATATTGTATTGTTTTTTATTTCCATCATGTCTCTTTTGTTTTCATTTTGTTCCTTCATTATGTTCTTAGGACATTTTTAACTTGTACTATGTAAATAACTTTAACCCCTCTTATTTCACTGAAGATGGCTTAAACGAGACGAAACCTGTTTGAATTTTATTACTCCATCTAATGATGGAGTTATGTATTGAATAGGAGGATACAATCAAACATTTTCCTTAGTAAAGTGAATATGTCTGTGGAAGTAAATTATAATTGAATGATGTATCACTGTCAGTTAGTTGGAAGAAGTGTGTTGTATTTGAAATCGAACAAAACCAGTGGCATATCACAGTGAATTATAGCTTTTGCATTCACCTTCATGGACTGTTTTGAATTGACATTACTGAATATCTGCAATTCGAACCTTCCCTGCCAAGTTCATCTCGCAACATAAGTTCAGAGTTCACGTGCAATTCTATGAGGCTGTTAAATCCTAACTCACATTTGAACTACACTCGCACCCGTGCCATTCAATGAATGATTGAACGCAGACCCTTTGTGCCAAATCCATCACGAACCTACATTTTCGAGTGTGTTTCATGTGTTTTTTGCATTTATCGAGTCCAAACTCACGCTTGTGCAATTCTTGTCTCACCCTTTACAGCTGTTTTTTGAATTGACGCTTATTGAATAAGTGATTTCAATCCCTAACTGCCAAATTTCACCTCAACCCAAATATTTTATAATGTTATGTGCATTATGAGAAGATTGTGTTTATTGAAATATAACCTATGTTTTGTATTACACTCGCGGCAGGCAACATTCAATGGAAGAGTGTCTGAAATAATTTGAATCTCCAATGCCAATCATCTCGTACTTCCGCATGGTTTTGTTACAGTTTATATGTTTATATGTTTTATTGTTCAAGTGATTATGTTATCTCATGTTTATACAAGTTTGACTCACCCTTCATGACCACTTTGAAACTGACACTGTACTTCGCGTCTTCATGTTCTCTCATTTAATCACACTAATGCAACACCTTGTAATATAAATGTCTACATGCTAGCCTATTTCCCACATTTTGGCTGAAGATGACGCCAAACAGCGTCGAAACTAGTTCCAAATGTAAATATATGTTGTAAATAAACTATAACATTTATTTGTATTGAAAAGGCGGACCCTTTTAAGTTTCCTATCTTCCATTCTCAGTTCAATACGGACATAAATGAAATTCTTAGATTTAAATGTAAATTATCAGTATCACTGTATGTGAAATTAATACATTTCTCAACATTTCATGTGCTGGAATTTAAAGGATCGACTGGAACGCCGATAATACTTTTGAAGGCAGTGTTCAGAGCCTGAAATAAATATTTCATGTTAGATGGTGTAAAAATTACTGTAGCAGGGAACTGTAGGAGCGAGGCGATCACGAGACGGCATCGTATACTTCAGGAAGTGCGGATTGAAGAACGCGATACGCGCCGGTTCGAATAAAACGACACTTCGTCGTAATGTGTCACGACGTGTGATTCGGGCTCAAGAAAGAATAATTGTGCAAATGTAATGGGTCTAGAGGCACCTATAAGTGTTTTTTTCTTCTTGTATAAATTAATGTAAATTCTGTAAGTAAGGTATTAATCATGGGTAGTCACCCAGAAGTGTTTTATTGTGTTAAATTTATAAAGTGCGATATGATGGACGAGTAAATTACCATGGGGCCAGGAGGCTTCTCATCCGCTACGAGACAATGGAATTCTACATAGGAATGAGTACACAAATTTAATATTTGGGGATGTTATCGCGACTAAACGGGGTTCAGTGTAAATTAATTATGGTTACTTAACATGGTCCGCCTCCCGAATCCATGATTTTAATTTTTTGTTAGACGGATGAACTAATTTATATTAACGTAATAATGGGTTAGATTAATTAATTTGAGTATTTGTTTGTTGTATATAATGTAAATATGGGGTATATTTCTTTCAATTAATGCATGCTGTTTGTAATACTTCGATTTAAGTTCATTTCAAGTGTTAAATTCCTTTTTGTGCTAACCCATTTATTTGATTTCAATCACCGCGGTGATTATTTGTATTTTAGTTAGGAATATTTTCTACCAGACAGCCAGATTATGAAAGTGCCAGAGTATGTAAAATTTGTGTTGCGTACGGAAGGTCATTAAAATAATAATAATAATAATAATAATAATAATAATAATAATAATAATAATAATAATAATAATAATAATAATAATAATGTTCTATCTGCTTTGGGTGTTCGTAAGTTCTATATAATAATAATAATAATAATAATAATAATGCTCGGTGTGTTTGCGAGAAAGAAATAATAATAATGTTTGTGAGTTGGCAAAGGAAAGTAAATTAATAATAATAATAATAATAATAATAATAATAATATTCTGTGCGTTTGCAAGTTAAAGTATAATAATAATAATAATAATAATAATAATAATAATAATAATAATGACAGTGCTTCGTGAGTTAGCTAGTGCAAATAATAATCAATGTGGAGATGACCTGTAGCGTTAAAGAATTTAGTTCGGGTAATCAGTTTGATTTTACGTAAATTTTTGATTTCACGTTTTTGGACTTTACCTTAACCATTAAAATTTGTTTAAAAGCGATAGAGGCACGTGAATTAGAATGGTCACGATATGTTAAAAGCCCAGAGTGGTTTGAGCCCATGTTTAGAGTTGGAAGTCATGAGGGACGAATATCCGGCTTGAAATAAATTGAGCCGTACTGTTTGTAATGATGAAATAGATGAATCTCAAGGCCTAAGATGATATAAAATGCATATTCCGGTGTTATGAGTGGCAGATCCACGCACCGAGGATTAATTTACGAATTAAATGTTTGAAGAGTTCCAATAAAAGGAAATGGACTTCAAATTGGAAGGAAAAGTTTAGCAATCGCCGGCATTGGAGGTATTTGCCCAGCCGCGATGTGCCATAGGTTGTGAGATGTGTCTTGGGAGGACGTGTGTCCCTATATAAATTAACGGCAGTACGAAACTGAAGGTACGGTCCCGAATACCGTGTTGTCCCGACCGACATAAAGCAGATCTTGGTGGTTCATAACGGGATTTAACGTATGTGACTAAATTTTAAAGAGTGGAAATTACAATATCAACTTTCCATTTTTAATAATAATAATAATAATAATAATAATAATAATAATAATAATAATAATAATAATAATAATAATAATAATAATAATAATAACAATAATAATAATCCAAGTGAATCTTGTTTTAAATCAATTGCTTAGTACCAAAGTAGACTGAAACTGCAAAAGCTTAGGCATTAACCATAAATATCGCTAATGGTAGTGTAACACGTGAAATTAAGATACTATAATAATAATAATAATAATAATAATAATAATAATAATAATAATATAAAGAGGAATAATAATAGGAAGAATTTATTCGATTAATTTGAGAATAATTATGATGAGATCAATGTAAGATATTAATCCCATGATGAATAAGTGATGCGATAATGATAATCTCCACTGATGGAAATAATAATAATAATGAAAAGTTGAAGAAGCAGGAGATGAACTTGCAATAGTATTTTGAGAATAATAATGATGACGACGGAAAATTAAGAGATTTTTGGACGATGATTCATTGTAACGATAATAATAATAAAATTATAATAATATTTTATTAGGAAACTGGTCATAAATTTATGCGGATAAATTACGAGGAAGAACGACCCTTCGTTTGAAACGTCGGCAAGGGTTGACATATAATCATCCCGGATGACAAATGATAATAATCAAATATAGGATTATAATTGAAATTAATGATAATAATAAATTAATTGATGGTAATCAAAGAATATGATAATGATCAGATAAAGAATGATAATGATATTATTTAATAATCATAGGAGGATATGATAGGGACAATCGTCATGTGTCGAACTGCTCAGAACCAGATGTTGGGTTTTCACGGGGGAGATTGTTAGCGGTAGATACGAAGATAACCCACGGACGGCACATGTCTTCATTGTCAGAGCGTAGTAATGAACCTTTCCGTACGTCTTGTTGTATTGACAAGTGTAAATATTGAAATAGGCTTCGAGTTAATGAACTCTACCTGGCGTGTTTGTGAATCTGGAAATAATAGGCTAGAATTTGTCCGTACTATAAATTCCCGTTTTTCGAGCAGATAACATTTCCACGGTGGGTGTCCGGCTCACCAGAATATACATACCGGAAGTGTCTCATGTCCAAACGGATCGAGGAGATGACAGTAAATAGTTACTGTCATTCCTTCGTCTCCGAAAGAAGATCTCCAGCGATGAAACGTCCACTCATACGGATGTGAATTCGACCCCCAGTAACCAATTGGGGCGAATTCACCAGATGTTTTACACTACCAGAGTAGTGAGGTAAATCCAAGTAGTATGTCATTTATTTTTCAGGATGGAAGTGTCCCAATGTAGTAATTGTCATCATGTGTAGTTTGCAAAATAAGTGAATAAATTGCTCCTCATTGCAATATCAATAGGAAACAGTTTCCATATCTTTTTATTGTAGTTAGTCCAGTATGCCCATGGAATTTAAGTTGACACTTTCCAGTCCTATTGTGGAGTCAAAAATTTGTATCCATGAATGAGTCGTCCCCCGTTACCTTAATTTGCATGCCCCGTTCATCCCTGTGTTCATTTGATGCGCCGATACATAATTAGATTTTCTTTATTAAATTTATTTTTTATCTTTTTCGAACTGATCACCCCTGAGATTAATGCTAGTCTGGGACTCAGGAAGTCAAGTGTAGTTAAATATGTTTGACTTCCCATAATTATTAATTCTGGTTTCATGTGAGTGCAATGGTTGCAGCGGATGGATGTCCCCCTCCTGGTTGGCGGTTATCCGTGACCGGAGTGGCGGTGGAGAAGGGGGGAAGAGGGATGGCCTGTTTGCTCATGATAAGGATGTATAATATGTATGGGGTATGCAACATATACTAACATTATCTAACTTTTAACGAATTGGAATATCTTTGGATTTTTTGTTTCTTGTTTTTGTTTGTTTGTTTGTTTGTTTGTTTGTTTGTAGTACGATCAAGTCTAACTACATGTAATGTTTACATTACAATAAACGAGTATACTCTCCCCAGTTGGTGGTCATCCATGACTGGGAGAGAAGTGCATTCATTCATTCAATAAGCCTGCTCAAACAATAAAAATTAATAATTTAATGTGGCTACTTAAGTCATAAAAAACCACAATTACATTTTAATACAAATTTTACCTATTTAGGAATAATTTGTTTTTGTGTAGTAGGCCTGAACACAATGGGCTATGCACAGTCCAAACTTGCACTCCTTGCACCATCATCTACTTTCTTTTCACGGTACAGGTGAATCCTCAGCCTGCACCTCTTCATCTAAACTAAAAAAAGAGCGTAAATTTCTGGAGAGGTGAAGTATTTCTATCGTTTGTATTCAGAATAAAATAATTCTGCTAAAGACTTGCATTCAAAAATTGACGTAACAAAAATCTTGCCCGAACTACCACTTGGTATTGTACCAGTAAAATAGAGCCCGGATTTACTATTTCATTTAATATCGCATGAGTTATGTCTCAGAGCAGTTCCAGGTAAATTATAGCTAGGATTTGGTACAAGAAAACTTAAAAGTTCTTTTAAGAATGAAGTTAATTCAAATAAATGCATGTTGAATTGGATATCACCTTGGTGTAGATTTTCGTAGTCTTCAACGTCGCCTATCAGGTAACCCGCACTCCCAGGTCACCATGCTGAACTGGACTGGAACTCGTTCTGCAGGTCTCATTCGTAACCACAAAATGGAACTGCAACACCCAGGTTGGTCCAACATGGGATCGAACTTGTACCTCTGAAGTTCTAGACGGTCTCCGACGATCTTGCGGGGTAATCACTCGTTTTATTACTCACACGAGTGTCCACAATTGCAGTCCCCCGACACTTATTTGACACCAACATTTGCTTTAATATTGACGTAATACGAGGTCTATCTTCACTAGTCCCTTGTAGATAGAATTTAATTGTTATTTAAAGATGAAGATGCGGATAGCATCAACTTAAGAAAAGAAATAAATCACAGAAATAACGAAACTGAAGACTGTTCATATATTATGCACAGTTCCTGGTTGCTTTCCACTGAAATATTGTCGCACTTGACACTAGAATAAATATACGAGTGCACAAGAGTTTATCCAACACACACTGCTGTCAGTAATGCACTAATAAGTAGGGGGCGGATTTCTATGACAAGTCATATTTTTTTCCCTTAACATTATATCTTATAGTCTTGTATTTTCAACACGTTTCCAAGCATGATAATCAAAATTAAACAGGTTTTATTGGACATATAAATGCATATTTAGGCTTTCTTAAGTTTTATGGCATATTTTGAATAAAATATCATTATAACGGCATATTTTGGTAATTTTCATTTGAATTTCTTTTTATAAAAATCAGAATAAGCTCTAGAAATTATTTTTCAGGATAGACTGGAATATACTACTGAAGAGCCATTCTAAAGTAGTGTATGGAATGTTTCTAACAGCTAGGAGCTATTGTTTGCTAGCTGGGTCAATTCCTGGAAACCGGGCTATTGTTTACACGGAAGCAGAGGTAATTCTGCAGTTATTTGTCACTGTTCTTATCTCTCTCCTTCGTCCTTCCCTCTTCCACCTTCAACACACTGAATGACCTTGGTCATTAGGGAGCTTCAGTCATTCAGTTCCTTTCAATATGCCTAAAACGAAAGTCTCAATTTGTGGGAAGTTGCAAAGTTTTGTTCGTGAGTTCGGTGAAAACATATTCCGTATGGATGGAGTGATATTATTCAGTAAATTGTGTGAGGTAAAAGTTACTGCCGAAAAACGCTTCTCTGTACAACACTGTAATACTGTAAAACATAAGAATTGTGTAGATATTCTGCACTCGAAAATAGGCAACGTCTGCTATTCGAAACTCCGACATCAAATTCACAGTGTTCACAATTTTCACAAGATCTCTGCAAGATCATGGTTTTGTCTAATATTCCTTTAAAGAAACTTAACAGCCGAAGCTTCGGACAGTTTCTTGAAAAATATACAAAGCATCCTGTTCCCAACGAATCTACTCTCAGGAAGGACTAACTGACCCCTTGTTATGAAGACATGTTGGATATAATAAGGCATGGCATGGGAGACAGTAAGATATGGGTTTCAATAGACGAGACCACAGATGTGGATAGAAGATATGTAGCAAATGTGATCGTTGGCACGCTGAAGGAAGATCGGCCTGGTGATACGTTCCTCCTGACATGTGAAGTGCTAGAGAAGACAAACCATTCCACCATTGCAGTTCTCTTCGACAATTCAATGAATCTGTTGTGGCCAAACGGGGCAAAGAGAGAGCACATTTTTCTATTTGTAACTGACGCTGCTCCGTATATGGTGAAACCAGCCAAGGGACTTCAAATGCTATAACCGAAAATGATACATGTGACATGTCTTCCACATGTCTTGCATAGGGCAGCTGAAGAAGTTAGAAGTAGCTACCATGAAGTTGATAAATTAATATCGAACTGTAAGAAAGTGTTTGTCAAAGCTCCACTTCGCGTTCAGAAATTTCAAGGAGAAGCACCTTCACAACCCCTACCTCCCCAGCCAGTTATAACGCGATGGGGGACTTGGCTTCATGCCGCAATGTACGATTGCAACAACTAAGATGTCGTGGAGAAGATCGTGAAGTCTTTTGATCCTACAGAATCGTACTTTATAAAAACCACTAGAGTATTTTCAAGCACTACATTAAAAGCGGACCTGGCTTACATAAAGTCCAATTTTAATTTTTTTTTAAGTTGCTTTTTGTCGCACCGACACAGATAGGTCTTATGGTGAGGATGGGATAGGAAAGGCCGAGGAGTGGGAAGGAAGCGGCCGTAACCTTAATTAAGGTACAGCCCCAGCATTTGCCTGGTGTGAAAATGGGAAACTACGGAAAACCATCTTCAGGCCTGCCGATAGTGGGGTTTGAACCTACTATCTCCCGAATACTGTATACTGGCCACACTTAAGCGACTGCAGCTATCGAGCTCGGTATTTTAATTTTTTATTTGGAGCAATCATGCAACTGGAAGTTTCAGGTGCAGAACTAAGTGATGCACTGGATGTTGTAAAGTGCATTTAACAGGAATTAAAGCATGCGAAAGGAACAATAGCATCTAGGGTGTGTAGAAAATTAGAAAATGTACTGGAAAAAGTAGCGGACTTGTGTACCTGCGTGGAATAAGTGACATTCTTTGTGGAAATCCTTCATCTGCAGATTTCCAGGAATTTTCTCCAAGTGATTTAACTCTATTCAAGTACGCTCCCATACATAATGTGATGTCGAAAGAAGTTTTTCTCGCTACAAGACGATAATCAGTGACAACAGGAGGGGATTCTCATTCAACAATCTTAAGACGCATGTGGTCATAAATTGCAACAATTCTGATAATGGAGACTAGATTCAGGTATGAAAGTTTCATTCAAATAACATATGTTTTGTGTATAAATTAAAACTGATTGAATATTGAACAGTGAAAGTAACTGTAGTGTTTATGTCTTCCACAGAGTCCGTCCTTGCCTAGGAGTATGCAGTGTAACCTGAACGAGTTCATGAAATATTCATCATTTTAGTTGATTTTGGGTTAAAGATTTCGAAAAATTAAAACTTTTTAAACTATAAATTAATTGCAGCCTGTAGCAATCGTAATAAAAGTGTTTCTATGTAACATAGATGCTATTCATTAAGTCATATTTTGAATTTTATAGGTCATATTTTTATGTTTTTAGGTCATAAATGCATACATATTTCATACATTTTTAGGTCATAGAAATCAGCCCCCTACTAATAAGTCATTAATCACTTTGAGGTAACGTTGACAATTATTATGCACAGTTCACAATTCAACTTGGTTTGAATTAAGAGTTGTTCACTTCAACCCAGAATTTGAAAAAATAAAGTTAGCAATTATTATACACAGTTGTAAATTCAATTCATTATGAATTGAGTATCGTTCACTTCTACCCAGAGTTAATCACTTGTGTCGAAGCACACGAGTATAAATTGTGTAATAGGTAATCACTTGCATTTATGGTAGTGAAAGAGTTAAAACACTTTCATGATCACTTCTACTTAATAAATGAAAGAAAATAAGCCGACTGAGCCTTAAGAAAATTCCACAGTTAATAATATAATGCAGTGGTGTGTCGCTTTGAAATTTACAATACTCGTTGATAAGAAACTAAGTTCCAGAATTGTAAAGTGGTAAGAAACTAAGTTTCACAATCATAAAGACTTGTCACATGTCGAAGTTCCTACACGCGCACAATTTCTACGTTCCAATCAATTGTCAGAACCTAAGTAAACCATAAGACTTGTCACATATCGAAGTTTCTATACGTACACAAAATCTAAGATTCAATCAACTGACAGAACCTAAGTCCACTATGAAGACTTGTAGAATTCGAAGATAAATTTTGACAGCACTTTGTCTTGATGAACAGAGTAATGGTGTAGCGTGGTGAGACAGACTGGACTCCCAGCTATGACTGACTGACTTGGTTGGGTTGAGCTCGTCTTATATACGATTTGTGCTTGTACGTCACGAGATATCATGATTTCTATGAAGTGGAATAACTCGAGAATCCCTCAATGGATTTACTTGAAACTTATGATTAAAGACGTTTACAGGATTCTCTACAAAATGACGTATCTGTCAAGTTGATACGATCATTATTACAGGAGTTTTGAAAATTTCCCAGTCGAACATTCGGGAAGGTGTGACGTTTCTTCTAGAACACGCCAGTCCTTGCCGGGTAGCACATGGCAGAACAGGCGGGTAGCCTATCTTGCTCCTGCATCCACGTCACTCGTACAGCTGTAGCTGCCTCAGGCGGGCTCGCTCCACTGAGTGTAGACAGACCAAGCTCGCAGTAAATGTCTTGCGTGATGATTAAATATTACTTATTTTTTAAAAATATATGACATGTACCGCGCATTACTGTTATCTGGTTCCTAAGCAAAGTCTTCATCACTGTCATCTATTTCTGAACCTGCTTCTCCTGATAAAATATCCAATGATATCACTATCATTGAGCTAGCATGACGACATATTTGTACGGCAGAGGTGCCAACTTTGAAGTGGATTATCAGTAATCGCCCTCCGCCCCCGAGAAATTTCGAGTCAAGTCGAAAGCATACTCCTTCCTTCTTGATAATGACACTCCTTTTGCCCTTCCTTCTAGCAATCTATTCTAAAGTATATCATATTACACAATAATATTTGAACGCAACCTGTTGGTTCTGTGATAAAACATTCCTTGTAGCTTGTTTCTCACGCAGCAGCTGCTTTTCAGTGTAGTTTTTCTTGAAGCATCCTTCCGACTGTGATGACATTTTCGTTTTCTGAACCATAAGCGATACCAGTGCAGATGTGCTTAATGTAGGCCTCACTTCTTTCTCAATCTTTCTGTCAACTGTCAGATACACTTAACACAGCAAATACAACATCACTGACGGATTTGTAGTGGAGAAGAGCAGCGCCTGAGCTCCTTAATTCACAATGAATTTTACAATGCCTATGGGTAGCAAAAGGAAGTCACGATCAAATAAGTATCGTTGCCAACTCACAAGCATTGAAATAAAGACGATTTAGGAGAAAGGACTCAACATTTTTCCTTTTCTTTTGTTTCCGTCAAAAATTATTTTTTCGTGATACTGTCAGCTTTTCCGTAATAATTTCTTCTTTGACCGTAACTCCGTAATCATGAGGTGAAATCCGTAATAATTACAGACAATCCGTAATAGTTGGCACCTCTGGTACGGTAACATAGCTGACAGTGTGACATATTTGACGCGCTCAGCACCCGGCACACCGAGTGCTTCGACAGAGGTCACGGCAAGAAGAAACTACCCTTCTTATCGTTTCAGGTTGTACTTCCTGGTAACTGCTGCATTCTAGTCAACCCTAGATATTCTAATAACTCCAAGCAAGGGACAGGAACCATATGGGATACGTACAGCTACCTATAAACACGCGCGGGAATAAAACCCATATGGTATACAGGTGCCGTCCACTACCACTACCCGTACGATTGAAAGTATTAATCATTTACAATTTAAAATCCTGACCTGGCAGGAAATCAAACCGGGGGTTTTCTGAACTGAAGACCATTATACTGACCATTCAACCAAGGAATTGGACGAGGACTATGAAAATGAAGTGGAGAAAGACAGCCTTATTAAAAAATCTGTTCTTGAAGTTCGTCTGGCCAGTAGAGGTCTTGTTTATTTCAATTCGCTCTTTCCACACATTTAGCTCATTTTTTCAAACAATATGTGGGCATAAATCTGTGTTATTAAGGTTTTCTTATCTTTGGATTTACATGTTGTGGTACTGAGTCGTACATATGACTTCCGTTGCGCCCATACCATTTTAGTAGGATTGAGCTCGCAATGGTATGGGGATAAACAAAGCACAATACAACCCACACCATCTTGCCCTTTTTTTTTTTACAGGTTATACATTCTATATCTTTCCCTCTCATCCCATGATGTGCATCAACTTGCACATCATTCTGCCCTCAAAAGCAATCCCTTTCTACATAAGCCATGCCCTCCACACAACAACATTGGACTGGAAATGGTCCACACAGCCTGCTGTGGTACAACACACTACCTAAACAATACTGGGCAGTAGCTGTTCCGAAAATTGGCGTTGGCAGTATTCTTTATGCATGGAAAAGTCAGAGCAGCACTTTGAAAGATTCCATTCTTAATACCTTCATACACTAAATCAAAACGCGTGCCCTGTCCCTTCCTTCAATAGTTGCCTGTCGAGCTCTTCATTCCATTCCTTACTGACAATGAATCCCATGTTTGCCCACAACTCATCTGTATACATAATTGGCTTTCCCAAATCCTTACACCTTTACCCTGTCTTTGGTAAGTTTGGCACCAACAAATTACATCATTTTGCTCTATGATTAAACCTTTATTTCTCCTTCTGAGATATTCAAATTCACAAGAATGAATCCATGCAAGGAGGAACAAGACAAATCTTGCAATGATTTGGCACTGTTAACATTAGCTAAAATTACATTTAAAATAGAGCGGGGGGGGGATACTGACAAAGAAAAGGGTGTGAGCAATATGCTAAAATCTCCACTTTCTGCAGTACCAGTATTAATATATCTCTATTTTTTTCAATTTACCTCCCTTTTCAGTTTTCGTTTCATAGGTGTTCTTAGAAAACAATGTTGTTCTGTTCCTTCCTAATCTTAAATGAACTCTTTTGAAACATGTTGTTCAGGAAATTTTCTTTAATGTTTTACTCAAATTCATGGTTGTAAGGTAATGCTAAAAAAGCATTAAACACTGTTTGCCTTTCCTTCGCTTGCATCCTGTCAGTACTGTATACTTTGCATGCTTCACCTTTCATAGTAAAGGTCCATTTAATAAATATTAAAGTTAAAATGTTAAAATGAAAGAACAAGGAATTAACATGAGCAATATTGAGCATGTACTTCCTGGACGTGCCACCGTGAAGGACTGTAAATGAAATATTAATTTTAGCAATTTTCATACAAAAAATAGGTTGTCACAATACAGGACAAAGCAACGAACTGCTTGAAAGGATGTTGCAGAGGAAAATACCTGAGTAAGGGTTCTCTAAATCTCCAATAAAAATGATTTTATTGCCAGAGCCCGCATTCTTATGTAATTAATTATATATTCCATTCCTTTACTTGTAGATAACTGAAAATGACAAATGTCGATGAATTGTGGTTCTGATATGATTATACCTGTGTTCCATCTTACATGTTTTTGCATATTCTTAGTAATATTACATATTTTTACATATTATGTGAAGAATGTAACATTTTTGTACATATTTACGTAATTATTCAAAAAATGAAAAACTGTCAGCTTGTTTACTTTTCAAACTGTAATAAAATAATTGGTGAATTTCATCACATTTAAAATATATTTCTATTTCTAAAGTTGGGCTTAAAATTCCTTTAAAATTATGATTTCTAACCCTTTGTTTGTGAAACAGAGTTGGTCCGAGTGCCTCAACTGCATACAACAGCACTAAGGAAGGGCTAGGTGTCATTCACTGGTCAGAGCTTCTAACAATCGCCATGAATCCTTGAAACAACATCTAGGTTATCAAGCCCTCTATCTGTTTGCGAGATCATTAGTAGCGAACAAGAAGAGCTCCTGGAAAATATTTCACCCAGATAGTTTTATTTTTAAAATACACACAAGTAACTTCCTGCGATGCTTAACGGTCCTCCTCAGCCTACGAGAGAATTTTATGGGATCAGCACCAAAACATCACAATGGAAAACTTACATACGTACTTACAGTAGTGACGATAAAAAAATTTATCACACTTTTATATGTGTTTAAAGGTTTAAAGAGAGATTCTATATTAACTTTATTTAGTAACACTTATTTGTTTTATTCTCAGGACATGAGGGCAACAGGAAATTAGCTACAACAATACATTGAGTAATATACTCCACGATTTACAGTGCATAACACTATTTTTAAATATGTGAAGTATTTTTATTATGCCTGTAATTTGATTATTTAATACTGTCAAAATTAGAAAGCAGTAGACAATATAAATTACTGAAGCAACAACAATTGACTTTATCATACAATATGGAGGTTAAAACAATTTTATTATCGCATGCCATGAGTATAAGTCATAATTAAGGAATATACAAACATTTCCGTATATTTAGTGCATTAACACTATTATATATTTTATGAATGTTACATCTTTAATTACATACTTCACTGATATTTACTACATTTTTATGTACATATTTCACGCTTTGAAATCACATAAAAATACGGGCCCTATTTGTCACCCATATACATTGCCTGTAACTTAATTATATAAACAGACGTACGTAAAGAGCCACTGATATGAGAGCAAGAAGTAATGAACGCTCAGGTTCAGTCTCATTTGCTGTGCTGTGAGCATCATTCCAGACTTATTCAGGACTACTAACGCCACTGTGCTGGTTTTTTTTTTTTTTTTTTTGAGGTATGAGTTATGCTCAGAGTACTGTACTCTAAATTAAAACATATTAATCTTGTCTAGTTGTCTGCGGCAGCACCAACCATGTGTCTGTGCATCGGTTCTCTCAGAGAATGTGAAATTCATCTTATTTGCGAGACTAGACTATATGAAATAGAATTATACTGATTTCATCTGCCATCTCGTGGTGTTTCTGGGAATGATACCTAGTCACTAAGCAACCACAGTTGTACGTTTTCTCCTTGAGGAGAGAGAGAGAGAGAGAGAGAGAGTCTTAGTTAGCAAGGATTCGCTCACCTGTACTAGAAAGACGTGCATGTGTCTGGCAGCCAAGTAATTATGGCGGCCACAAAATGTTTTCTTGTTTGCCGGCAACATGCCTAGATAACGGCTAAGAGCGCCGATTCATTGCTAAACATGGGCTAAGGAGCCCATTTATTTCTTCAGTGTCTCCTTGGGATTACAGGTATGCCACTTCGAAAAGATAAAGATTCATCTTGTTATTCTGCCAGAAGACTGCAGCTATTTGAAATCACCATTATGTAAAATTTATGTCAACATGCAGACATGAGTATTATATGATTATATTATTACCATGAAGATACTGTGGACAATGACTGTGGTTTGCTACGAGTTTCTTCTAGTGTCTGCCTGATAACATCAAGCGATCTAAAGTCTACGGCCTATATTGACTTGCGTGTGACTTGGATAACTGAAAAAGTTTGACATTGTTCTGGAATAATAGTTATCTGAGAAAATTGGTTCCAAAAAGTCACAGCTGATCTAATAACTTCTCTTGTAATTGGTGTAGTCCAAATGAAGGTTACACTGAGCTCGATAGCTGCAGTCGCTTAAGTGCGGCCAGTATCCAGTATTCGGGAGATAGTAGGTTCAAACCCCACTGTCGGCAGCCCTGAAAATGGTTTTCCGTGGTTTCCCATTTTCACACCAGGCAAATGCTGGGGCTGTACCTTAATTACGGCCACGGCTGCTTCCTTTCCACTCCTAGCCCTTTCCTGTCCCATCGTCGCCGTATGACCTATCTGTGTCGGTGCGACATAAAAAAACAACTAGCAAATGGAAGGTTACTGTTTATGTGTGAAGTGAACACTGGTGTATGTGTACAGATTATTTATATTATTATTACTACTAGTATTATCTTTTAAAATTATATTTCATGTGATTTGTTTCCTGTGGGCCACATGCTCATTTAACACTAGAAAGACAAGAGGAGTCATTTTTGACCCTTTTATGAATTCAATACTCTGCTGTTGCCATAATTTAGATTTTGTTCAGACTGTATGACCTTTCATCGCTTAGGCTTTATTTCCTGTCCTTAAAATTTGGATGCCCTAGCCCTAAAAGCTTGGCCCCCATAATTCAATTACCCTAGGAGGACGAAAGGGTCATTTTTGTCCCATATTAGATTTTACAAGAACTCGCATCGTATTTCTATAATTTGCTTCTAATTTGTTTCCTATGCATGATGCAGTCTGTTAGGTTCTTCCCCTACTACACCCCCTCTGCTACCTTTAGCTATTTATGTCCTCTCCTCTCCACCAATGTGAGTCAAGGTTAGAACAAATCCACCATCCCGCCATTCGCAGTAAGGAGCTTGTGAAACATGTATTATGAACAATTTGTTGTAGTTTGTTTATCGAGTTGTTTGTTGTGGTTGTTTTATGAATAATTCTTGAAATATGGAGCAAGGAAGGTATTTGAGATCGGATGATATGATAGTTTCTCTCCAGGAACTAAGTGAAGATGACTGGGGACGAGTCTGGTCCAGCACCACATGGAAAAGGAAATATTTTTGATAGGTGCAACACAAGCGTATAGAGACTCTTCATGGGTGAATTTATTCAACTGTATAGAAACAGAGGCTGAAAGGCAGCTACAATGTAAAAACTGGCCCGTGACTATGGATGAACTCGATGCGTTTCTAGATATGTGGTATGCTCGTGGGGGCAACTTGTGTGAGAACCCTGGATTTGAAATCACTCTGGTCCAAAAATTGGGGACTTGAATTGTGTAAGAATGCTATGTCTCGAGATAGTTTTACAGAAATGTCGAGATTCTTGAGATTCAGTTTCAGATCTTCAAGGTCAAAGAAACTTAAAACCGATAAGTTTGCCCTGATATCGGAAGTATGGGAAAGGTTTATTTCAAATTGTCAGATTTGCTATAAACCTGGAGCTTGGATCACAATTGATGAGCAACTGTTCTCCAGCAAAACTCGCTGTCACTTTTTGCACTTTATGGCATCCAAGCCGTATAAATTTGGTCAGAAATTCTGGATGGCCATGGATAAATCGAAATACATCTTGAATGTACTTCTTGTTGAGAAGTTAATGGCTCCTTTCATAAACAAGGGTAGGAATGTCGCTTGCAACAGTTTTTTTTTCTTCATCACTGCAGTTAGCTAAAAAGCTGAAATCCCAGGGAACCAATCTTCTTGATACAATAAATCGGGTGGGATGGGAGGTTCCGCCGGAGGTGAAAACTTCCCGAGCATAAGTTTTAAAAAGGAACAACATAACTTTCGAGTATTTATCAAGACAAGGTATGTAAGAATGTTCATGTGCTCAGTTCACCTCATCCAGATGTTCAGGTGGGAATGGACAGAAAGAAGAATCCCAACACTGTAACATGTTGCAACGTAACTAAGTATTGAGTCAACGTTGTGGAACAAATGGGCAGAAAGTATACCATCAAGCCAGCTGCACGTAGGTGGCCATTACACACATTCAGTAATGTTCTCTAATTAGCAGGAAAGAACGTTTCGGTGTTGTACAAATGGGTTACAGATATCAAGATCTTGTGAAGAAACTTTCTCCTACACCTTGCTGAGGAATTTACTCAGCAATCACCCAGAGTAGAAATAAAAGAACCGATACTGCAGACCATGATGATAGTGATACAGAACCTTAATCTGGCCAAAAATGCAGGAAATGCCAAGTGCGCAACAAATGCAAGGACATGAAAGGTGGGCATGTGTGTAAGGCATGAAGTGGTGAAGCGTGCTAGTATCCACTGTTACCACTGGTAACAGTGAAAATATAAAAATCTAGTACTCTTTAATATATTTGTTCCTTCGCCAGGACGTGTCACGAGACCTCTATTGCAGTAAATAGCCACCATCAAAGCTGAGAGAGAGAGTTACTGTTACCAACTCTAGGCAGTGGATACGTGTGGAATCTCTTCTAACAGCTAGGCGAGTATTAATGCCCCTGCGCCAAGCAAAGCCTTTCTCCCTCCGACACTGAGATGTACCCTCATATGTTCTCTCGTCATGTTACCACAATGCAAAGTGGTAACGAATACTTAAAACGGTGTTGTGCAGTTCTGTCCGTTCTTCCCATCGCGCTCAAAAGTGCACTATTATAATTTGTGTTAAATATTGTTGTTGATATAATACGATGTGACTTTTCTTGTTAAAGTGTGAATTTATATTTAATTTGTCTTAGGTAAAGATAGCATATAACACTGCAAAAATTTATCACATGTTAAAATGAGTGCTGTCACTTCCACCTCGAAAATAACTGTGTTGGTGGGCCCAGAAAGCTCATGTATAATAGTAAGCTTAATGAACACACCAATTTCCTTAGGAAACTTTCAAGATAAAGGAGAACATAATTGAAAAAGTTAGACCCACGCTTTCTCTTAAGAATTTAATCAAGGAATCGAAAAGAGCAGTATGATATTTTCATGACTCGTGGTACAGAGATCTACATTGGTTATTTGGTTATGAAAAAATGAATAAACTGTATTGTTGGCCATGTGTTCCACTTCCCTCCGGAATGAATGCTTGGAAAAACTACAGTACGGAGAATTTATATAGTTTCAGAGTTTTAAAGAGATGCCATGAGGTGTCTCAAGCACACATCAACACTGTTGCTGATATGATTCAGTTCAGAAGGTCCAGAATAGAGTACAGCTTACAGAAAGAAGGTGCGAGTGACAATATACTCTAAAGGAGTAGTATGGTAACATTTTCAAAATGCCACACGTTGAAACTGAAGGCATGCAAAAAGGATGTCTGCAAGAGATGTACTGGAAAAGAGAAAGGGAAATAGTCACATGTGTAGAATTTCTGTAAGCTTTGAAGTTGAAGATACACTCATTCAATGACATACTGTACTTCATCACGTACTCTTCAGACCACTGAAGGATGTGCTTAGTATGATACATAGGTTCATAAAAATAGAAAACTAATCACACAAGAGACTTTCATTTTGTACACATATAATACCCGATTGTGACTTACAGTTGATTTTACATCCATTTATAACTGAATTTTTGATATGACTGTATGGTTTAGAACATAATATTTAATATAATATTCAATCAGGAAGATCACTGATATTTATTTTCATTGTAGAATATACATCCCCACATCTGTATTTACAAATAATAGAATAAAACATATATCACTCGAGGGTAATTTTTGAGCCCTCCGTCTTTCTAGGTGATGCGACTCATTCCATCTTTCTAGTGTTATTATGTAGATGTTAGTATATGCGTTGTGATATTATTAGTTATATAGCATTTTATTTGATTTAACATTGTCTCACTCAGTTCAAATATTATAATTTATGGAAGCTTGTGTCGGGCTTGTGTATTGTTATGTAACTTTGGCGCAGGTTTCTTATCACCCGTTACCTTATCTCGTCAGATGAGACTACTGTTATGGTGGCATTAGTAATAACTGAGTTACTGTGTGATTGATGGATGTGACCGATACTTCTGTTTTGTGGGGAGTCATTGTGATACAAATTTGAAGTTGTATTTTTGGTTTGAGAAGTTGTCAAATGTAATAGAAAGTGTGGTTTGGTGAATTACGAACCAGTTGACATTTGACTGTCACTTTACTAATTTAATTAAGTGTATTTAGGGAGTTGTGTAAAGTGATTGGCGACAGTCTAGTGTTGTGTATTATAATGAATTAGGACTGGTGTACTTCCATCTCAGTCAAACACACAGAATATGTTAATACCTTATGCATGTAATGTAAATAATTTTACGAGCTGTTGAGAGTTTTACTGAATGTTATGGGTAGCAAATACTTTAAAAGGAGGCCTACAGTAAGTTTAAACAACAGTGAAATTCACAAAAGGCGATATCACAATATCATTCTTAATTTATTAAAAGGGGTATCTTAATTGTATTTTATATATTCAACGGACTTTTAAGAGGATTTTATTTTTTACAATCTGCTTTACATCGGACCAACACAGATAGGTCTTATGGCGACGATGGGGTAGGAAAGGCCTAGAGTAGGAAGGAAGCGGCCGTGCCTTAAGGTACAGCCCCAGCATTTGCCTGGTATGAAAATGGGAAACTATGGGAAAACCATTTTCAGGGCTGCCGACAGTGGGGTTTGAATCCACTATCACACAGATGCAGGCTCACAGCCGCGTGCCCCTAACTGCACAGCCAACTCGCCCGGTGAGGAATTATTTAAGGTTACATTTCTCAATTTGAGTTTCACATGGTGTAGCATGATATGGCACATGCCAAGACTTGCTCATTTAATAACAATTACTCGCAAAGGTTATTTGAATTCACTTCATTTATCCTGAATTGTAGCAAACCCGTATTTTTCCCCACCTCTTGCTTTATTTTGGGAATGTGTTTCAGTTCGCTTTCCATACAGGAGTTTCCATGAAGAAAGGAGTTTAATTTAAAAATACGTGTTCTGTTATTTCCATTTTGTTTGTGTTTCCTTCTCCTGCCCACTCCTGTCGCGTACGTTCGTTTCATTTCTCCTTGTCATATGGTGTCGGCAGCATTTTCTAAAAGTAAATGAAGTCTTTCTTAATATTTTTTCATGCTTTCACCACCATCTAACATACATACTGAACCATTCCGTTCATTGTGTTATAGTCATGATTTTAGCCTGCGGTATTTGGAATATTCGAGACCACCCTGAAAATCCTTGTATACTAATTTATTACATGAGAGAAGTGGAGTGTGAGCAGTTCTCGTGTGAAGAAAGCAGCTAGGTAATTATGAAGTTTCTAGAATCTCATAAGATAAATTTATAACCTCAGCGAAGCTCTTTAATTTAGGCAGAGGACGCCAAACACTTCACCTATGTAGCGTGCCAACAAAGGATTTGGAGTGAAGAAAGAAATTAATTTATATCCTTGAGGACAGAATAGATGCATTTGATTTGATGAGAAAATTGCAACCTCCGTAATCGGCACAAGATTTTGATATGCGGCATGAGCATAGTGAGAAATGCATAAGGGAGATAAGTACTTGGCGCGCATTATGCATACAAGCCGCGAGCGGGAGAATGTCGCGGGTAACTCGTTAGCGTGGGTAAGCGAGCCGTATTATATATATGGAGCCGCGGAGCGCTCGAGATTCATTCCTTGACTGTCTTGCTGTCGGGACTGTGTGATAAGACTCCGAGCTAACATTGAGACTAGCATCTGAGCTGCAAGCCACCAACACCAGGCACGATCTATTCGGAAAAGTAAGTAAGTAAGCAACCTGCATGACTAAGTTGAAATTTTCATACTACATGTGCTGGCTTGCCTGTCATGAGAAGATGTACTGCCTATGACTTAACTGCCTAGCTAGTAGCTTCATATGACTTTGAGGACCGATTGTTAGAAAGGAAGTACGGAGAATAATAATAGCTCGGATTATTTCTGGTAGTTGAGAGTAACATTTATATGAGAGGACAACAAGATCTTGTCACCATATTATGTGAATAAGTGAATTCTTGAATCATAAGACTAAACTCTAGTAGAGAACCGAACTTAGAAGCGTGCAAGAGGGGGCGTTTGTGGAAACAGGCATCGAATTGGAACCCTCTGTAACACGTCTCTCTACAGTTTTCCCTTCACCGACCCAGCGGGAGCAACGACACGCTGAGATCAAGAAAGAAGTACGGCGAGTTGGAGAAGGCAGGAGCTGTCAAGACCCCGAGCATCGACACAGGGACACCAGGAAGGCGTGCTCATCACGACGCCGAAGGAGACACCTCACAACCTTCGAGGAAGCTGCAGGAGAAGCCTTCATCAGCCATCATGGAGTAAAATCCAGGGGTCCATAGAGGGGCTGCCTCGCAATGCCATCGATACGTCCAGGTTAGATCGCTCCAATTGGTTCTAAGCATGTAAATTATTGCAGTTAGGTTTAGGGTGGCCGTCAGCCACAACAATAGCTGTCTGATGTAAATAACAATTTGTTTAGAGTAATCAGGTACAGACCTCGAACTCAGGACAGTAGGATAGGCAGTAGGTTGTATATTCCCACTTGTATAATTTCGATTTTTAAAATTTCTTTATTTTGTGGTATCTGTTCCGTCTTGGTCATGTTTGCTAGGTCTGTTAACCACATACGGTAGTTAGTGCAGCGTAGCCTATATTTATTTGAGATAGTACGTAATTCAGAGGAGATCGAGACTTACTCCTTGACTCACATAGGCTAACGGGGCTGGGTGTGTGTGCCATGTTGCTTGAGATATCTTTACATAAACTTCTTGCTGATTGCACGTATTGTTATTGTGATGCCGAGCGCAAGTAAATGATGATCATTGTGATGTGAATATTATGCATTATTCTGGCCGTGGTAGCGCCAGGGAATTGAGTCCTTGTATACTTATGGATAAGCCCAGTGGAGGCAGATATAAGAGAACGTGATTTATGGATAAGCCCAATGGAGGCAGAGATAAGATAATGATTAAATAATTTCGGCGCTAAGAATGTTATATCATGTGATTATAGAAGGGAATTGAGGTACACGGCAGGAATGTCTTTATCCGATCAGCTGAGCACTCCCAAGGGGAGCTGGGCCGACACACATCCCGTTTTTTGTGGGGTTAAGGAAGTCAAGTTTTACGTCACCGGCTAGGGAAAGTAATTAAGCTGTCTGCCCTAGCTCAAGTATTCGCAGTGAGAGCCTCCCCCGGCCTTGACATTGTGTAGCAAGCAGGGATCTTCTGACGTGTTTTTGTACAGAAAATTATCCTTTCTCGTTACTTTTGACTTATTCCGTGATTCATGCTTGTTCCAACCTGGCAGTACGATAAGATTGTGACCTGGAAGTCATCTGTGATAAACTATTAAAAAAAAATTATTTGAGATTTTAACTTCTTGTAAATATTTGGATAATTTTTTTATTGTAATAAATACATTTATGTTCACTGTGAATGCAGCGTTGTTTCCCGTATTTTCATTTTAATTTTGGTTGTTCTTACCTAGCTTTCATGCATATCCACGTGTTTGATTGTATTTCGCCCTTTGTTATACCCTGTATCCCTGAGACATGTGCGACTGAGTTGCTGAGCATGGATATGTAACGCGGGTAAGGTATGTGCACGAGCCCACGCTGGTGGGAGTTTTGTTCACTATGGTGTTCTTGGTTCGAGCTCGGCATTCGCCTGATTGGAATTAAGAGCATTGTAGGGCAGAATACATACATCATTATAGACTGTTATGCCTTTCAGCATTCAGTCTGCAAGCCTCTGTCAATTTATTAAATGCAGCCACAGTCCTCAATTTGTAACTAGCTCTGTGGCCTCATTTAGTTCTTTAAATCATTAGAAATTGAGTCGAATCATCGTTGCCTTGGTCTCTCTTTACATCTTTCATCCCCCATGACCAAGTCCATTATTTTCCTAGGTAAACTATTCTCCTCCATTCATCTCCATGACCTCACTGCCGAATGATTTATGCGTACCGCTCCAACAATCGAGTTCATTCCTAACTTAGATTCTATATCATCATTCCAAGAACCTCCTGTATTTGTTCCCACCTGTTTCACCAGCGATCATTCTCACTACTTTCATGTCTGTTGTTTCTGACTTATGAACAAGATATCCTGAATTCACCCAGTTTTCACTCCTGTAAAGCAAAGTTGTCTAAACATACCGGAGTAAAGATAGTTTTGTTCAGGAGTCGACTTCCTTCTTACAGAATACTGTTGACTGCCACTTCAAACTCACTGCATTAGCTTTGCTGCATCTTGATTCAATATCACTTACTATACTACCATACTGGAAGACTTCACATCGTAAATACTTGAAACGATCTACCTGTTCCAGTTTTGTATTTCCAACGTGACATTCAATTCTCTTAGGTTCCTTACCTACTGACATCACTTTAGTCTTGGAAAGGCTCATTTTCATATTATACTCATTGCACCTATTTTCAAGTTTCAAGATATTAGATTGCAGGCTTTCAGCACAATCTGCCATTAAGACCAAGTCGTCGGCATAATCCAAACTGCCCACTACCTTTCCACCTACCGTAATTAAATCCCTCCCTGCCACTTTATACCTTTCAGTAGATGAGCCATGTAAACTATTAACAATGAAGATGAAAGATTACAGCCTT
The DNA here is from genome assembly GCF_040414725.1 of Anabrus simplex. Taxonomy (NCBI): domain Eukaryota; kingdom Metazoa; phylum Arthropoda; class Insecta; order Orthoptera; family Tettigoniidae; genus Anabrus; species Anabrus simplex. Next base: position 955,256,798 of record NC_090266.1, on the reverse strand, counting down.
ACCTAACACCATTCAGTACCTACACATTAAACAAAATTAATCAATATGCTAATTTTCAAGCAAAGTAAAAAATATCAGGGCAGTTCTTTGATAACGTCCACGGTAAATGAATCACAACATTGTGGAAAAGAGGGTAGTAATAAGCAAAGAAAGATTGATGAAAATCACAGCAGCTGCACACCAGAAGGTGATCGTTGCAGAGCAGGTGTAGACCAGGTATTATATGAGTGGTCTTATGTCAGAATGAACTAAGCGATATTTTGTAAAAAATCGAGCTATTCACAGTTTTAAAATGTTGAGATTTCGTTTTGTCTCAGCCAAAGAGAACTATCTGACAACTCGGCTCGTATCATTGCTGTAGCAAGGCAGAAGGTTGGTACTATTCATTTTTGTATTCCAAAGTGAACGATGTGACAACACAATATGACTACCTCGGTACGTAGGTCGCGTGCGTGCTCCTGTGTGATGGCAGAAAACAATGCTGAAAGTGAAGACAAGCCATTTAGTTCTGGTTCATCCAATGTGTATGAACTCAGTGATGACCCCTCTCAATCATTAGCTGGGAAGTGGATTTAAATAACTAGGGATACTTTCGTTTATAGAACAAACTCTTATATTCGAGGTTACATTGCTTTTCTCACATGCCAAAATGAACCATTTTCATGAATGGTAAACCTAGGGTCACTGCACAATTGATAGCGAGTACATGTTGATATTTCGTCCAGTGTTGCCATCCAATAATGAAGGAAGATAAAGATTGACCATGTGCTAAGAAATTGTCTTTTTATTTAGGGAGGGTAATACTATTTTATGTGGAGTTGGTTCACTCTGGCAAAAGATCTCCTTAAAGAATTGGCACATGTGTATCTGGCATATTCATGAGCCACAAAAGTAATGAAACTGAAAAACTTTATCTGGTTTCATATTTGGCATACATAATAAATTGATTTTGTAAAATGAATTTATTTATAGTTCTAAATAATTTGATTTTCAGATGAACGTGAAATTTCTGGTAATAAGAGGAAAAAAGGAAACAAAGAACAATGGAAGAAAACTCTAAGGAAGAAGAAATGAAATAATGGGGAAATTTATGTTAACAGCAAAGGGGAGACTGTCCAAGGAAAGACATATAGAGGAAAATGCTGGCAAAAGATAAATTGTAAGGAGAAAATAAAATTTTTTGAAACTATTTACGAGAGTGGGTCTTGGGATGTGGAGACGTCAATAATATCAGGTTCAGTTATAACTGCCCTCATCAAAAGGAAACGTTCTAAATCCAATGAGAAGTTTTCAAGGCATTATTATATTCCTAGTGCAGATGGGAATGATGTGAAGGTATGTAGAGAAACATATTTAAAGACACTGCAGATTTCTGGCAACAAAGTACATCGAGCTATAGCCAAAGAAAAGACCGCATCTTTTAGTGACAAGCGAAGAAAACACGTACCTCTTAAAGTGCTGATTCAACGATTATTCACATCCATAATCATATTAATAGTTTTCCCACTACAGTGAGTCAATACTGCAAAAGATTAATAAAAAAAGTACTTGAACACTAGGCTTAATCTTAGTCTGATGTATAGACAAATAACTGATGAGCTGAAAAAAGAAGATCCTAATGTAAAACCTCCCAGCCAATCACTGTAAAAGATATTCAGATGAGATTTTAGTCTCAGTTTCAAGCCTCTCCAAAAGGATACATGTCAAACATGCAACAGGCTAAATACACTAATGATCGGGTGAGTTGGCCATGCGGTTAGGGGCGTGCGACTGTGAGCTTGTATCCGGGAGATAGTGGGTTCGAATCCCACTGTTGACAGACCTGAAGATGGTTTTCCATGGTTTCCCATTTTCACACCAGGCAAACGCCATGGCCGCTTCCTTCCAACTCCTAAGACCTACAGTATCTGTGTCGGTGCGATATCAAGCCACTAGCAAAAGAGCTAATGAAAGCGGAAGAGACACTTAGACCTAGCGAGGTGGAAACTGAGAAGCCACTAAGATTAAGAAAGGAGCAGGAACTGCACCACAGGAAGGTTGAAGCTACAGGTGATAGTCTGAAAATGGATATGGAGAATTCGTAGACTGAAGATAATATCACAGTATTGTCGTTTGATTTGTAGAAAGCATTAATGCTTCCAAAATTGACAAAAGGCATTGCATAATACAAACAGCAACTCTCCTGCTTCAATGTGGACAAACATAATTTTAGAAGTGGAAAGGCAACAATGCATTGCTGGAATGAAGGTATCGCTTCAAGAGGATCTGAAGAGGTGACCTCTTGTATGTTGAAGTATGTCAAATCTCATGACACTGGTCTCAGGATGATAGCATGGTCTGATTCGTGTGAGGGGGCAAAACAGGAACTTTAAAATTGACAATGTGGATATATTTAGTACAGAGTGACAAAAATAATATTGAAGAAATTATCCACAAATCTGCAGAACCTGGTCACTCGTACCTTCCGAATGACAGTGATTTTGGGGATGTATAGAAAAAACTACAGAATTATCCAGAAATTTTTGCCCCAAAACAGCTTTATGATACTTTAGAGAATGTCGGAGTAAAAAAAAAGGTAAATTAGAAGTAGTAAAAATGGATTGTAGCGACTTCAAAAGTACAATGGAACTGCGAAAAGCAATGACTAACAGGAAAGGAAATCTTTCTGGAGAAAAGATTCACTGGCTGAGGATTAAGGAAATGAGATTTTCAAAAGAGAAACCAGGGATAATGGAGTACAAATACACTCACAATGACATGGAAGAATATTCTTAAGCGAATTTCAACAAGCGACAAAAAACTCGCCACTGTATTCTCAGTCAAACTGCTCTGCTTACGCTGTATCCATCAGGGTGCACTCTACGTCCTGAGAAATTGAAAGATACTCAGAGCCTTCTAATGTATGTTCCCCCAATATACCATGAATTCTATCAGGGACTAAAAATGGCAGAGGTAAGAGAAATGAGAAGTAGCAGCAATGAAGAAGATGAGTAATTCAATAACTACATTGCTAATAGGAAAGCATTGCCTTTAGTCAAACGTTCTTCCCAAACTCCAATAATTCTTTATTCAAGCTGTATTTACGTAAATATTTAAATTGTTTCTGTGTGTATCAGTTGAAAAATAGATCTATGTATGCATGTACTGCAAAAAAAAAAAAAAAAAAAAAACCTTTGTTTTATATTTTGTATGTTAAGTGTATTAATGTGGTGAGGAAACTAAATAACCTGAAGTGGACAGATACCGAAATTACATAATGTGCTGCGAGGCTCAAAATGCTTGTAAAAGTTTTTCACAACCATTATGCACCATGTCACATGTATATCTATAAATCTTTTTGAATAAATAAATAAATAAATAAATTGCTGAAAATTTGTAACTTCAGTCCTTTATTTCTCAAAACTAACTGAATGTTGCTTAGTTCATTCTGGCATAACACCACTCATATAGTCAAAATACAATTCACTTGGGTGAAGCGGGACTGGCGTTTGTTCATCACAGTTGGTAAGTGACAGCAAGGCAAGCAGCGAGCATGTCAATGGAGCAAGTACAGTCATTACATAAGTCTCGCATGACAAACATACAGGACAAGATCTAATTTAAGAGAAGAAAATTTGTACACTACAGGACAAATTCAGAAAGGAAAGTGAGTCAATCGTTCGGGGGCTATTGATGTTAGAATGAAAGGAACTACTGTCTCACCAAGGACCGCCAGATGGACTGAGCAGTAATAGATTTAGCATACTACTGTACCTGGCGACAGACCTGGATGACAAGAGCAGCTGGCGTAGACAAGCAGTAGTTCCTGGCACGGCCAAGTACAATCATGTTTTTAACATGTAATAACAGGGAGGTGTCTTCCCGCATCGCGCTCACTTGTCTCTCTCCCTGCCTCCTTCTGCGTGATGTCACGTGGTATGAAGACAGCACTCGTTCTCCGTTCTGACGAAACACGTGTTTCTACTGCTGATCTTTTCAGTTAGTTCTGCTTTATTCTTTGATCTGGTGTGAACCCGTGCAGTGTAATGATGAGTAGAAATGTTTAAAGTCGCATTTATTGTGCTGTGCCGCAGTGTCGTAATTATGGATTTAAATGTACCGGTGTTATGTATCACAGGTTTCCAAAAAATGACGAGTTATAGCTTTTGTGGATTTCTCGCTGTAAGCGAACTGGTATGTTTAATCCGGACAATTCTCGCGTATGTTCTGTTCCTTCCAACGGATTACGAGCGAGAGATGATAAATGAGCCTTTAGGTTTGCCGACCAAGAAAATACTATGCCCAGATGCTGTACCATCTCAATTTATTCCCAACTGGCATGGAGGTTTTACTATTGAAGGATCTAGTACAAGTGAAACTACATCGATGTTATGTATTCCTTACTTCCATATCTGTCCTCTTTGAAAACTTTGGCCTAATGGTGTCCAAAACACTGTTCTATAACACGTATGTATTGGCATTACACAGCTCTCCACTGAACGAGATATACGGCATGAAAGCCGAAATATCAGGAAACGGGTGATGTCTACTCTCACATCATTATCCCCTAAGAAGAGAAAACTCAACCAGTCAACTATTACCGACACAATTAAAGATAATAAGGACAAAGCAATAGAAAAACTTCAAAGACAAGTTGAAGCATTAAAAAGGAAGCATGTTGCTACATTGGATTGCTACACAAGACGTGCTTAAAAAATGTAGAGGTCCAAGGTATGTCGTATCAGTCAAAAGACGACAGTCACCACCCAAAGTGACAAAAAATGTTATCAGAAAAGAGGTAGAGAAAATACTGTTAAAATGTTTTACGCAAGGACAGATACGGTGTCTTGTAAGCGCGAAACAGAGAGTGAAATGGTCCTCAGAAGACGTCGCAAGTGCTCTTGCATTACGGGCACTTTATAAGAAGGCTTATGCGTACCTTAGAAGGAGAAACACTCCTTTACCTGCTAGAAAACTGAAATGCAGACTTGGTATTTTGGAGGAAGTGCTCTGTTTATTAAAGTCTCGCACAGTAAATTTTCAAGAACTGGAAAAATATGCTGTCTTGAGTTTTAATGAGATGAAGATTGACTCTCGTATTTGTTATGATTCAACGGGTGATGTAATACTGCGTCCCTACAAGAACATCCTAGCAGTCATGGTTCAAGGTTTGTTTTCTCAATGGAAACAACCTGTGTATTATGACTTTGACAAGACCATGACAGCCAAACTTCTGCAGGACATTATTACAAACAATGAAGCTTGCCACATTAAAAATGCTAAAGTGTGGAAAGAGCTGCATGTAAATATGGCTAACACTTTCTTTTACACTGACTGACAGAGCAAATGCAACACCAAGAAGGAGTGGTTCGAAAGGGATGAAAGTTGGGGAAAAAACAGAGACGGCACGGACGAATAATTGATGTTTATTTCAAACCGATATGCAGGTTACACAATGCGCACGGCATCGACTCAGTAGGATGTAGGACCACCGCGAGCGGCGATGCACGCAGAAACACGTCGAGGTACAGAGTCAATAAGAGTGCGGATGGTGTCCTGAGGGATGGTTCTCCATTCTCTGTCAACCATTTGCCACAGTTGGTCGTCCGTACGAGGCTGGGGCAGAGTTTGCAAACGGCGTCCAATGAGATCCCACACGTGTTCGATTGGTGAGAGATCCGGAGAGTACGCTGGCCACGGAAGCATCTGTACACCTCGTAGAGCCTGTTGGGAGATGCGAGCAGTGTGTGGGCGGGCATTATCCTGCTGAAACAGAGCATTGGGCAGCCCCTGAAGGTACGGGAGTGCCACCGGCCGCAGCACATGCTGCACGTAGCGGTGGGCATTTAACGTGCCTTGAATACGCACTAGAGGTGACGTGGAATCATACGCAATAGCGCCCCAAACTATGATGCCGCGTTGTCTAGCGGTAGGGCGCTCCACAGTTACTGCCGGATTTGACCTTTCTCCACGCCGACGCCACACTCGTCTGCGGTGACTATCACTGACAGAACAGAAGCGTGACTCATCGGAGAACACGACGTTCTGCCATTCCCTCATCCAAGTCGCTCTAGCCCGGCACCATGCCAGGCGTGCACGTCTATGCTGTGGAGTCAATGGTAGTCTTCTGAGCGGACGCCGGGAGTGCAGGCCTCCTTCACCCAATCGACGGGAAATTGTTCTGGTCGATATTGGAACAGCCAGGGTGTCTTGCACATGCTGAAGAATGGCGGTTGACGTGGCGTGCGGGGCTGCCACCGCTTGGCGGCGGATGCGCCGATCCTTGCGTGCTGACGTCACTCGGGCTGCGCCTGGACCCCTCGCACGTGCCACATGTCCCTGCGCCAACCATCTTCGCCACAGGCGCTGCACCGTGGACACATCCCTATGGGTATCGGCTGCGATTTGACGAAGCGACCAACCTGCCCTTCTCAGCCCGATCACCGTACCCCTCGTAAAGTCGTCTGTCTGCTGGAAATGCCTCCGTTGATGGCGGCCTGGCATTCTTAGCTATACACGTGTCCTGTGGCACACGACAACACGTTCTACAATGACTGTCGGCTGAGAAATCACGGTACGAAGTGGGCCATTCGCCAACGCCGTGTCCCATTTATCGTTCGCTACGTGCGCAGCACAGCGGCGCATTTCACATCATGAGCATACCTCAGTGACGTCAGTCTACCCTGCAATTGGCATAAAGTTCTGACCACTCCTTCTTGGTGTTGCATTTGCTCTGTCAGTCAGTGTATAATCCCGTGGACAAATTAATAAAAATGTGGGTTTTCTGTGATGTGCCTCATCTTTTAAAGCTTTTGAGGAATCATTTCTTAGATGAAGGTTTTGTGCTGCCTGACGGAAATGAAGTACATAGTGGTATGATACAAGAATTGTTAGCACACCAAAGTGGAGACCTAACATCAACGTATCATATCAATGATGTTCACCTGAGTTTAGCTGGATGATCTCATCAAAATGTAAGATCAGTCGAACAGCTGTTTTCTTGGCGTACTGCTAAGGCAGTTAAATACTTCCTGCATAAAGACCACGGAAGTGAGTTCTTCGAGTTGGTTAATGACGTATTCGATGTATTAAATTCTAGAATTCCCAAGTACCATAAAACTCCACTCAGAAGTGGCTACAGACTTAATCTTCACACCCAAGAAATTACCCTGAAAGGATTTCTGAACATTATCTCCCAAATAAGGGTTGGCAGAAGAAACAGTTTACTACCTTTTCAGAAGGGATTTGTAATTTCAATTAAGTCATTACTCTGACTTTTTGGGAACCTGAAAGGGCAAGGTATTTCTTACATACTAACATTGCGCCTAAACCAGGATTGTTTGGAGAACTTTTTCTCTCTTGTTCATGGGTTGGGAGCCTTTTATAACAACCAAACTCCATCTGAAGGGAGAAATTGAATTAGGCTGCTGTTATTATCGGGAAATGCAAATTCAATTCATTTATCTGGACGCACGTCGGTCGGAGAAGACTTCAAAGACCCATCAACAAGTCTTGTGGAACCCGAGTCTGAAGAAAATTGAATGGACTTTGTCACAAATGAGCTGTGCACTGACATTGTTGACGAGTCTTCAGAGACTGAAATGTCTGTCGACAACGTTGAAACCGAGCTGTTAAGGGAGGAGAGTTCATGTTAAGTTAGTAGGAGGGGAGGATGTCACCCAAGGTTCCCTAAAATACCTCGCGGGTTATGTGGCTTTCAAGTGTCGCTCAATTGACAAAACTCTTAGTGCCTGGAAAGAAAACTCTTCACTGCCGCAAGAAGACACCTGTGACTGGATCTCAGTTATTTCAAAAGGGGGCCTCACACATTCCAGTCATGAGTGGTTACAAAACATATCCCAGTTCGAAATTATATTTGGTGTGTTTCACGGTCAGACTGTATCTGGATGCAAAAATGTAATGAAAAAACTCATATCTATTATTAAGTCAAAATTTCCAGTATTCCATGACAAAATAATTTGTCTCTATGTAAGGATCAGGGCATATATTAAGATACAGCATTTAAATGCAAAGAGTAAGGAACTAGCACTGAGAAAATATGCCAATAAGAAGGCTAAGTTTGGGTTGGTTCATCAACTAATTAAGTCTTCTTACACACAAGTTTTAATACTTTAATATAATTCCATAAAGATATCTATATGATGCATATTTTGCTATGTTATTTGATCTAAATGTTTACTTCATCAGGAAAGAAATTAATCATTTTGAGTGAGTGGCAATATTTTATTTCTTATCGTATTGTATGTAATGTATTTGATAGTTGATGTTCTTCCTGCTCAGCATGTGATGAAATTTAACGCATTTTCACTCATCTTGCTTTTAAATCTATTGGAAGTACCAGTACTTATTGAATCAGACTGAATCAGATTATTATTTGATGAAGGATTGGAAAGATGTTTCACAGGCGCGAGAACTGACAGGCTTGCTGTACTGCGACTGTGTATCCTACCTGCTATCGTTCATACCGCGTGACATTATAGCGCTCCAGCCAATGGGAGTTTCAACCGCCGGAGTAGCCTACCTAGTAGTGTAGTTACCTTGTTGTAATAACTGAAAAATACTGTGAGAAGAATAGACAGTTATCTACTGTGAAAGAAATTTGAAAATGTGACTTCTCTGGGGACCTGAGCTTTAAACCCCTTCTTGCTGGACAAGGGCATTAAACAACTCCACTAGTATGGTCAACAAGAGAAAGATAGATGAATAATCTACAGGACACAGAGAAAATGACCCAGAATCCATCTTATGATTCACCAACATGATGTTGACAGGGAAGAAGTCTAAGAAAATAAAAAGTTAAATTAGAATAGCAATACTTCAAATACTTCAGTTGTGTAATCTCCTCGAATGGCAGTAATTCAGATCTATGTGTAACAAAGCAAAAATATTCACTTGTAGTTGCAACTGATAGCTTAAGGTAAAAGAGAAACAAGTTTGAAGACCAAATTATCCATACACTGCTCTTTCAGGCTGACCTTACTGTATAAGATCAAAAGTTGGATGGACTCCATATTTCATATTCACTATATGAGAAATGCAGATAAAAGTGGTAAGAATAACTGCTGGTATTATAGATGGGAAAAATAAGAGAGTGATATTCATAATGTAGGTATAATGGGTAAGTTAGGAACAAACAATATATACTGTATATGAAGCTATACTTGTGGACTGGCCTTGGAGGTGAAGTCATGCAAGATGGATGGAGGAAGGTCGGTTTGTAAGAAAGCACTGCACAGGGTAAGAAAAGCAGAGGGAGACCTAGGAAACAGTGGTTTGTCCCTGTATTTTATGATTTCAAAGTAAGATCATGTAAGCAGGATAGGTTACACAGATAATTAAGCAAAAGATAATGGAGATGTTCAAGTCATTCAGCAAGGCAGTCTGCATTCTGAATGCCACACTGAACAGCATACTACAAAAAGAAAGGGAAATGCATCCCACTGAATGCAATACACTGGAGGTATCTTGCTGGTAAATTAATAAATAATGATACAAATTATAATGTTCAAAATCTTAAGAGTAGTAATACAAACATAATACCTACCCGAAAGCATACACATCAGAAGCTTTGGTAAATGGCAGTTCGTCCTCGTCGTGCTTCTGCCTTACTCTCAAGCTTCGAATAATTTCTGGAGAAAGGTAACACAGCCAGCCAGGAGGGATGCTCAAGCCATTCCCTTTCCTGTAATGTACGTAACAATGATATGAAAAATAAATTCATGATATTCATAGCAAGAACAACTACAATTTCTTAACAAGGATTCTTCTTAAACCAAATTTAGTTTATCTATACAAGATCGCAGAAATAAATAACATATTCACAAGAATACACTTCATCAAGTTATTCTACAACTGTGGGCCAAGTTCAACATTACAACAGATGTGTTGAACAGAAAAATTCTATTAAAAAAAAAGTGTAATGCAAGCTTATGAAAACAAGGCTTCTAAGCTATCATAGTTAATGACAAAGCAAGGCCGCACCCAGGATTTATTTTTGGGGGTTTGGATTTTTCATAGGGGGCTTCAAAAAAACAAAAACTATAGGAGTCAATAAAAACATTATTATAGTTATAAAATAGCCTTTCTAGAACAAAAGAGTCTTCAAACATCCTTTTAGCAGTACCTTTTACAACTAAATGGGTTGAGTGGAGGTCAATTCACGGAGGTCTAGTGGGCACTATACGGTGTGTGTGCAGTGCGAGACACAAAGTCCTGTCCTTTTTAAAAAATGGAGGCAACAAAAATACTTATCCATTATAATTATCAAAAATGTTTATAGGTTTGATATATTTTTGAAAAGTTTCTAGCAGCTCCATTACATGAAAATATTTGTATATGTTCACTACAAATTTGTTACTTAAATTTACTAAAGAGTATCATATTTTTCATTTAATTGCTTGCTCCTGTAGCCCAGCAGTTCCCACCTCTTCCTGTCTCGCATACCCCTAACTACCCATTTCACTAAAGTAGATTCCCAAACCATACCCTCCATTTTTACCACATTATTACATCCCTACACGGGCTTGCACCTAATGGATGTACTAACAAGAGACCATCATTCAATGTTAAGAAAACTTGAAACCAATTTATACACCATCTGAAAGAGCACACTGAAATATGTTAAGCCCTCGAATATTACAACCTATCGTGCATGTGTCTACGAGTTACAGGGCGGTAAAGATGTGCGAGTGGAGATCGTCAGTGTCCAATCGGAGTGAATTTATTTTGAACTGCTTGCGCGATGGAGAGAGAGAGAGAGAGACACACAACACTGTGAGTGCAGTGGGCATTGCGAGTAGTATACGGATAATTCCGGAAGTAAGCTTCTACCTATAAAAATGAACACTCTTAAATATTTGTCCCAAATGAGTAAATTTATAATACCAACATAAATGGTCCGTTATTGGGCATGATAAATTTTCCAGCTAACTCATTCCTGGTTGCCAGTGTTTTGCCCTAGTGTGCTAAATTGGGCTCATCAGTTGGTAAATAGCACACCCAACCAAGATGCATGGCTAGTGCCTACCGTGGAGGCTACTGCGTAGGCTACTTGGAGCCACCGGCAGTGCCAATGCACTATGAGAGACTTTGTTTCATTTCCAAAAATTGATGCTTGCCTGGCCATCAGATGACATAGATGTTAATTCCCATAGGGAACCTGAAATATTTGTCCCGAATGAGTAAATTTATATCATCAATGTAGTTGGTCAGTTATATTTACGCAGACTTTAGATATTAATGAATACCAACCAGTATCTGAAACAGTGTTAATGCCCAACGAATACGAATCTCCATCAGAAGAATCTACTTCACCTTCATCAAAACAGGAATCAACATCAGAAGGTCCACAGAGCCCGGAAACACAAGATTAAAAGTCATTGGAAGAAAAACGAAAGATTATAAACACATGGTTGAATGCAAAGAAGTGGAAGACAAATCAAACATTTCCTCACTTACCATGGAACTCTATGAAAAACAGATATCCTCGATTGAAGCACGAGATGCAGTTGTACCATTTTAAGGAAGATATTGCAAAAGCAGATTCTATTGCCAAGCCATCTTCTACTTGAACCCTCCAGTACTAACATCCGGTCTCTGAGACTGCCCGCTCAATTATTCTCCTATACATTTAGCGTGCATGCTTTGCTTATACTAGCTCATTGGTACTTTCAAATCGGTCAGTTTACTTATTTTTGCACAAATGTTAAGTGCCTGGCTCAAGTTCTTAGCAAGAATTCCTTTATTTTGGTCTCTCAGACCGAAGTTAGATTCTCGTGCTACTTTCTGCTGGAAATGAAACACAATGAATAACGAACGTGAACAAGAGTACGTGTTGAAATTATTACTGGAATCTGAAGAGAATGATGTGGCTGCAGAAGATTTTGAAGATTTTGTGGAAGAAGATCACCTTGAACGTCATGAAGAAGATTCGGTGTCGGAACAGGAAGTGGAGGAGATACCAGTATGAGCAAGATATTGATAATGGGACTTCTACACAACCAAAAAAAACAACGTAATGTTCCACACTTCATTGGAAAAGATGGTGTCATGAAATGGAAAATGCATATTCCCCCTCAAAATATGAGAACTCGCTCAGTGAATCTCATAACTCATTTGCCTGGCATGAAAGGACTGGCAAGAAATTTGACTTCTATTGTAGATATATGGAACTGCTATTTTGATGCTAGAATTCTAAACATTCTGGTCGATTGTACAAATCTTTCTATAACCCGTGAACCTTACGACCAAGAATATTGAACTGGAAAACTAACAGTACATCCATTGAGATGTTTCGGCTCACTATGTCACTGGAGAGGTTTATGTTTCTGCTGAGGCATTTGGCAACAAAGAAATGAGATTGCACTGACAAGAAACAGATGAAATGTCTGCAATTCGGAATGTATTTGACGGTTTTGTGGCAAATTGTCAAGCTAACTACACCCCATCTGAATATACAACTGTTAAAGTTAAAAACTTTTTATTTTATAACCACCTATTCAATACAAAGATAATGCACTCAATTATTTATAAAATATTCATGAGGTACATTGGTTAATAGGACATGTTTCGTTCGTCTTTGCGAACATCATTAGCTATAAATAACAAAGCCTAAGGTCAGGGCCCTGAGTTTATTTAAATGGTTAAAAATGTTGTTATATTAAAAGAATGGTAAAATTGTGATAAAAGTAACTGTATAGTATTAAAATTAGACTGTAACATAGTATAACGATTAGCATCAAGAATTTTTCATAAAGTACAATGAATATTGATAATCTGAAAAGTAAAAACAATCATAAGGGTTATTAAATTAGAAAAGATGTAATAGTAGACATTAAAAATACTTCGATGTTTGAAGCGTGGATTAATTGTAGAGTTGTTGGGTATAAACTTCAAGTTTGAAATCCATTAGACCGGTGAAAATATTTGCTAGCGGTAACAGCGTGAATAGGACAAGGCAGGCCACTTGTTATTGCCTCTAGTGAATTGTGTTGGGTTGAGACAGATAATATTGTAGGCACTAAAATATGTTCGTATGTGACGCGTGGATAATGTTGAAAGCATGAACTTCAAATTTTTAAATCTGCTGTGATAGAAAGGGAGTGTCCGCTGACGTTAGCTGCGTGAGGCAAACTGGCAAGCGGCTTGCGGCTTGCCTCATGCAGCTAACGTCAGCGGACACTCCCTTTCTATCACAGCAGATTTAAAAATTTAAAATTCATGCTTTCAACATTATCCACGCATCACATACGAACATATTTTAGTGCCTACAATATTATCTGTCTCAACCCAACACAATTCACTAGAGGCAATAACAAGTGGCCTGCCTTGTCCTATTCACGCTGTTACCGTTAGCAAATATTTTCACCGGTCTAATGGATTTCAAACTTGAAGTTTATACCCAACAACTCTACAATTAATCCACGCTTCAAACATCGAAGTATTTTTAATGTCTACTATTACATCTTTTCTAATTTAATAACCCTTATGATTGTTTTTACTTTTCAGATTATCAATATTCATTGTACTTTATGAAAAATTCTTGATGCTAATCGTTATACTATGTTACAGTCTAATTTTAATACTATACAGTTACTTTTATCACAATTTTACCATTCTTTTAATATAACGACATTTTTAACCATTTAAATAAACTCAGGGCCCTGACCTTAGGCTTTGTTATTTATAGCTGATGATGTTCGCAAAGACGAACGAAACATGTCCTATTAACCAATGTACCTCATGAATATTTTATAAATAATTGAGTGCATTATCTTTGTATTGAATAGGTGGTTATAAAATAAAAAGTTTTTAACTTTAATACTTTATCTTCAATACGGTCTAATTATGAGATTTATCACATGTATACAACTGTTGACGAAAAACTTGAGGCTTTCAGGGAAAGGTGTGGCTTCCGCCAGTACATCCGAAGCAAAACCAATAAATATGGGATTAAAATCTATTCATCAGTATGTGTTAAAATGTTTTATAGGTCATACCTTGAGGTATATGTTGGTAAACAGCCCGACGGCCCATATTCTGTTGATAACAGCACAAAAGAAGTAGTTGAAAGATTAGTGAAACCTACTGCCAATACAGGTAGGATTGTGACCACGGACAATTGGTTCACCAGCATAGAATTATCTGAAAGTTTGTTGAAAAACCATACACTGACTTGGTACTATAAGAAAAAAGGTAGTTACCTTGTGAATTTCTGGAAGGTAAAAATAGACCCAGTCTACTCTACCATGTTAGCGTTCCAGGAAAATTCCACCCTAGTATCATACATTCCCAGAAAAGGCAAAAATGTGCAGCATTTATCCACAATGCATCGTGCCGACAAAGCTGACACCAACACTGATAAACCTGAAATGATCATGTTGTGTAATGCCATGAAAGGGGGTGTTGATGTGGTTGATAAGCTTAGTGCAGGGTATAACTGTGCCAGGCAAACTTGCCAGTGGCCTATGTTAATCTTCTACAGTTTGATGAACATTGATGCTATAAATGCTTTTGTGACAATGAACAACAACAATCCTAAAGCTAATATGATGTGAAGAATTTCCTTACAAACACGGGCATTTGATTTAATTGGAGAAGATCCACAGTCAATCAGGTTCCAAGACTGACTTGAATGAGAATTCAAGAGATCTGTAACATCCCAGCTGAGAACATGTCGGTGCCTACACAGGAGAAAAAAAAGTGTATGGCCAGTGTGAATACTGCGACCCAAAGAAAAATCGTAAAACAAAATACAAGTGCTATTTGTGTGGGAAGTTCATGTGCTTGGAGCACATTGTGGTTGTTTGTCCAACTTGTTCTGAAAAGAAGGAATGAACATGGTGATCGACTATGACTGTGAATTGTTCATTGCATCTTTGTAAGAATTGTCACTATCCAAGTTTTCTAGTTAATCATGAGGAGCATTTATTTCTGCATTTGATTCCTAGTTAACCTTTTACGGTCCAACGTCGAGGAGACCTCGAGATCATGGTTTATTATAACTGGTCTAACGTCGAGGTCACCTCGACATTATGTTTTGTTCCATTTAAGAAGTTATTTATTGAAGTTCTTTGACCTGATTGAGGTACATCGATATCCCTGATGTTTCTAGAGCAAATTTTTGTGCACAAAGGAATCTGTTCTTTTATCTCCATGGAAATAATACGAGATATATGTAGCCGTGTATCGTCGTGGTTACCTGCGGCCTGTCAGCTGTGTTTTTGTTTACATTGAGTAGTGTGCACACGTGTCGTACTAGGCATGTTTATCTGTGAATGCGAATTGTCTCAGTTGAATTTGCGATATAAAAGCGACAAATATGAATGAAGGAGAAATACGTATGCACGTTTAGTAGACAGCAGTGACGATGATAATTTATTTTAAATAAACGAAGAGTTTAGAGAACTGACATGTGAGGATGAAGGTGTAGTGAATTACAGCACTGCAAGTGAAACTTCAGCAAATGGACCTGTGCGTAAGAAAGCACAGAATGATCCCAGACCATCATATGCTGTTTCTGAAGATTCAGAAGAGGAAGTTCCAATGCCTGCTACAAAAGCAAGATGATGTATGAAGGTAATGGACTGGGGTGGAGGACGGGATATGGCACACGGCAATGATGATGCTTCTCAGGTCAGTGTTGATAATTTGAGTAACAATGATGCTGGAAATACTTTCGCACATACAAATAGGAATGCAAACGACAATAGTGTTTGCCGGAATGTAACATTTCATGATAGTGAGCCTCCTAGACTAAGTTATTCATCAGGTCAGGAAACTAGCTAAATCAGTCCACTTCAGTTTTTAAGTTATTTTTCACTCCTGCACTGATAACTTTGTGTAAACCTGTAAGTAACTCACTAGACTCCTGTTTATATAATATAATAATCATAATAATAGTATAAATGTAGTTACTAATAAAAGTTCTGTATTTAATCTGACTAGGTAAAAATGTGCAAAATTAATTTGGACCAGACTGTTGTACCATGTGACAGAAAATTGGACTGCAAAGGGTTAATCATTTTTGTTTGTTTGTTTGTTTGTCTCCTGACAATGGTGAATTTATTTCTTTTTCCTTTTTATCGTTAACAGTAACATTGCAAGGCTTAGTAATGAATTTTTGTAGTGTGGTTTCTCTTTAATAAATGATTTACTTGTTTTAAAACATAAGAAATATGCATGTTTGTAACTTCCGACTCACAGACTGATGTTAGCACTCATGCTAGGATTTTTCATGTTAGTACTGGAGGGTTTAACGGTCACAAATAAATATAAGCAGTTGTATGAGTTGGTGTTTACGAAATTAATGGAAAATCGTGCAAGCAACTTGATAGTGCAAGATATGAACATACAAAAATGGGCTCGTGAGGAAGCCAAATCACTTGATTTACCTTTGTCAGCAAGTGCAACATGGGTATGGTTTTTCAAGCAGGATTTTCACACAGGTTCACAAAAAATTATGTAGTTTGTCACATGAAAATAATAATAAGAAGAAGATGAAACTACTAACAACATACTGCATTCCTGGAGAGCAGAGAGAATGTATTTAATTGTTACAGGTGAACTATGTAATGCGAGTGGAGTGTATTTTTTTGAAGACCTTGTTTGAAAAATACGATATGATGTTTTATTTTTGTTGACCTAACCTGTACTGTATAATGTTGTAACATAGGCATTTGTAAAGAGTAGAATTCTGTCTATAGTTCCGGGAAAGATCCAGAAAGTTACATAACTTTTGTACAGGGTGTGTTACTTTGTTGGTATGTGTTCTAGAAAGTGTGTTCTGTCTATTCTGGAAAAATACGACTTTCGCGATCATGCGTATTCTAGAATGTTAGTCAAAGTTCGCGATCGAAAGTAAGGTTGTGATTGGTGAGTCTAGGTGGCAATAGGGAACACGTGCATGCTGATTGGTTGCCTCCAAGGCCAGTAATTCCTATATATAGTGAGCGAGGCAGTGTTCGAATCAATTCTGTATCCTGAATTCTGTCGGTCTCGGTTTATCTGTCTGCGAGCAGCCTATCTGGTTGACGTCCCCCGGCTTCGGGGATGGCACTCTGCTCGGGTAAGCACTCTTGAATTCCGTTCCTGCTAAAATTTCCGTAATGTTCCGATTTGCTTTTCATACAGGAGTATGCCCTAACCTCACCTAGATTCACCAAATTAGTTACTTATGACGCCTTAGTTTTTCAGCTGGACTTACCTGTTCGTTTCCGAGGCATTCCCGTTTTGTTTCACTAAAATATGTATATTGTAGTTTAATAGTATTTCCCCTTGGGGTTTGCCTCTGATAGTTCTGTATCACTTTAGGTACGCTAGATTTTGGATAACCTGTAAATTGCATTGTACTACTGCATTGGTAACTAGATGTACAGTTGATTTGTAATTTGAATTTACACTGCTACGAATAACCTATGTATATCACTGAACTTATAGCTCATAACTTGGAATGTATTTGTAGAATTATCTTGTAAATAATATTTTAAAAAACTAAGGATCACGGTGATTCATTTCGGAATCTGCTATCTAAGCCATGTCCATGCCTTTGGTAGGTTCCCAGCCCTTCCATCTTCCCGTTTTGTCGTTCACTAGTTGCCCCTACTGATAGTTACGTACTTGTTTTGTTGGAGATCCGCGTTATGCTAGCTACTGTTTTTCCGAGTGTGTAGTGTTTTCTTATATTGTGTATTGTACTCTTACCTTCCCCTTTTAACTGTGTTTGTGCTTTGTTTGGTGTTACCACTGTAATAGAGGTAACATTAATGTAGATCAATCTGGCATCAATAAAGGATTCCATTCAGGGAGAACACTTCATCGCCGTGGGAAGAAGATAGTGTGTGGTGTTACATTATCACAAAGTGCACAGACACATTCATTCACAATTATGCCAATTGTATCACGCAAGGCATGTCTCCCTCCCTGTCTATTGTACTGCAGGAATCAAAGTCACCAAGTCAAGCTGTCCAGCAAGGTATGTTTAAAGCCCTAATTTAATTGTGCAATGTTCGAAATCTGGAAAAATAACATAAGACCTTATCTGTATATTTCTGGAGTTGACATTTTTACCTCACAGTGGTCCATTGAACTGTTTACTGTTGGATTCCTAGGCACCTCACAAAGATAATAATTTAATACATGAAGTACTTTCATTAGATAACTATGAACCTGAAAAGTTAAGAATGCAAATCATTCCAGCAAAAACAACTTCTGAATTACAACCATTAGACAGGCATTTTTTTTCCTAATGTTAAAAACAATGGATCAAAATATCTGTGATTTCATTGTGTTAAATAATATCGATGTGAACTTGCAACAGCGTAACAATATTATCAAAAGCATGTCATTGATCTATAATCAAGAATGTTCACTGCACTTCCGTCTGTCACATAGACATGGGTGTAAATTAACGGGCCTAATTACCACGAATGAAACTTTTCGAAATAGCACAGACTACTGTATTAGGAAACGAACTGGTACTTGCGAATTCCTTATGGAGGATAATAATAATTGTGATCAGCTTTCTTTACTCAAATATAGCTGGTGCAAGAAGCTATTTTGTTTCTAACATTTTTTTCTTAATATCCATTAACGTTCACAGGAGACTGAATATGTTGAAGAGGATGAAACACGACTGCCATACTATTGGTGAGTATGTAATTCTTTAATCAGTACATACTCGTACATACAGTGTTTAAATGACCTGAATTTCTTCACATGAAAACAACTAGAGACCCAACAGACTTAAGTGAAACTGTACCTAGACCAAACTATGCTTATAATGATATTTTAAAGTTACAAGAAATTGTTACAGAACTCAACAAATGCAGCAGATCTAGTCCCAGCCCAGACACCATTCCATATGAATTTTTAAAACAGCTTCCACATAGTGCACTCAATTATCTACTTGCTATTTTCAACTATATATGGAGTTCCAAACTATTTCCAGATCAATGCCATTGTGCTATTGTAGTGCCTATAGGCTCCGTTCGTATAGCACCGTGCTGCTGCGGGTGGATACTACGAGAACTACTTAGAGGTATCTTCATCAACAGCTCACCATACGAAGCAGGAATATGTGTGATGTTTACATGCATTTATTCAATTATTTTACAGTGTTTTCTTAAGATGATTATTTTTTTATTGTCGCAACGTTCCGACAGAAAGATATGCTTGTGTTGGGTGCATTAACAGATACTTAAATACAGAGCTTTCTTTCACGACCTCACGAAATGGATTTGAAAAGACAGTGGATCGTAGCAGTAAATCACAAGAAGTGATTCAGGATTTGTACATTTATTTAATACATAACACTTTACAAAATGTAAAGGTTAACAATTACAAACAAATTATTATAGCAATGGTAAATTTCAAATAATCTACAATAGGCCATCTGTTTTAAAGCACACACATCACAACAGATGCATTGTATTCTATTAACACAGTCTTCATGATAGCCAAAATAATAATAATAATAATAATAATAATAATAATAATAATAATAATAATAATAATAATAATAATAATGAAGTTGGATGTCACCACCAACTTCTACAAGACCATGCAGAAGACGGTGGTCATTGACACGACTGGAAATGTACGGAAATTTATGGGTTCAAATTCTATGTAAAAATGTAGTGTAAATTAATCAATACCACAAAAATGTGCAAAATAAATAAATAAATAAATAAATAAATAAATAAATAAATAAATAAATAATAATAATAATAATAATAATAATAATAATAATAATAACATACCGTATTGTACTACAGACCACAATGTGACATTTTATAGTGTTTTGTGACAGCCTCACAAAATGGATTCAAAAAGGCAGTAGACAAATATTTTTTACAGAAATAGGCCCCCATTACACAATATCAATAGTTCACAGATATTCTGCATTTTACATACGTAAAGTTCTGTTCTCACCCCGAGGTGGTGCAACTCTTTTCAAGCAACCCCTAATGAACATGAGCTGCATGTACCCTCACGTCAATCTTAAATTTCTGTCTGTATCGGGAATCAAGCCCGGGCCCCCGATGAAGGAAACTAGTGGTGCTAACCGTTATATTACAGAGGTGGTCGTGATAATATTATAAATACAGACACGATCATTTATTGGCAACGTTAAGATATTCTGATATTTTCTCCTCCCGCAACATGTTTGATAGTGTACATTCGGTTTCAAAATCTGGAATTTCAATTCGTCCAACATCAAACCTGTGCCTTTTTATCAGAAAAAGGTCCTCTAAGCTCCTTTCGTTGTTTTATTTCTCTTTCCCCGCTTTTGAAGTGCGAGGTCGAGACCATTCACAGGGTTGATCAGGTACTCGAGATGACATGTTCTGAGTTAACTGTATAAATAACACCAGAAATATTCTTTTGCCAAAGCCTCCCTAGCAACATTAATCTACGCTAACATGATAACGTATTAGATTTAGAACAAATATATTTTTCTGAAGACAGCATTGTTGAAAGTGTACAGGAACATTAATATCGTTATCACTACAAATAATACATAAATTACTATGTTGCCTCTATCATGAAATAGTGGTTGTATCTAGTGAACCAACGTTTTTCTCTTATCATATTTGCAGTTATTCGCTCTGTTGCTGTTTCCTACGAACAGTTTTTCTTTAATATGTAATACATGACCACTTTCTGGAAGTTTGAAATACTTTGGCTGCTTGTTGTTGCATAAAACACACTGAAATCCCACTGTTATTATTTAGTCGGCTGTGGCAGCACACTGTCAGACGACAGAGATATGTACACGGTGATCGCATTAACTTACAGTGTTCGCCACTCGCAGCGCAGCGGTGCATTTTTCTCATCAGCGCACGGAGCCTATACTCAAGCTAGGAAAGGACATGTTGATCCCAGATAATTATCGTCCCATCGCCTTGACAAATACAATGTGTAAGTTAACGGAGAAAATTGTTAACAACAGATTACACTGCTATTTGGAACATATACACTTTCTTAGTGATGCACAAAATGGTTTTCGTAAAGCACGTTCAACAACAGATACCTTATACGTTTAGAATGAGAAATCCGAGAAGCTTTCCTGAATATTTTGCTAGTTGCTTTACGTCGCACTGACACAGATAGGTCTTATGGCGACGATGGGACACGAAAGGGCTAGGAGTGGGAAGGAAGCGGCCGTGACCTTAATTAAGGTACAGCCCCAGCATTTGCCTAGTGTGAAAATGGGAAACCACGGAAAATCATTTTCAGGGCTGCCGACAGTGGGGTTCGAACCTACTATCTCCCGAATACTGGATACTGGCCTCACTTAAGCGACTGCAGCTATCGAGTTTGGTCTTTCCTGAATAACCAGCATCTCACAGCTGTCAGTTTAGAGATTGAAAAGGCATATGCACGGTGTGGAAAGACTATCTAATTGAAACACTGATAAAACATAATATTTCAGGAAACATGCTTTACTTCATTTACAATTTCCTTAAAGATTGCCCAATTCAAGTCAGGACAAATTGAATTCTTTCACATGAAGTAACCATCAATAATGGAGCTTCCCAAGGATCAGTCATTAGTGTCATATTATTCCTCATCGCAATAAATGGCATTATCTCCAACATTCACCTACCAGTAAAGGCTTGCCTCTTTTTGCCGATGATTTTATTATATTATGTGCAGGAAGAAATAAATTGACTACTCAACAGTTACTTCAAGAATCAATTGAGAATATCCAAAAATGGGCTCAAAACCAAATGCATACTCTTCTCCAAATGCAAACATACTGTACAAGACCCTGAGCTGCACATGGACAATCACACAATTGAAACAGTAACAATGAAAATCTTAGGGGTTTTAGTTGATACTACATTAAGCTGGATACCTCACCTGAAAAACCTTACAGGTGACTGCTTATGAAGGCTGAACATAATGAAGACCCTGGCAGCAAAGAAATGGGCGGGGGGAAAACTACCAAGTACTAATGAACACGTACAAAGCAATTATTAGGGCTAAATTAGACTATGGCAGCATAGTATACAATTCTGCAACAATGTCTTCACTCAAAATCCTTGATTCCATCCAGTCCACAGCTCTTCAAATTGCTCTAGGAGCCTTCCACACCAGTCCTGTAGCCGGTATTCAAATAGAAGCAAATGAATCACCACTCACAATTAGACGCAGACAACTAAGTTTGAGGATCACAACTACAGCCCTTCAATGTCAGAATAGCGAAGTTCCTTGAAGAATTAAATCTAAATATCCCTCCAATACTCCTCTCAGACCATTCTCTTAACACATTCACGCCCGTATCCGAGTTATTGCCTATAGCGCGTGACCATGCTGTGGACCGTATCCGAGTTAGCCCGGATAAGCGCAATCTTGAACTCGAGCCGTTCCTACGCAGCTGGGATCTATTTCGGTCACAAATATGTGCGAGAGAGATGAAAGTAATACCCTTATGAATGTTTCTACTCACCAAAAACCACATGGCCACGGCGATTTTCCCTCCCAATGCACTTTCTTTGTTTTATTTCTGAAGGTAGCCTAGCGCTCGCACAACTAGCTGCGTAGTTGGTTTGTGATTGCACAAGCGTGTGTATAGTCGCGTTCTGAAGTATTACCATGGCGTGTAGGGACAATATAAATGATGCAAGTGATGCGAATTTACAAAGCACAGTTTTTCACCTGCTTGAAAATTATCTTGGCCAGGGGTACACAGTCTATATCGACAATTATTACAAATAGCGTTTGACTGGCGAAACAATTACGGGAACAGATCACTGCCTTATGTGGAACAAAACGGTCGAATAGGGGTGAACCAAAAGATCTAAAGGAACACCAGGCAATTCTCAAACCAGGTAAAAAGTGAACCCGACATACAAGTACAGTCACCTCTCTCCGAAATCTCAGCTCCATCTACGTCATCAGCTCCAAGTCAACGTCCTGCAATTTTGCCGCCAAAAATGGCACCGGCCAAGGATCCATCATTTAGGTTAGATACGAAGAGAAAAGAGTATATTCTCTTAAAGTTTCCACCATCAAATATAGACAAGTTCCCCTGAAGAAGGTGCAAAGTGTGCTTAAAATATAAAATTATTAGTGAAACACGCTATTTCTTGGAATGTTTAGTGTTCCCATTCACCCAGGAAAGTGTGATATTACCTACCACACCCTACAGAGATACTAGAGGACTTCATTAAGGTATGTGGAAAATTTTGTTTCCATATCTTGTTCCGTTTAGAACTTATTGTGAAAAGAATTCGTTGTTGTTTGGTCTGCCACTAACAGCTGGAATAGCTGGGCCAGCCCTTTAAATAGCCGCTCAGATGATGGGCGTAAATGTGTTAATGTCCCACCATGGACTATTACCCTGTCAACAATTAACTTCGAAATAGACTACAGTGTCAAAGACGAAATTGACAATGAATTATTTCTTGAAATTTCTAACAATTACCCAAGGCACGCTGCAATCTGCACTGATGGATCAAAATGTACATCTGTACAACATGCAACAGTGTGTTGACTGTGAAGCACATCATTACAGACTGTTCAGTGTACGACCAATGGCGCCAGTACCACGGTATACCGAAGGAGATTAAGGAGGCACTCTCATCTCCTTCACTGTGCGAACAAATTATAAAGTTTTCAAAGACACTGGTCTGATCTTTTATATTCCTCTCACTTTTCACTCTACTGTAATGTAATGTAGATTCTACAATTAGAAAAGTCACAATAAGACCTTATGGTTAAAGTACCATGCTATACCGATTGCCTGACTACTATACAGTCTTCTCTAATGAGCAATACACAATAAACCAAGCTACGCTACACATTTTAAGAACCAGCACCTGCAATAACTCCTTTGTGATTTTGTCTGATTCAAAAAGTGTATTAAACGCAATAGAAAGTCCATCGAAACACATCCTTGTACAAGAAATACAACTGTTGTTTAACAACATTACAAAAGAAGGCAAACAAGTCATCCTTGCGTGGATACCCTCACACACAGGTATTCAAGGCAATTAATCTGCTGATCAGGTAGCTGAAGACTCTACACACCTCCCACTAGGCGATCTAACAATAGCAACCCCTAACACTGACATTATTACCTATGCTAAAACGAAATTATACGAAGAGTGGAAGATAAAATGGCTTCAAACTTCAAACAGTAAACATGACGTAACAAAGAAATCTACAGAACAACACTATCTTCACAACCTTCACAGGCAAGGTCAAGTCCTAATATATAGAATACGAATCGGCCACTCCAAGATAAGTCACAGCTACCTCCTTGAGAAGAAACAGCTTCCCATCTGTACAACATGCAACAGTGTGTTGACTGTGAAGCACATCATTACAGACTGATCAGTGTACGACCAATGGCGCCAGTACCACGGTATACCGAAGGAGATTAAGGAGGCACTCTCATCTCCTTCACTGTGCGAACAAATTATAAAGTTTTCAAAGACACTGGTCTGATCTTTTATATTCCTCTCACTCTTCACTCTACTATAATGTAATGTAGATTCTACAATTAGAAGTCACAATAAGACCTTATGGTTAAAGTGATCCTAATGTAATTTAAAAAAAAAGTCGTATACATTTATCACAGATACAGAAATAATTATCAGAAAGACTAAACTGGTACAGAAAACAGTCACATTAAAATGAGAAAACAAGACGTGCTGTTATCATAACAATATTACATCAATATTCTTAATATACTATCCACTAGTAACTGGTGTCACTGTGAAGTGCACTGCATTCATCACTGACTGAAATGTTTGTGGTCATCACATTATTTTCAGTAGAAAGACACCCTTTACTTCCAGTAGAAAGACATTCTCTTCATCGAGTATCTGGAATCTGCTGGTGAGGTAGACTCATAGAAAATAGGATACAGAAGTGATTTAAATAATGGAGGTCCTTGTACTTTGCAACCCTTTTAGCTACACCTCCTAGGTGGAGCTTTAAAAGTATTGCCACTGATGGTCTGCCTAACCTACATTTTAATACACTAACTCTTCTGAAGTGGAAGTCATCATCCAGAGTTTCTTTGAAAAGCATAGTTGAAAGATCTTTCTTTTCCACATGTATCCATCCTATGTTGTGCCATAAAACAGTATGAGAATCTTTTGTTGCAGTCAACCTTGTAAATTTGTCCATGGGCTGAAATGTGAAGAAATCTTCACTATACATTGAAGCAATACTGATTATTTAAATGTTAATCTCATCATCAGGAACAAAGACATTATTAACTATATGTCTAATATCCTTGAAATAATAAGAACAACCATGCGATACAACTACTGCTCACGAGATCATCTGCCTGGGTTTTGCCATCAACAGACCACACATTTTTACATAGGATACAAATATAGAGATATATATATTGCAGAACTGCACAGGGGGATTGGTTATCTGATTTTTTCACAATAAATATCAGTGTGGGCCATCACAATGTGCTCTTAACTCATTTTGTGATAAAATATAACATACCTGCTTTCTTTTTCTCAGCCTGTCAAATATTGTACAACATTGGGCACTGCTCATATCTAGAAGTGCCTTTGTCACCAATTCTAACTCAAATTATGCTCATGAAGGATGAGAGACAGATCCTGTTTTTAGTACTGTTTATTTTATTTTACATTATATGGCCTTCATTGGACCACTTTAGTCAATTACACAATGGATTTTTCAATTTTCCCTCAGCCCAGTACTTCTTCATTCTCTCGGATCTTTATTTTCTCTCCTCATCTGAAATCACTCTTCCCTGGGTTTGTTTGTTGATTTTGGCCTGTAGTCTGCTGTCTATGTTTTTGAGTGTCTTGATTCTGTGGGTCTTGTTTTCTAAATCCTCTACTGTGATTCGTAGTTCCTTCATATCTTCTTTGATTTCTGTAATCCACTTAATATTATAGTAATAATAATAGTAGTCATAGCAAACCATTATTTTTCTCCCGATCTTACAGTTTATACAACCTAATCAATCTTAAAGGAGAAAAATAACAATCCTCAATTGGGAAAAAAAGAAAAAAATTGCAAAACTACGACAATTACAAAAAAAAAAAAAGAGCAACCTAGATGTCATATACAATACATTATAAAGATACAATGATACCCCAGACAGGTGGGCATAACAGCACAAAAATAAAGAACACAAGGGAAAGTTAGTCCACTGGCCTCTCTACCAGCTGAATTAAAAATAAAATTAAAAGGGCAATTAAAAATAAATTTAAAAGGGCAAAGTACAGCAACCCCAGGTTGAAACCACCTCACTTCCTGGATACGTGATGGCATGCGTCACCTGCCTGAACTAGCATCTATTGCATATGCTAGTAAGTGTCTCTGTGGTGACACACGCCAGCACCTCCCCTCCTCCTTCCCCGCTACTAGTCAGAAGCTAGGAAGGTCGACAACTCCACTGTGCTGATTCAGTACATTGCTTGTGTCATGACAAACCACTACACTAACTCCTCCTCATGGCACAACTGAGACTTTGCCTTTAAGGCAATATTCTTGTAAAAAAACTTGCACAAATTTCCAGCACTTTTCCATTCCGCCACTAACCACCTCAAAAGCTTGTCTTCATTGCACGGATGAAAAATCCACTCCAATTGTTGTTTATTAAACAGCAGTCTCTCTTCCAGCGTTTCTTTACACTCCGTCAGCAAATGAAAGTCTTTCCTTTCTTCACCACATAATACACACAACGTATTTACTTTTAACTTGGTCCAACCCTTATTAAAATATACACCTAACAACCACCAGATTAGCCCTCTTCACACCCCCCTATTTACATCTGCCACTCTCAGATTTAGAATCTGATTAACTCTCAGAAACATTTCTAGGGTAGCCTTCTCCCGGCATTCGGCCTCCAATTCTTGTTCAACAATATCTCTCGCCCTCTTAATCATGTGTTTCCAATGCGTTCCCTTACCCCCGCCCCATTTAACGTTATAAAACTCACCCAACCCCAGTCTATCTAAGGTGTTTTTCACCTTGTCCACCCAGTAGTCACCATAATTATCCTTCATTTGACTTTGGTAGGCCGACAGTAGGATCTGGCCCCCTGCCCCTTCTCTTAATCTACACTAGTATCCAAGCACTCTTTTAAAAATATCTACCTTAATATACTCTTTACATAACATCTTCGCACCTGCACTCGCGGTGCACAAGGGTAGGCCTGTAACAATCTTGCAGAACCTACTCTCTACCTGTTCTAATATCACACACTCTTTTTCTACACCCCAAACCTCCGAAGCATATAGCATTTTACCCTTCACCACCGTGTTAAATACCATGCTTTGAACAGCATAGCTTGCTCCCCTAAATTTATTTTCCAATATCCTATTTACTGAGAGTGCTGCTTGGCCTCTCCATTTGATATGCCTAATCTGCTCCATCAAACTGCCATTTCTACTCAGCATCACCCCGCTGTACTCCATTTCCACCACCTAAATCTCTTCCCCGTTTATTACCCACTTTACTCCCGGTTTCTTTTTATTTCCTTTCCTGCATACCATCACCTTAGACTTCTTACCATTAATCTTCAATGACCATTTCTCCGCAAAACTCCCTACTTTATTCAAACTTTTTTGCAAACCACCAACTGTCAACGACAGCAACACCACATCATCCGCAAAGATTAATCCTGGAATTTCTTGTTTGCCTAGCACCGGGTAAGCCCATTTCCTCTCTACATGGCCACCTAGTAGGTCGTTTATAAACAATAGGAAAAGGATTGGCGACAATTTACATCCCTGTTTCAACCCAATTTTCGACTCAATCACTTCACTCACCACCCCATCTTCCACCCTGATGCTACAATGAACTTTCTCATATATACTTCTGATTGCCCTTCTCATCTTCTCTCACACCCCAACCCTCCCCAATCTTTCAAACAGGGCCTCCCTACTCACTGTATCGAATGCCTTCTGGAAGTCAATTGTGGCGATAAATACTTTGGCACCTGCTTTTCTCACATATTTATCAATTATGGTTCTCACGATCATTAAATTATCAGCCGTCATCCTCCCCTTCCTAAATCCATTTTGAAAGCACGATAGAATTGAGTAATTCTCTGCCCACCTCCTCAATCTATTTGCTAGAATAACCGTGTACACCTTGCTCAGGGAGTCCAGCAGGGTTATACCTCTATTGCTGGGATTAGTCCTGTCCACTCCCATCACCTCTTCACCTGTTATTCTCTTTCCCAGCTCTTGGCAGTCCCTCTCTAGCCCCCTATCTACTTTATCACCTCCGTCGACCCTTATCCACCCTTCCTGTTCTCCTAATAGTTCCCGGAAATACTCTACCCATGTTCCATATCCGATTTTTTAAACCCTCGCCCACACCTTATCACCTTCCCTGTTCTTGCACTCCCTATTTAGAGCTTCCGTTTGAGCCTCCTGCCAAACCCTCTTTTTTTCCTCTTATTTTTTTAAATTCTTTCCTCATCCTGCAAAATTTTTCCCTTAACCCCCTCTCACCATGTTTCCTGAACTCAGCCAACGCCCTCAACACTGCCTTCCTTTTTGCCTTACATTCCTTATCGAACCAACCCTCTCCCACCTCTCTATTCTTATTCCTGTATGATTTCTCCTCCGCTATTTTCCTCCCCGGATATTCTAAAAGCTCTACCGCTCTGTCTATTTTATTACCTTTAACTGCTACCTCAATCCCCACCCTGATGATGTGAAATTCTTCCTCCTCCATGTATTTGCTTAACATTGCTCTCCCCCTCCTTGGGCCAGATATCCTTAGGAACTCTGCAACCTCTCACACTCCGCTCTCTTCCTGAACCCTTCTCTTCTGCACCCTCATCCCTATTTACGATTATATATACTGGGGAGTGGTGGGATTCCACCCAATCGATCACTTCCATCCTATTAATTCTGTCCAACATATTATCCAAACTCATAATTAGACCAATAACACTGCCTCCTTCGTATGTAATATAAGTCATTTTCCCTTCCCTGTCGCCCTGCCACCATCCATTTAGAATATACAAGTCACACGCCCCACATACTTCTAACAACTTCTGACTGTAAAGATTTCTCACTTTATCTTCACTTTTCCTATCTCCCATCTTTACTCTCCTTTCCTCTTTACCATACTCTGGACAAGAGCATCCTATTCTTGCATTTAAGTCCCTTAACAAAATCAGTCCATCCTCTTCGTACTTTCCACTAATAATATTTATTTCCTCTATCAGGCCATCAAAGAAGTAATCATTCACATATATTGATCCCCTTGGAGGGTTGTATATAAAACCCAAACACACATTCTTTCTTTCCGCCCCCTCCCCATTTTAAACCTAACCCATACAACCTCTTCTAGCTCATTTTCTATATCTATTACTTGATCACTTAATTCCTCTTTAACTAATAATGAAATTCCGCCCAAAGTTCTCCCCTTCTTTCCCTGCTTTTTCTTCATTTTATTCCTTATCACGAACCCCTTCCAGGTTAGATTCGTCCCTTCTTTTAGCCATGTCTCTAGGAGGGCCACTATATCAAAACTCTCCACCATCTTGCAAACCTCTTCATTCCCCAACTCACTACCCACCCTTTCAATATTTATCACGCCTATCTTACACCCTAGCTACCTGCTACCCTCCCCTACTCCCCCCTTATCGC
This sequence comes from Anabrus simplex, assembly GCF_040414725.1. Classification (NCBI taxonomy): domain Eukaryota; kingdom Metazoa; phylum Arthropoda; class Insecta; order Orthoptera; family Tettigoniidae; genus Anabrus; species Anabrus simplex. Next base: position 955,227,180 of record NC_090266.1, on the reverse strand, counting down.
CCTTATTTTTATTTACCTCAGCAACGTTATTTAACTTACTTCTAGTTCTACAAAGCCCTTCTGTTTCCTCTCTACTCTCTCCCTTCTTAACCGCCTTTACAGACTCCTTGTTCCCCCTCTCCTCCTGTCCTTTGTTTCTCTTCCCCCATAGATCTTTTAGACTTGCACTTCTAGTCCTGGTCGTTACCTCTCTCCGGGTACTTGCCGCTTCTTCTACTCCAGCACATTCCGGTGGTGCACGACTGTTTACGTCCTGCTCCACACTCTGATCGTCCTCTTCTTCTTCCCAGCCATCTTCACTCGTGTCTCCTCTTCTTTCTTCACGCTGGTCCTCACTCCCTCTCTCGCCAACCACCGTTTCTCCCTCCTCCACCACCGAGCTCTCCTCTCCTCTTGTCACGCTTATCGCTCTCTTTTGTGTAATCGTCTGTAAATAATTTTGGTCCATATGTTGCAGCCTTTCCATTGACCATTCTCTTATCCAGTGGCCATTTCCCACCACCAACTTGTTTCCCCTGATGAAAGCTCTCTCCGGGTACTTGCCGCTTCTTCTACTCCAGCACATTCCGGTGGTGCACGACTGTTTACGTCCTGCTCCACACTCTGATCGTCCTCTTCTTCTTCCCAGCCATCTTCACTCGTGTCTCCTCTTCTTTCTTCACGCTGGTCCTCACTCCCTCTCTCGCCAACCACCGTTTCTCCCTCCTCCACCACCGAGCTCTCCTCTCCTCTTGTCACGCTTATCGCTCTCTTTTGTGTAATCGTCTGTAAATAATTTTGGTCCATATGTTGCAGCCTTTCCATTGACCATTCTCTTATCCAGTGGCCATTTCCCACCACCAACTTGTTTCCCCTGATGAAAGCTGTCAATCCTTGTTTCTTCGCACGCCACATGCGTCTTCTTAGAACTTTCAACTCTCTCTTGCTTCACTACCTATGTCCTGTCTCAACCATACCTTCTCTTCCCTTAAATTCCCTGCGTTCTTTAGGATAATGTCCACCATCAAGGTAGACATCAGCGTGAGTTTAATTGGTCTCAAACCTCCACCTTTCACTTTTCCCACTCTCTGAGCCTCATCAATATCTACTTCACTAAAATTTATCTTCATTCTGTCCCGTATCACGTTCACTATCTAATAAACTAAAGCCACCTTATCTTCTTTTGCTGTTTCTTCAACTCTGTATATAAAAATGTTTTTCTTCATTCGTGCCTGGATCCTATCTTCCATTTCTCTCTTAAGTTTCGCTACCTCCCCCTCCAGCACCTGGACTTTCACTCGCATTTTCTCCATCTCCGCCTCATTCCTCCCCACCTTCTCCTTCAGCTCGTCCACCTCACTTTTAACGCACTGCCGCAAGTTCTTTAGCTCCTTGGAATGGTCACGTATCATCTCCTTCAGTTGGTCTATCTGACACGCCTCCTTCACCACTTTGTTTAGCGCCTCTATCTCTTCCCACCCTAGGGCACTAATTGAGCCTGGCCCTGGGTTTAACTCCACTCCACCTATTATAAGCAGAGCCGATAGCACCACAGCCACCAGCAGCCCTGCCAACACCCCTACTTTCTCACCCATCATCCTCTTGCACAATTGCATTTTCTTCTTCCTCCTGCATCGCCAACTCCCAATCCTCACTTGATAGAGCTCTAGCGCTATCCCCATACTTCAGCACACACTCAGCACATCCGTCCTCACTGCTTACTCGATTGAGACTGACTTAATATTACTCTTACTGTTCCACAATTTTTTCTATTATTATCCTGCTGATTCTATTTTCAGGTGTTCTAATTCAGTGACCAAAGAATGAGATTAATTTTTTTCTGATAGTGCTCATTACCGGTTCTAATTTTTTGTAGACTGTTTAATTAGAAACCAGTCTCCAGTGTCCATTTTCTTGGTATTTTTTGTTTATATACATGTTCTATTTATTCTTTTTTCTATTTTGAGTAACCTATCTATTGCTGCAGTATTAGTTATTTTGAAAATGGTTTCACTACCGTATGTTATTTCTGGTTGTATGACTGTTTTATAATGCTTTAATTTTGTGGCCAGTGAGAGGTCTTTTTTGTTGTATGTGTTCTTGGGAACATATTGAGCTTTGGTTAATTTGTTTATTATGTCGTGTTTGCTTTTCGTTAAGGTTGCATGTTATAATTTCAAACATGATTTCTATTTTCTCAGAGGATATATTGAGGCCAATTTGTTGTGCTATTTCCTGTAGTGATTTAATTTGTTGTTGAGTTTCCTGTGATTTTCCAATTTTGATGTTTTTTTTTTTTTTGTGGGTTATTCTTCTACCATTCCCTCATTATATATTCCAAAGCAAAGTTGAATAGCAGTGGTGACAAACAATCTCCCTGTCTTAAACCAGTTTTTACGAGAAATGGAGCATTGTATTATTATTAGTACTACTTGATGTCAATTATGGAATCAGAGTAAGAGATGGGCCATAAACTTGCAGGATTTGCTGCTGCATTTGCAAGGGCATTAGGGGAGTTTGCAGCAAATATTGGGTGGTTACAATTAAACTTTCCCTACTTATCCCACTCTAAGACAGAAAACTATTCATAGTACGCATACAACACCTGGTAGAAAGAATGTCCAGATTATGGGCTACAAGATATGCATGCGTTGTTATAGTTGAAAAACGGGTTTATCAGAGGGGAACATTCCACGTGCTGATCTGAAGAGAAGCATATCAAGAGAGGTATCAGGCATACTCATGGAGATGCTTTGTGTAGTAAGTTTTCCTATGCTTTCAGATTGTCCTGGACACAGATTCTGAGAACACTTTGTGATGCGACATGCTACGCCCACAAAAACTAAGGATACTGTATGAAATGGCAATGCATTAAAAGGATTTGTTTGGAATTGCTTCTTCACTGTTTCTCTTCCCCATGTCCTTGGAAACGTACACGTTAAGTTTCCTGTACCTGTGATCGTTTGTTTTCCACATAGAAACAGTTAGGTAGGAAAGTTTAATTGTAACCATCTGATATATATATACACACAGACACTGCCACAGAAATACAGTATATCTATGCTAATTAAAAATATGAAATAGTGAAATTAAGATATGAACCTGTTACCGAAGCACAGTTTTGTAACACTGAACAATCCGAAGTCAGTGATAACTACTTTTCCATTCTCCAGAAAAATATTCTTGCTCTTCAAGTCTTTATGAACAATGCCTCTTGCATGGAGATAACCCATTCCCTGTAACAAAAATGTATACAGTACACTAAACAAAGACAAAAACCTGAGGGGTATGTAATAAACCAATAAAATCATTCAATACAAAACTGTCCGTAAATAACTGAACACGATGAAGGAGCAATGATACTGATTTTCATAGGATAATATTTAGTATGCAGTACTTGTGAAATAGGGGCTGCCTGGCCAAGGCGGTAAAGGCGTGCTCGGTTCGCCTGGAAGGACGTGGGTTCAAATCCCCATCAGGTAGTCGTAAAATCTGAGAAACGAGATTTCTACTTCCGGAGATGCACATGGCCTTGAGCTTCCCTCAGCCTACATCAAAAATGAGTACCAGGTTAATTCCTGGGGGCAAAGGCAGCTGGGCATAGAGCTAACCACACTAGCCCTTTAAGTGCCGAGGTTACGGATAGTGGAAGCTTTTACCTTCCACCCCTCCAAGGGCCTTCATTGCCTGTATGGAGATGATGACTGATGATGACGACTTGTGAAATGATTCTCACTGCATTCTCATTTGTCCAAAGACCATAGATTTGGGGCCTATTAGATGGTTCAATATTATTTGATATCAAATGCAAAATGGCTTTGAGGCAAACTATCAGTGCTTGTTAACCACTGGTCTGTTATGACTGGTAAGTATGTCATGTCAGCATGCACAACAGCTGCACAGACAAACTGGTGAGTTTGAAAGATGTTGCATCGATGGGATGCGAGAGAGTAATGTGCTGTTCCACAAAATTGAACAATAAGAGCAGCAAGTTGCAGGCAGGAAAGAAATAGAGTTAGACATGGCTGTGGAAGTAAGGAGAAATTGAAGGAACTTACTAGGAAATTGAATCTAGCAAAGAAGCCAGCTAATGATAACATGATGGCAAGCATAATTGGTGGTCATATAGTGAAAAATGGAAGAGTATGTATAGGTACTTTAAGGCAGAAACAGGTTCCAAGAAGGATATTCCAGGATTCATTAATGAACAAGGGGAGTGTGTATGCGAGGATCTTCAAAAGGCAGAAGTATTCAGTCAGAAGTATGTAAAGATTGTTGGTTACAAGGATAATGTCCAGATAGAGGAGGTGACTAATACTAAATACGTATTAAAATTTACCTATGACAACAATGACATTTACAGCAAGATACAAAAGTTGAAAACTAGAAAAGCAGCTGGAATTGATAAGGTTTCGGGGGATATACTAAAGACAATGGTTTGGGATACAGTACCATATCTGAAGTACTTATTTGATTATTGTTTGCATGAAGGAGCTATAACAAATGAATGGAGAGTTGCTATAGTAGCCTCTGTGTATAAAGCTGAAAGCTGAAAATTACAGGCCAGTCAGTTTGACATGCATTGCATGTAAGCTTTGGGAAAGCATTCTTTCGATTATATTAGACATGTTCGCAAAATTAATAACGGGTTTGATAGAAGGCAGTTTGGGTTTAGGAAAGGTTATTCCACTGAAGCTCAACTTGTAGGATTCCAGCAAGATTTAGCAGATATCCTGGATTCAAGAGGTCAATTGGACTGTATCGTGATTGACCTATCTAAGACATTTGATAGGGTAGATCATGGGAGACTACTGACAAAACTGAGTGCAATCGGACTAGACAAAAGAGTGACTGAATGGGTGGCTATGTTTCTAGAAAATAGAACTCAGAGAATTAGAGTAGGTGAAGCTTTATCTGTTCCTGTAATAATTAAGAGGGGAATTCCTCAAGGCAGTATTATTGGACCTTTATGTTTTCTTATACAGGGTGCGGTAGAAATACCTGATGAATTTCAGACGCCAATAACTCAGCAACGCAACAAGCCATTCACAATTTTGTTGGGCAGTTTAAAAGAGCAGGGTTTGCCATTTAGGTCACATACACTAGATTTGAGCGAACTAAAGGTCGTATTGGCTACAGCTTTCAAACAGATGTTATTTTCATGGTGAGCATGGTCTTGGCCATGGTGAACACGTGCATCATCTCGTCTTGGCTAGTCAGTCAGCCAACCAGTCGCTAGCATGGTGTGGAGTGGTGAACATAGAGGTTTCGTGATTGAGACTTATTTCAAAAATGCCGAATCTGTTACCACAACACAGCGTTTGTTTCTCAGACACTTTGGCTTAGGTCGACATGAGAAAGTTCCGAGTAGGAACACCATTCTGTTATGGGTGAACAGTTTGAGAAAAAGTCGTTTGAGTGTGAAAACGAAGCTGCCTGGTAGACCTCATAGTGTCTGAACACCAGAGACCATCCGTGCAGTGAGACATGCAGTTATGCAATCTCCTCAACGTTCGGTGCGTAGGCATTCACGTGCTATGGGACTATTGGATCGCACCGTAAGGAGGATTTTACACGCAGACTTGAAGTTCCATCCATACAAACTGGTGGGTGTTCAGAAACACTGTGAACGTGATTGGGCCAACCGCAGAGCGTATTGTTAGACTATCCTGGAAGCTGTAACAGCTGACACCAGTGTCCTGGCAAGTAATGAAGATCACTTTCATTAGTCAGGCTACGTTAATAAACAAAATTTTTGGTACTGGTCCGCAACCAATCCTCAACAGCTCCATGAGTGACCTCTTTACAGCGAGCGTGTTACTGTTTGGTGCGTTGTCGCTGATTTAGGAATTGTACGCCCTTTCTTTTTTGAAGAGGACAGAACTAACAGTAACATCGGATCGTTACGTACAGCTGTTACTCAACTTCCTGCAGCCAACACTCACAAACTTAGAGAATCCTGCTGTATGGTTCCAACAAGATAGTGCCACTGCACACACAGCCAGGGCATCGATGGGTCTCCTAAGAGAAATGTTTCCAGGATGTTTCATCTCCTTACAGGATGACGTTCCATGGTCAGCCCCTGACCTCGCCAAGTGCGATTTCTTTCTCTGGAGATATTTGAAGGATCACGTCTTCCGACGTAAGCCGCGAACACTACATGACCTGTAAGCTGCCATCTGTAAAGAAACTGAGGCAATACCACAAGATGTGCTCAAGTGAGTCATGTGGAACTTCATGGAGAGGCTTCAGAGGTGCATCGAACAGGACTGTCAGCATTTGGATGACATTATTTTCAAAACCTAGTGTGTATGTGTATGTGACGCAAATGGCAAACACTACTCTTTCCAAATGTGCAATAAATCTTTAAATGGCTTGTTACGTTGCCGAGTTATTTACGTTTGAAATTTGTCAGGTATTTCTGTCTCAGTCTGTATATATCAATGATATGTGTGAAGAAGTGGAATCAGAGATAAGGGTTTTTGCAGATGATGTTATTCTGTACAGAGTAATAAATAAGTTACAAGATTGTGAGCAACTGCAAAATTACCTCGATAATGTTGTGAGATGGACAGTAGGCACCTCGATAATGTTGTGAGATGGACAGTAGGCAATGGTATGATGATAAACAAGGTTAAAAATCAGGTTGACAGTTTCACAAACAGGAAAAGTCCTCTCAGTTTTAATTACTGCGTTGATGAGCTGAAAGTTCTCTTTGGGGATCATTGCAAGTACCTAGGTCTTAATATAAGGAAAGATCTTAATTGGGGTAATCACATAAATATGACTGTAAATAAATGGTTATGAGGGTATTTAGGGGTTGTAGTAAGGATGTAAAGGAGAGGGCATAAGACCCCAACTAGAGCATGGTTCCAGTGTATGGGACCCTAACTCACCAGGATTACTTGATTCAAGAACTGGAAAAAATCCCAGTGAAAAGCAGCTCGATTTGTTCTGGGTGATTTCAGACAAAAGAGTAGTGTTATGTTGCAAAGTTTGGGCTGAGAAGGCTTGGGAGAAGGGAAACGAGCTGCTCAACTAAGTGGTGTTCCGAGCTGTCAGTGGAGACATGGCGTGGAATGACATCAGCAGACTAAGTTTGAGTGCTGTCTTTAAAAGTAGGAAAGATCACAATATGAAGATAAAGTTGGAATTCAAGAGGACAACAAATTGGGGCAAATATTTGTTTATAGGAAGGGGAGTTAGCGATTGGAATAACTTACCAAGGGAGATGTTCAATAAATTTCCAATTTCTTTGCAATCATTTAGGAAAAGTGTTGTAAAACAATAGATAGTGAATCTGCCACCTGGGCAACTGCCCTAAATGCAGATCAGTAGTGATTGATTGATATTTCTATCATGCAGAGATATTATAAAGGAGAGTTTGAAGAAGGATGTGGAAGAATCACACAGATATCTGACACTGATAAATGCTTGAAAGAAGAGTCTTCGAATAAGGAAGCATTTGAGTAATTTTACAAGAGTTTTGTTTCATCAGTTGGTTGTTTATCACTATAGCATGCAAGCTCAAAACTTTCTCCATATACAGGGTGACCGACGGGAATCCAACGTTTTTGGCATGGCTAGTACTCTCTCGGTAGGAGGAGTGGGGAGTGGAATTGTCAAGCAGGACACTCGCCATGCGTTGCCGTTTCAGTAGCTATGAAGCAGTGGTCGGTTAATAATGTACGGACAACAGGATCTATTGTTAAAAAGACACCACGAACACCAGAAAACATCGAGCGTGTGAGAGCCGCGGTGACGTGTAGCCCTGGGCGCTCAGCACGTAAACATGCACACGATCTCGTAATGAGCCCAACTGAGAATCGTGTTGCAGCTGGGAACGGCACCACGACGCCCATGGTTGAAGCGCACACGAAAAAAATCGCTACACTGTTATAACAGACCCGCCATTCTGCACAAATGCGTCGTACACAAACATACGATGTTCAACCGACCACTGCTCCATAGCTACTGAAACTGCAACGCATGGTGAATGTCCTGCTTGACAATTCCGTTCCCCACTCCTCCTACCGAGAGAGTACTAGCCATGGCAAAAACGTCAGATTCCCGTCGGTCACCCTGTACTACTGCTGACAAGTCACAAAATGTGATGACAAACATCAAGGTCACCATCCTCTGGAATCATGACTTAACTGCCAGGCTGCAATGAGAAAGAATGGCAGAATATTGTTTTCTGATGAATTACATCTGATAGCTTCCATAGTGGATCAGTCGTAAAGTGTCAGCCTCATATCCCAAGATCGTGGGCTCAAAAGTAGCAGAGGTAGTCGGATTTTTGAAGGGTGGAAAAGCTCCATCGTAATTCAATCTCATATGACTCCTTCCTCCTCTTCCTTTATCCAACTCCTGCCGGGTCAGGGCATTTATGGCACTTTTCCACTTTCCTCTCTCCTTCCAACATTTCTCTTCCATAATTTTGTCCCAGTCCACATTTCTTCTTCTTACACTCCTCTTTATTGAATCTATTGAATCGATCCACCTTGTTTTAGATTTCCCTCTTGCTCTCTTCCCCTTGAACTTCATCTCCATCATCTGCTTTGTTATTCCTTCCTCCTCCATCCTCTTTACATGTACAAACCATCTTAGTTTACTACTATCAATTCTCTGATTTAGGTTTTCCATTCTGACCTTTCTCACATCTTCGTTTCTCAATCTGTCATTTCTTGTTTTTCAACCGATACCTCTTAGGTATTTCATTTCACTGGCTTGAATTCTACTCTCCTCCTTACTTGTCACGTCTAGGTCTCAGCCGCATAAGACAATATGGGTGCATGATACATTTTGTACATTATCTCTTTACACTTGCTTCCTTATACTTATTCCAGACAAGGTTTCTTACACTCTGGTACAATGCACTGCCCTGTTGCACCCTCTTGCTGATCTCCCATATCCAGCCTTGTATTTTGCATTAATTCACTCCCTAGGTATTTGAACTGTCAACAATTTCACGGCTTTGACCAACAATTTTCACAATGCCTCTCCCTTGTCTTTCTCCTCTTGATATAACCATGGATTTGCTTTTCTCTGGGCTGATTTTCATACCATACTTCTCTCTCTCTCTTTTTTTTTGTTCAGTGCATCAAGTACGGTAGTCCTTGTACCTCTTTGCTGTTTGCTCCCCGGACCACAATATTGTCTGCAAATAATAACAACAATCTCCCTATTCCCATATGCTTCGTTTGTCTCCTTTACAATTTCGCCCATAACTATTAGAAACACATACCTGCCAACTTTTAGAAACCAAAAATAGGAAGATTTTTTAATTCTTGAATATCATCACATATATTCCACCACAGTCTACGTGATAAAAGGTCAGGATAAAAGGCATACATATCTACAGTTACAATGTGAATTGACCATTAAATTTAAAATCCTAAACTAAGAAAACATAAAAATGGTTACAAGAAAATGTACCTAATCATTCTCATTTATGACACAGGAATAATATTTATGTCACACCGACACACACAACAAAATGCATAATACCGTATTTTCTCACGTAATTAACGCACCTTTTGACGAAAAAATACAGGCGAAAACTTCGGATGCATAAATCATTCAAGGAATTCAGATATTTACAAATTATGTACATTTAAAAGATACATAAAATATAATATAAACACAATTGGTTGAACTCACTTGCGGTTATGGTCATTTGGCGTAAAATTCCAGCGTGAGATATTTCCTGAAAATTCAAATGGGGTACATCAGGTAAGGTAGACACGTGGGTTTGAAGTACCGACACTGGAAAATATTCTTTGCATTACGAGCCGACAATACGACCCGAAGTGAAATAAACATGAACTAATAAAAGTGTAATTCATGTAATGTCATAACAATGACATACCTGCAAAAAAACTGTCCAACACGAGAAGGGCCGGGCATCGAAGAAGGAACCCTGCTAGATTACCCCAAACCGTTCGTATCCAATCTTGTACGAGTGACGTGTCCATCCAACTTTACTCGAATACGAACGTGGATCACTCGCGGAAATTTTGCTTCAGGCATTGTTTTTCATTTTAGAACAATGTAAGTTGTAAGCTTTCTGCCATCAGCTGTTACAGCAAGCATTGCAGTACCTTCCGGTAGCGCGTACGATAACACTACGTTCCTTTCTTATCGATTGTTCGACTTTGTGGCATATGGAAACTGATTGGACGTCTGACCTGCAGTTCCTATAAGGGAGATCAAATATTCCTTCACTTTATGCTTCTCAATCACAAAGCGATGAAAATGGCTCCAAGTGCAGTGGCTATTTCTCATTCTTTAAAATACAGCATTTCGTGAGAAACGGCTTATCCAACGTTGCGTAACAAAATCACACATTTAAGCAGATTCTCCTCTACTTGCGGAAACTTGCCACTTTTTGGTCCGCGAAATACTTTGCGAGACTTGTTGGCCCCTTGACGAAACTTTAACACATAGTTTATGGTGAAACCCATGTATCGCTAGCCTAATGATAGCATATCTTTGTATTTGGTTTGTTCCAGTCCAATCCCTGTATATCATTGCATCCGTCCCAAAGAAATTGCACCGGGCGAGTTGGCCGTAGAGGCGCGCGGCTGTGAGCTTGCATCCGGGAGATAGTAGGTTCGAATCCCACTATCGGCAGCCCTGAAAATGGTTTTCCGTGGTTTCCCATTTTCTCACCAGGCAAATGCTGGGGCTGTACCTTAATTAAGGCCACGGCCGCTTCCTTCCAACTCCTAGGCCTTTCTTATCCCATCGTCGCCATAAGACCTATCTGTGTCGGCGCGACGTAAAGCCCCTAGCAAAAAAAAAAAAAAAAATTTGCAGTATCTCCTCTGCTGTCCGTTTTCCTTCTGCTATTAGTTCACTGTATGGTCCAGTGGAAGGTAGCTGTAGTTTGATCTTTAATTCTTCCAGGAAGAATAATTTCTCTTTCCAGGGCGTAGATCATTCTGTTCGGTGCAACTTTTCCAGATCCAATAGCTCTTTTCAAGATCTTGTTTTGATTTTTTCAATTTTTCTACGATCAAAGATGGTTAGTTTCTCCCAAGTGTGAGTGAGCCCATTGGTAACTATAGGCATTATTGTGGTTTCAGAAAGTGTCATAGCTGTCGCTAGTGCAAGGGATGTTGAATCCTTAACAATATATTAATAATAATATAATATAATATTCGTTCTGATTCATATCGCCAAATCAGGTATCCACCCTTCTTGAATCAATGACAACTTGTGAAGAACGACTCATTTTTTATTCAACCTGAACTAAAAGTCCGGTTCACAAGTCAAATACTCCTAACCTAACCTTACAGGAAAATATATATTTTTAAAATAAGAAATTATCACGGAACTGTAATATACACTCAACTTCCAGCTCGTTGCGAGATGTTAGGTTAAGTTTACTTCAAGATTCCCGTTCCCGTAAACTACACTGGACCAAATACAGTATTTGACTGGACTAACGTGTGGAACATCGCCAGAAAAATGTTCATATCTACTATACAATTCAAATTCGATTGTCATATAGTTTCGAATGGTAGCTACTTAAGTTTAGAAAGGATTAGTCGGACAGTTGTGTAGTATTTTTCGACTATAACCTTTAAAAAGGAATGGTTCATCTGAGTCTATGGTTTCGCTTTCGGCTCTCTGTCACGTGGTAATTGAATGAACGAATCATTTTAGTGAATCGTTTCAAATGAATCGGTTCTTCCAAATGAATCAGATTCCCCATCGCTACCGAACTAATGCAGCGAGTTTCCTGCCGGCTAATAGCAGCATGTTGCCCTGTATTTGTAATGCCTGCTTTCGCAATAGGAAGCCTGCTACTTGAATAGTTGACATCTTTATTTCGAAACGCATCCCGAGCTGCGTGATGGATGTTCGATGTTGTGGGTGCGTCAAATACGTGAACATTTCTTTTTCTCCACTTTGGACCCAAAAATACTGGGATGCGTAAATTATGCAAGGGCGTTAATTACGCAAGAAAATACGGTAGTTTCCTTTATCAGACGGTAAAATGAACGGAAATTTATAGGTATCTCTGAACACTTGGAGATAACGATTGTTATATTTTTTGGCCATAATGAGAAAACACTAGAAACTGTCACCGACACAACTCCCTTAAAACATTCAACTCATTAAAATTATGCACTTAATTACGCGAAACTAACACACACAAAACAATTCAATATATCCCATATATTATTAACATGCCCTCTTCAGTCCTGAACCTGATTTTGCATTCAATGGGTTAGGGGAGAGTCCTACAGTACCGGCCGGCTTGCAGTACCGGCCATTGCTGGTTCTCGTTTTAGGTTTGCATATGGCAGTAGCTTACAGGTGGCATATGAAGGATGCTACATTCCCGCGTGTCATACTTTGGGGGTTTCGTTTAGCGTTAAGTCTTGTGTGAGATGTGAGTGTTATACGTTGGCCGGCTTACGATCGCCAGCGAAAAGTTATTTTCAAACCCCAGGTACTCCATTTCCAGGCAAGCTGTTCATTTTGATTTACTTATATATTGTATACATTCTTTGAGGATGCTATAGCTGGCAAGAGTTTCACGATATCGTCTATTAAACAATATCCACTTGGGGAAGTTCCTTCAAGTGAGTTTCGTACAGTACCGGCCAACCATATGTCTTCCACTACCGGCCAATAGGACTTTTAAAGAAATAAAATTATATCCACTTCTTATATCACTTTCCGGTGTGAAATGACCGAGAAAAGGGGTAAAATGAAAAAACTGGACCGAGGACAAGATGAAGATGGCACTAAACTAAGTTATTTTTAACAAAATGACTGCTGAGGCTTTTTGTGCGCCAAAAAGTACATTAGGAGATCGTTGTGGATCTAACTTCTCAGATGGGACGAATTAAAAAATCTTTTGATTACGATATGTAAAATCAGTTGGTTACTTATATGAAGTATGTAGATAATCTTCATGTCCCTGAGCAGGAACAAACTTGACAACTAACATTCACATTGGCCGAGCATTTGAAAGTACCTGACCAGTTCAACAAGGGAAACAAAACTGCCGGAAAGCAGGTTTATTATGATTATTATGTAAATACTAAGGAAATGGAAGGAAACACATTATGCATTATTTGTTGTGAGTCACTGGATGAAGAATAGGTGCAGTGTACCAAATGCAAATGTTGGATGTGTGGACCATGGGAATATTTTGTATTTTATTTGTAATAATTGCAAAAATTAAATCAAACTTGAAGTTAGTGGATGTCAATTCCAATAATTACGTGTTGTCGAGTTCATTCTGTATTTCTTTGATGTAAGTAATTCATTAGATATATAAATCTTAGAAAACGCTAACTGGCCGGTACTGGAAGAAGATTTTTTAAAATGTCAATTGTATATATTTGTTCATTTGTTTTATGTCAATTGTGTGTATCTACATTTTTTTAGTTATTAGATGTTTTTTATTATGGCTGAAGATTGCCAGCCCAGGCCGAAACTAGTCCCTAGTTAATGTAAAGCAAAATATTGCATATTATAGTATTGAAAGGTGGTCCATTACAACATTAATTTAATAATTATATTGTGATTACAATTCAATGAAGTTTATATCCTGTGACTTGAGTTCGACAGACAGTGGGGTTCTACACCAGTTGAAAGTAATCTTGATCAGTATGATTTCACACACTATGTCATCCCTGTTGACTCTTGCTAAAACATAATCAGGGCTGGGACCAGTATCTACTGCAATACGGCGTATGTCTAGGGCACTTTTCTCTCAAAAGATTTTAGGGTTGTGTGTCTCATCTACCTCTACACACTGTACATAGTTAATTCTAGGGTGGTAGAGTAATGTGGAATATTTCAGAAACAATGTGCATTAATTTCAGCCTGTTCCATCTAGTGTACAAATTTTCCATATATGTCTTCAAACAATTCTTGTTTCCTTTACTTTAGGTGTTAAAATTCTCATTAAATTGTTTATGTTGTTGTTGTTGTTGTTATTGCCTTATTTTTAAGACTAGAAACATCATGGTTGCTATTTCTTTCTGTATGTTTGCTCTTGCTGAAGGTTTGTTTTTATAATTTCAGAGCAATTCCTATTCTGCAAAATGAAAGTTGTGTCATTAGTTTGAACCTTGTTTAAAATGTTACCAATACGAATAGTGGAGATTTTAAGAAAAGACACAAGACTGCTGAAAGTTACTTTCTGTGATCATTTTTTTTTTTGCTAGGGGCTTTACGTCGCACCGACACAGATAGGTCTTATGGCGACGATGGGACAGGAAAGGCCTAGGAGTTGGAAGGAAGCGGCCGTGGCCTTAATTAAGGTACAGCCCCAGCATTTGCCTGGTGTGAAAATGGGAAACCACGGAAAACCATTTTCAGGGCTGCCGATAGTGGGATTCGAACTTACTATCTCCTGGATGCAAGCTCACAGCCGCGCGCCTCTACGCGCACAGCCAACTCGCCCGGTCTGTGATCATTTAGAAGATAATAGTTAAGCATAGAAGCATTTTATCATATGAAAAGAGAATAAGGGTGTGGGTGTGTGTGTGTGTGTGTGTGTGTGTGTGTGTGTGTGTGTGTGATTTTTGATGATTTTATCAGACACCTTTGGCACATCAGATTCTCACAGAATACAGTACAGATACCACACCACCGAATGTCAAAGGAAGCGAACACACACTCTCTCTCTCTCTCTCTCTCTCTTTTTTGTGCGTTACTGTATTGTACTCTACTTCAGACTATCATAGGTTGTGTATGATACCTTTCCTTCCCCCACCCCTTCATGGTTGGGTGTCCAATTTTTACTAAGGGCATTAATACTACATCATGAAGTATATCATCCTTATAAGGACTGTAAATAAAGTAACGGAAACGTAATCCAGACACTTGCAGATCAGACAAGTACAAATAGGATATGGGAACAGTCAGGTGATGCTGTTGTCGATCTGTAGTCTGCATTTGACGAGCATCCGGTTGAAAGTGTTGTTGCTGTGTGGTGTTCAAGTGAAGAGTGTAGATTTCACGGCTATAAAGCCTGTTTTCAAAAGGTGATCAGCATTCGTGGATTAAAATCGAGGTTGCCTGTGGCAAAAAATGCATCAGAATGTTATCATAGGGCTCTGAATGAGACTGTGGATTTGCATTGCACATGTCTGCCATCCATTCCTCAAGATCAGATTGATATTGTGATTGGTCTCATTTCTGTAGACCATCATTGGATTGTCCGGGAATTATCCGTAGATGTTGGTCTCGGTCATCAAACGGTGTGGCACATACTGATGAAATGTCTTAACATGAGGAAAATTGCATGCCGTTGGGTTCCATATCAACTCACTGATGTACAGAAATGGCACCAGCATGCACTGGCTGGCATCCAGCTGGATAGATACCAGAACAAAGGGGGCGCATTTCTGCAACGTAATGTCGCCATTAATGAGATGTGGGCACGAGCCTACGAGCCTGAATTAAAGCGTCGTTCAAATTAATGGCATACCCAGGTTCGCCACGTCCACAGAAATTTTGACTGGAACCCACGTCCTGAGGGACAAATCATTAACAGTGGTTACTATTGCCGATTTATGGAGTGACATGTCCATATTTATTGGGAGACGCTCACCCTGTCGTGTTGAATGACAGTGCACGTCATGTTAAAAAACAATGTCAAGCTCTTATTGCAGTGACGGCATTGGTCTTGCAACACCCTCCATACTCACCAGACATGACTCCTTGCGACTTCGACCTGTTTCCGAAGTTGAAGGAACCCCACTGAGGCTGCTGATTTCCTGCTGTAGCATCTGTACTCCACGCGGTAGGGTGCTCCATCACAGTCATCAACAGAATGCCTTACCAACGGTTCCCAGCGGCTTCTCGATAGTTGGCAGAAGGTAATAGACTTTGCGAGTGACTACATTGAAGGAATGTAATGCACTTGTACTTGTTAGTTCATTAAATATTGCATTCTATTAACATTGCCACGACTTTATTTACAGCCCTTGTATATTCAGTCTATTTCTTCCTATCCAGAATGTTGCGTTAAGCTATAGTGCATTACTTATATTATTTATATTATATTTATTTTGTATGTTATTGTATTGTGATTATTAATACTGTACCATCTAGAATTCGAGAGTGGATTATGTACATAAAATGGGACCTCATAGCCGTACGTACGTAATCCTTATATAATCAATCAGCCTTTTTCAGCAGAAATTTCAAGACTGTCATTTTGAGGAATTATTGCGATGTGTGTTGCTGTATCTGTATAACTGAACATTTCACAGCTTACAGCTTGCAAACAATACTTAACCTATATCCTTCCTTGTGTCAGACAAGAATGCACTCATCATGATGCCTTAACAGAGGTATAATATTATTTTGCGCCAGTCTTGTCGTCGTAAACTCCTCCGGTACTTCCTGGAAGGGATTAGCAAGTCGGACTGGGGAACTCCGACCCGGCTTGGAGGGCATAGCCAACCATTTTGTGTATTGTGTAATTGTCTGGTTCCCTCGTGGGGCCTTCTGGAATGGGAATCGAACTTCCCTCTAGCTGAGCCGCAAACATTCAGTCAGTGTTGGAGTTCAATAGTTAGAGTGAGGTGGCAGTAGTGCTTTCTGCCATCAGTGTCCCACCGGTGTCAGAGTATCTTTGTATACTGAGTGGAGTACTGTCTGTGAACTACCTTGAAGTACTGAGTGGAGTACTATCTGTGTACTGCCCGGAAGTACTGACTGGGGTACTGTATGTGTGCCGACGTGAAGCGAGCGATTGGAATTGGACGGCAATAGTGCTTGTTATCGTCAGTGTCTCACTAGAGTCAAGGTATTGTTGTGTACTGAGCGGAATTCTGTCTGTGTACTGCCTTGAAGTACTGTGTGTACTACCATGGACGGTAGACTGACTTGGAGTCTGTACATGGAACAGCTGGTGTGAGTAGAGTCTTGCATGTTGTTATTGTAAGGAATATTGTAGTACTGGTTAGCACTTTTGAGCTGTTGCTGTTTAGTTGTCTTTGTTGGGTAGTTCACTGTGTTGAATGTGAGAATGGCAGACTTTCTGTGGAGTTAAGCCAGTAGGTGGCTAGTAGCCCTGTGTTCATATCTGTCCACCTGCAGCTACTGTGCGGGGTTACTGGACTTGAGAAATGAATTTAAAGTAAGGACAGCTGTTAGTCAGGGTTCTTGTCAGTCTCAGGTAATACCGCCAAACTGGACTGCCTGCTGTGTGAGCACTTGAGACTGTAAATAGATAGCAAGTAGCAGAGTGTGACCGTTCATGATTGAATATAATTTCGTGTATTAATTTAGGTCATCCTGGGATTAAATTATATTGATAAAACAGACAGTGTTTTAATCGTAATGATGATGATGATGATGATGATAATAATCCTTACGGCAGTGATGCTGGATCCTCTGAAATTTTAGATCGTCACCTGATTTCTAAAAAGATTCCAGCAAATACCAATTGGATGGAAATCATCCAAATTATCCTCTGTACTCGCTTCATAGCAGTAATCAGATGGAAATATAATCTATTGTGCTTGAATGCAAAATAGCCAATGTGTGTAATTTTCCTTCCATTGCTTGGGCTTGAAGATAAGCTGGGATGCATTGAAAATGGGCCACTGACATACAAATGGTACAAGTCTCTTGCTTGTAGGTGTAGGCAGTCTTAAATGTCAGCTGTGTGCACTAAATGTAAGATATCATTATAAGACCAATCATGTCATTCTGAAAGAATTTTGGAAGATCTGGGTTTTTGAACTTGGAGCAGGCTTTTTATGTCTAATGACGAACGACATCTGTAAAGGCGGGGAGGACAAAGAAGAAGCACAGATTAATGTATGAATATTATCAAAGTCTATCTTTCAATATTGATTATTTAATTTTTAAATAACCTTTAAGATTTTCAATCTGTCAAACAGAATTACAAATTTATAAAACACTAGCACATACATAGAAGAAAAACATCCAGATATGTACTGGTGTTGCATATACAGGGTGGCCCACTTAAAACTTCCACTGCAAATATATCTGCAACATCAATAGATATTGAAAAACGGCTTTCACGGGGGTGTAGGCAGGGAAGGGGCTAATTAAAGTAAATACTATGAGCCAGTCAAAAATGTAAGAAAATAAGACTTTCAACATACACTTACGGTTTTTTTAATGGACAGCCTGTATTATTCCTGGCGCAATCATTAACATGAAAAATCTCGTAAGGAATGGCGTTTGTTTCATCGCAATAGATCAATTACATCAGCTGGTATTAATATATATATACAGCAGATGTTTCATGACATAACCTCATAAATAATACGATCATGATTATACCAATTAATAATAATAATGCTATTTGTTTTTACGTCCCACTGACTACTTTTACGGTCTTCGGAGACACCGAGGTGCTGGAATTTAGTCCCGCAGGAGTTCTTTTATGTGCCAGTAAATCTACCGACACGAGGCTGTCATATTTGAGCACCTTCAAATACCACCGGACTGAGCCAGGATTGAACCTGCCAAGTTGGGGTTAGAAGGCCAGCGCCTTAACCGTCTGAGCCACTCAGCCCGGCGATTATACCAATTAAGGTTCAATGAAATTAGATTTACATTCAATGTAATGAAATTTGTAACAACAATCCAAATATGACAAACCTTGAGACAATTGTATAGGCTGATGATGCTTGTGAATAAAGCGAAACATGTCCCGGTAAATTAGTGTTGTAACATTACAACCTAACAACACAAACTAATTTGTATTGAAAAGGTGGATCAAAACAACCAACAAATTGTTAGTATATCACTAGAGAATATGTTGCTTTGTTGTATTTTTAAATATTATAAAATTTTGGTAAGATTTTATAGAAATCACACCCTGGCATTGCAAAAGCATTTAATGAAGTACAAGATTATTGTATGAAAATCTCATACCGAACAGCATTTTATTTTTTATAAGGGAAAACGTTAAGGTGGCTGGTACTGCAGGACTCTCCCCTATATTTTGCTCAAATAAATTAAAAAAAAATCACAAATAAAATTAAAATGCTTCACAAAGTTGTTTTATGACGTGTAGCATATATGCTGATGATGATGATGATGATGATGATGATGATGCATGTTGTTTTAAGGGACCTAATCGGCCCCTGATGGTACGAAATGAGACGAAATGCAATGAAAAAAAATAATCCAAAATCCTCCACTGACCAGAAATTCAAAGAGTGAGGATGAAAAATGAACGGATGGATATGAATTTCAAACAATCAGTGGAGCCGACTCGCAATGCCTCAGTCTCTGAAACTGACGGAAAACAACAGTAATACTGATCAAGGGACTGCTTCTATAGCTCAATACTGAATTGGTAATGCCTGCAAGCTAAAGAGGTCCAAAATATAGGTTATCTGCCTCTCATAATGGTACTTATCGCTTGGAAAGTAGAACCATGGTATTTGTCATGGTGCAGCACTAATCAAAAGTATCGTAGACTCGCGGTATTCCACACATTATGGTACTACTGACAGGTTATGAAATTCAATCAGTCAATCCAATCAATCAATCAATCAATCAATCAATCAATCAATCAATCAATCAATCAATCAATCAATCAATCAATCAATACTGATCTGCATTTAGGGCAGTCGCCCAGGTGGCAGATTCCCTATCTGTTGTTTTCCTAGCCTTTTCCTAAATGATTTCTAAGAAATTGGAAATTTATTGAACATGTAATACATGTAATACAGTAATACACATGTAATACAGACCTATGGTGTTCCGCACATAGGGCGCCATTTACAGGCAACGCAAACCTATGGTTTTCATCACGTGAGTGTACTAATCACAGGGACTCGTACTATCCCATGGTGTTCCTTATATAGTGGGTACTAATCATAGGCAAGCCAGAACCCTGGTGTCGCTCATATAGTGCTACTAATCACAGGTACTGTAGAAGTCTGACCGCGCGGTGCTCCTGCGTGGTACTAATCACAAACCTATTTGGTACCTAACATAGTGGCACTACGCGCAAGTAATCGCGACCCATGGTGTTCTCCGCGTGGTGGTACTAATCACAAGTAGTTTCATGGTTCTAATCCAATCATCCCTTGGTCGCCCCTTTTAGTCGCCTCTGACGATTGGCAGAGGATACCGTGGGTGTATTCTTCGTCTGCGTCCCCCACCCACAGGGGGTTGTGTGTTTGGTCCGCGAGAGGTATTTTATTTATTTCCCTCAAGTCCGCCGGCAAGCCGGTTAGGACCCCCCTATCCGCCACCTGGGACGCGCCACGTGGAAGTATCACCACTCCTCCTGCTACGCCAGCGTAGTAGGTTTGTGGAGCATATATGCTACATCAGGACTCAAACCTGACTTTCCTACCATTATTATATTTTCTTTAAATTGTTTTGTATTAGTAAACAAAGTCACATGTAGAGCATATGCTACATACGGACTGAGGAGGATACGACCTTGACAGAGGGGGGAAAGCATAGAAATGCAGCAAGAAAAAACACGTGACCTACAACTCCGACTAAATTACGCACAGAAACGATGTTAACAGCGCGCAAACACCACAGTAACAAACTCATTCTTTCGTCCGAATTAACTGAGTCGCTAGCGCGAGCTAGGCTCTCTTGCTTGCAGGACGACAGCCACCCCGAATTCCCAGCTGTACAAAGCACACACGCTGCTGTGGTGAGCGGGAAGCACGATACAGGAAGGCGACGGACGAAACACTCACGAAATAAAGGATCAAATAAATACGCTTGAAAATGAGGTTTCATAAATTTTACAAGCACATAGAGGTTATATTGGTCAAAAATAGGAAGAAGTAAAAATAAACAGGAAAATCGGAAGAAGAGTTAAAAACTGGAAAGTTTCCGGCTAAATCGGAAGGGTTGGCAGGTATGGAAACATAAGAGGCGACAGCACGGCAGTTTCATTTCTAAACCATTCTGTCTTCCCAACTGGAGCCTGTATGCTGATGACAGTTTTTGTACATTCCTTGCACCATTTCTACAGTTTGTTGTTTGTTTACCCAGTCTCATTTTGACCATGGTTTCCCAAAAGCTTCATCCTTGGAACACTATTGTATACCATTGCTAGATCTATGAATGTAATGCCCAGATTCTTTCCATATTCCCAATTCCTTTCCATTAATTACCTCAAGCTGAAGATTGGGTCCAGTGTAGATCTTCCACTTCTACAGCCATACTGTTCCTCTTGCAACTCTCCTTCTACCTTTCTTCTCATCCTCCCCTCTAATATTCTTTCTAGTATTTTTACCACTTGTGATAAGAGTATGATTCCTCTATAATTATCACACACTTTTATTTTATTCTCATACCAATTTCTTACATTTACTTTTTAAAGACTGGCATTATTATTCCCTTTCCCCAGTCTTCTGCACATGTTTTTTTTTTTTCCATATGCACTTTAACAATATGTATACCCATTGCAGTCCAACAGGTCCAGCAGCCTTTATGATTTTCACACTAATTTCATCCAACCCTGGTGCCTTCCCCATTTTCATTTTATGGACTGCTAATTCCACATCTAACATTGTTATATCATCTACTGTTGAGTCATCACACCATATTACCACATCTCCTCTGCACAATTTCCCACATTCAGCAGTTTATCAAAATATCTTTATTTCTTCTGGATGCGTTGTCAATTCTCCACATGCCTCTTTCATCAGCTTTGAATAAACTCTTTCTTTCATATTACTTTGTATAATTCCATACAGCACTCTTTTACTGCCAGCTCTATCTATTACATCTTTTGTGTTAATTCTTCCCAACTTTTACTTTATTTTCTTACCAATTTCTTACATTTCCTTTTATTATCACAACTTCTATTTGCTTTCTTCTTCTTTTTATCTCTATTCCATTCTTGCCATGCTTTCTTGTTTTCTTTCATAGCTTCTCTCACCTTCTCATTCCACCACGGTGTCTCCTTATCTTTAACTCTTGTCTATGTTCTACCAGAGGTACTCTCTGCCCCACTTACAAATTCCCTTTTGAAGTTGGACCATTCACCTTCCACATTTCCTACTTTAGTACCTGGAATTTGTTGCTTCAGTCTCTCCAGAATTTCTTTTTGTACATTGTAATCTTTTAATTTCCACACTATTATTTTACTATCCCTAATCTCCTTTACTTTTTCCATTTTCACCCACTCTCATTTTTGCTACCACAAATCTATGATTGCCATTAAATGCTTCTGCTGGAAAAGCTGTTATATCCATCAACTGTCTGTGATTCGTCCTTTCCACCAGAAAGTATTCAGTTACTGATTTTATTCTTCTGTTGCCCCAGCCATAGCTTGTAATTTTCCTGCTGTTTTTCGTCTGAAACAATGTGTTGCCCACAATCATTCCATTCTGCTCACAAAACTTAACTAGTTTATCTCCTTCTTCATTCCTTTTTGCCATATCTGTATGGTCTGATTCCTTCTTCCTTTCGTTGTCTTTCATTTCCCACCTGTGCATTTAAGTCTCCCATTATAATACTTCCACATCAGCTATCTCTTTTTCTAGTTTCTCCAGGAATTCCTCAATATCCTCCTCTTCGTTCCCTGTCTGTAGTGTATGCACTTGTATGAAGTCCTTCACTTCGTTCCTCATTCTCAGTCTAATTTCATTATCCTGTTACTGATATACTCTACCATATCCACATATTCTTCAGGTGTTTTGAAATTATTAGGCCCACTCCATTTTTCACCTCTGTGCCACCATTCCAGTATGTAGTGTATATCCGTTCCTCATTCTCTTCTTTCCTTTCCCCTTCCATTTAACATTGCTCAACCCCATCATTTCTATACTCTCTTTGCCCATAAAATCCACTACTACTTTTTCCTGTCAGGGTCATACGGTTGATTATGCCTACCTTCATGATGTTGACTACTGGTTGCTCATTTTTTACAGTTCCTCCAGTGCAGCAGGGTGGGCACTAAGCTTTTCCGAGGCAAGTTCAAAAGTACCGCATCATATATAGGCTATTATTACGGTGGGGTCGTCAATCGTAGTGGCATTTTATACCTACTGCCAGGTGTAACTTTAGGCCTCTCCTTAGGAGTACAGACGTCTTCTGCAACTGCTTCACTGAAGTACAGACATTGCTGACAGGAGAAAGTTCTTCAGTTTTGTCTGTCGTTGGGACTGGGATCCTCTTCCGCAATCTAAACCGTTGTCCATTTTCTCCTTACAGGTGAATTTATGTGCCACTTCCTACACAAAAGGCTTCACCTGGCCTACAAAGGGAAGGCTTCTGCACCAGTAGCCACAGACCCCCCCTTCGGTTGTCAAGTTTGGTAATGGCCGCTTGACTCTCGGGCGAGACAGTCTCAGGTAGTACCGTCTACTGTCACATACGGTAGCAGGATGATGCTGACCTGACATCATATGTCATCATATGATGATGGCATGTGAAAGATCTCTGGTGACATATCTGGTGTTACCTCACAAAATTAAATATTACTTTTTTTTGCTAGGGGCTTTACGTCGCACCTAGCAAAAAAAAAAAAAAAAAAAAAAAAAATTACATTCAACTGATTTAAGCCTCCGATAATGAACATTTTTGATAAAACCATAGAAAGTAATTCTGTATCAATGTCAATATAGTAAAACCTGCCCTCAGCAGAATTGAACGGGACTCACAAATTTTTCCACTAAAGATAGGTTTCTGGTTAATGCAGGTAGGCCTATGCTAAAATAATTAAACGAACATGCATATAATGGATATAATGAGGAACAATACAATGGTGTACATGCTTTATTCAGTGTTGCATTTACATATTTCTGCTACAAATGAATACAGTACAAGCAAAACTTCCAATGAACCGAAAAAAAAATCACTATACAAACGATTCACTTATTTTTTTCTACAGCCAGCAGAGGTTTCTGCACACATTGCTGCTCAGCTGCTCCACCTTCCACATATATCTTAACTTGAGAAACCATACAAAGTATATCAGAATCATTTTGCGTATGGCAAATTGCTGTAGTACCGAGCGAGTTGGCCATGCAGTTAGGAGTACACCGCTGTGTGCTTGCATTCGGGAGATAGCGGGTTCCAACCCCACTGAAGACTGTTTTCCATGGTTTTCCCATTTTTAAACAAAGCAAATGCTGGGGCTGTACCTTATTTAAGGCCATAGCCACCTCCTTCCCACTCCTATCCCTTTCCTAACGCATCGTCGCCATAAGACATATCTGTGTCAGTGCAATCTAAAAAGAAAGAAAGAAAGAAAGAAAGAAAGAAAGAAAGAAAGAAAGAAAAGGAAATAATGCTGTAGTTCATTTTAACTCCCGACAGCAACATGGTAAGTCTTTAACCTACACTGTTCTTCCAATTCTGTGACATATTATTCTTCCTCCTCCTCTTCCTGTTCTCCTTTCTGATTTTCTGTCACGACCGTGTCGTGATGCGCCCCTCTCATATCTCAGTGCCGAGCGAAGAGACTCGAGTGAGTATCGAATCCGCGACCTCCGAGAATGAAGAGGTTGGGAGTAATGGTCTAGAACCTAAGCGAATGTATAACAATGGCAAGAAGTTACAGTGCTTCGAATATTTACGTGAGTGATAATTTTATTTCAGTGGAAATTTGAAATATTCAAAGCACATAATTCAACACAATTTAACATAAGGTGAAATTTAGTGGAAGCAAGCCAGTGTATGTGCAACATTGTGAAATATCCAACAGAACGGTGCGAATGTAAAAACAGAAAGGCAATAGGAAACCTTGAAGGGTAGTTCGAGAAGCCAGTGGAAAGAAATGTCACATAGACCACGCAGTAATTTTGATGCAGCAGAAAAATACTTTGTTCTAGTGTTCCCTGACACTCCCCCGTTAGTGGAAAGAACACGTGAGCCAATCAGACTGAGACACAACAGAACTTTGTGGTAGTAGGCACTGGAAAAATTTGAGAAAGTAGCAAATAAACATATAACCTTGAGTCTGGGAAGCACTCAAGGAGTATCTGTCCAGCTACTGTGAAAGACGTGTCGTGGCAGTAAGCCACAGGGAGGAGTAAGGGAAAACTGTTCCAGCTACCGTGAATTATGCATCATGGCCGTGAGCCACAGACACACCAAGAGAGTGAACCTACTCCACTGTTACAGAAATTGAAGTAATGGAAGAGTGTTATTGTGCTCAACAAAATCATAATTAACCAGAAAACTACAACCCATGAGTAAATAATGCAAATATTTTTATTATTATTATTATTATTATTATTATTATTATTATTATTATTATTATTATTATTATTATTATTATTATTATTATTATTATTATTACATGTGTAGCCTCCGTGGCTCAGGTGGCAGCCTCTCACCGCTGGGTTCCGTGTTTCAAATCCCGGTCGATGCATGTGAGATTTGTGCTGGACAAAGCGGAGGCGGGATAGGTTTTTCTCTGGCTACTCTGTTTTTCTCTGTCATCTTTCATTCCAGCAACACTCTCCAATATCATTTCATTTCATTCATTAATCATTGCCCCAGGAGTGTGACTGGCTTCAGCAGCCGGCACAATTCCCATCCTCGCTGCTGGATTGGGACTTCATTCATTCCATCCTGACCTGGTTGGATGAATGGAAACAGGCTGTGGATATTCATTATTACTTTCGAGGTATGGCTATGAAGCGTTTACATCCATTTAGTATTAGTGTTATATTTAAGTAGTTGTGTATGAACCTTAATTGGTATAATCATGATCGTATTATTTATGAGGTTATGTCATGAAACATCTGCTGTATATATATTAATACCTCCTGATATGCCCACGCTTTGCTATGGAATTCTACATTTTATACAGAATTGTAGGTTAGGTAGTGTACACGTTGTGAGCAAGACTATTAAATTGCATAGCTCTTAACTTTACCCTAGAAATGCAATGGAGAAATCACCAAATGGCTTTTCTCATATGAAGACTGCGTTAGGGAATTTTCATTGTAATGGTAGGCCCCTTGCCTACCATCAATCACAATCAGGTGGGGGAATTTCATTATAATGGCAGACACTCACTATCCACCTGCCTTTTTACATCCTTGTGTTATGTAGTACGTTTTGATAGGACCAATAAATTAGGTATTTAAAAATGAAATTTTTAAACTACAATTTCATGCAGGGTGAATACAATTGTTTATAACTTAGACTGTAGTTTCTTATACCCCGACTCTATATACCGACTTTCATCAAATTCTGTTAACCCATTTTCTCGTGGCTCGGCGTCGATATGTACTTGACAACAAAAATACAAATTCATTAATATCTGTGTTATCTTTTTCTTTTTCTTTTGCTAGGGGCTTTACGTCGCACCAGCACAGATAGGTCTGGGGGGTTAGAAAACTTTCTTCTTTAGCATGTCATTCCCCTGGTCCATACATTTTCTGATACCGTACTGCTGGTACGTAACACGCTGGTTCATCATAGTATTCCAGCTATTCGATCCCTACCCTGACGCACTGTTTTGAATGAGCAGTGTGCACACTTAAGGCAGAGGCTCACGTAGTAGTTGTAGTAGTAGTAGTAGTAGTAGTAGTAGTAGTATGATGGCCTGGTCTAGAATTACAACTGAGGCATACTCCAAATTATAGCACCATAATTCACTAAATAACTCAAAATGAAACTCTGAAAAGAGCAGTTTCTCAAAAAGAGCTTCATCCTATCCACTTTTATTAAATTCTACATTCATTTTATTCAAAATTGGCAGTGAAGAGGGGGTTTCTCCTCTGGCTTGGAGGAAAAATTTGCCTCCAAGTCAGATAGAATTTTTGCCACCAGTGTAGTGAATTGAGATTTTCAGACTCATCGGGTACTCCTAGGAAACAAATTAGTAAAAGGGCATAGATTTTGCCCTGGGACTCTCCACTATTCAACCCCCCTCCCTGAAAAAAGACCAAGAGTGTTTAGGGATCCCGGCTGTCAGCGGCCTGGCCATTCCAGCTCTGGAACCTTGCACTGTTAGATCGGCAGAGTAGTACTGTTCGTTAAAAGTGAAAAAATTTTGTTTTCATTTGATCGAGTATTTCATGTGAAATCATTGCTTTTACTGGCGTCATTCCCACTGACTTCATTGTAATGACCTATGTTCATTTCAGTTGGGAAAACCACTAAGACAGTCTTTCTGAGGTAGGTTAGTCCGTCCTAGCAGACTGACCGATCCCTCGATGAAGCTAGTCGGGTTCTCTTCCAGTCACCTGTGGAATTCCAGAAGGCTCTCTATAATCACCTTCGGGTCTAGGTGTCCTGTATTGCCGGTTAGGTTTGACGGGGTTAGAGGTGTGGCGGTACGTCCTGTGTGAGTTAATCTATTTTCTACTGCGTGAAGAATGCTTTCACTTATATTCTGCATATCTCCTTTGATAGTCGAAATTCGGTTTTCTAACCTTCCTTCAATAGCAGAAATACGGCTCCCGAAATTTCCCTTGTTGGCAGAGATACAGCTTTCACAATTTCCCTCAACGGTAGATATTCTCCCCTCAACCCGTTACTTAATGCCGGAAACCCGGATTTCCACCTCCTCCTTAAGGTTCAAGATATCCCCTTCCAGATGGCTTACTCTACTATCGATCTGGTCAACCTGCCCCAGTTTTGACCTGATGTCCGATATCTGCTGCGTTAATCGATTGGTGACGTCGCTAATTTGCAAGGAAATTTTGTCATTTACGGTTGAAATTTTCGATTCTAGGCCCTGTTCAACTTTGTAAGCCTGCGTGTACACTTGTGATATTTGTCCGGTTAAAACTGAGTTAGCCGGAGAAATTTGTCATTTACTTTCGAAATTTGATCTGCAATCTGTCCTGTTAGGCCAGAATTGACGCCTGAAATTTTGTCATTTAGTGCCTGCACCATGTCATTAAGTAAGAACACATTTTAGGGATGTTTACCTCTTCTGTCTCGGAATCCTCATTGTCACAAGTAACTATTCTCATTTTGGTTCCGTATTGAAGTTGACGTATGTCTCAAGTATTATTATTTTTTTTTTGCTAGGGGCTTTACGTCGCGCCGACACAGATAGGTCTTATGGCGACGATGGGATAGGAAAGCCCTAGGAATTGGAAGGAAGCGGCCGTGGCCTTAATTAAGGTACAGCCCCAGCATTTGCCTGGTGTGAAAATGGGAAACCACGGAAAACCATTTTCAGGGCTGCCGATAGTGGGATTCGAACCTACTATCTCCCGGATGCAAGCTCACAGCCACGCGCCTCAAGTATTATTACAATATTATAAGTCCACCTGTTCAATACAATACAATATGATCCACTATTTCATATGGTCAAATGTTTTTTATACATAATACATAAAAGTCAAAGGTACATGTTTCACCCTCCTTACGGGCATCATCAGCCTATATCAATCTTAAAAAATAATACATATACTTATAAATTATAGGTTAAAATGTTGAAAATTGGTTTCGTAAAACATTATACAATAACATCTAAAACAACGATAATGCACCAAAGTATGTTAAAAGAGAGTGAAATTAACAGTTTGAAGATTAAAACGTGATTAAACATGAAATTTTTAGAGTCTAAAACTAAAATGGATCCATATTTTTATAATATCATTAAGACTGTGAAGGCCTTGAGTATAAAAACAATCATCAAAGGGGGATGTTTCTTCAATTCCCAAGTTGAATCCAAGGTGGTAAAATCACTTTCAGTTATTTAAAACGGAAGTGTGAATGTAATAAACAAGTTTAAAATGTATATGATTGGGATATCTGAAAGTCGAGAAGAAAATGGAACTTCTGTAGAGGCGATGCTTGTGATAAAACGTATGTCAAAGCTAGCGGAGTTCGGAAATTATGGTAGTCGAATGGATCTAAAAGATAGTCAAGTTGATATATAATTCCGTTGAAACAGAAGTTCCATTTTCTTCTCGACTTTCAGATATCCCAATCATATACATTTTAAACTTGTTTATTACATTCACACTTCCGTTTTAAATAACTGAAAGTGATTTTACCACCTTGGATTCAACTTGGGAATTGAAGAAACATCCCCCTTTGATGATTGTTTTTATACTCAAGGCCTTCACAGTCTTAATGATATTATAAAAATATGGATCCATTTTAGTTTTAGACTCTAAAAATTTCATGTTTAATCACGTTTTAATCTTCAAACTGTTAATTTCACTCTCTTTTAACATACTTTGGTGCATTATCGTTGTTTTAGATGTTATTGTATAATGTTTTACGAAACCAATTTTCAACATTTTAACCTATAATTTATAAGTATATGTATTATTTTTTAAGATTGATATAGGCTGATGATGCCCGTAAGGAGGGTGAAACATGTACCTTTGACTTTTATGTATTATGTATAAAAAACATTTGACCATATGAAATAGTGGATCATATTGTATTGTATTGAACAGGTGGACTTATAATATTGTAATAATACTCGAGACAATCCTCATTGTCTTCGATGAAAAACTTTTCGGGATCTTTTCCTTTTTATACGAGATCTTCCCGTAACCGTGCATGTAGCGATTTTTTCTTCCCATTTCTTCAGGAGATTCCTCTTGGTAAGTTCGTCTTTGAGCTGTTTCAGAGACATATTCTCTAGTGATATACTAACAATTTGTTGGTTGTTTTGATCCACCTTTTCAATACAAATTAGTTTGTGTTGTTAGGTTGTAATGTTACAACACTAATTTACCGGGACATGTTTTGCTTTATTCACAAGCATCATCAGCCTATACAATTGTCTCAAGGTTTGTCATATCTGGATTGTTGTTACAAATTTCATTACATTGAATGTAAATCTAATTTCAGTGAACCTTAATTGGTATAATCCTGATCGTATTATTTATGAGGTTATGTCATGAAACATCTGCTGTATATATATTAATACCAGCTGATGTAATTGATCTATTGTGATGAAACAAACGCCATTCCTTATGAGATTTTTCATGTTAATGATTGCGCAAGGAATAATACAGGCTGTCCATTAAAAAAACTGTAAGTGTATGTTGAAAATCTTATTTTCTTACATTTTTGACTGGCTCATAGTATTTACTTTAATAGGCCCCTTCCCTGCCTACAACCCCGTGAAAGCCGTTTTTCGATATCTATTGATGTTGCAGATATATTTGCAGTGGAAGTTTTAAGTGGGCCACCCTGTATATGCAACACCAGTACATATCTGGATGTTTTTCTTCTATGTATGTGCTAGTGTTTTATAAATTTGTAATTCTGTTTGACAGATTGAAAATCTTAAAGGTTATTTAAAAATTAAATAATCAATATTGAAAGATAGACTTTGATAATATTCATACATTAATCTGTGCTTCTTCTTTGTCCTCCCCACCTGTACAGATGTCGTTCGTCATTAGACATAGAAAGCCTGCTCCAAGTTTGAAAACCCAGATCTTCCAAAATTCTTTCAGAATGACATGATTGGTCTTATAATGATATCTTACATTTAGTGCACGCAGCTGACATTTAAGACTGCCTACACCTACAAGCAAGAGACTTGTACCATTTGTATGTCAGTGGCCCATTTTCAATGCATCCCAGCTTATCTTCAAGCCCAAGCAATGGAAGGAAAATTACACGCATTGGCTATTTTGCATTCAAGCACAATAGATTATATTTCCACCTGATTACTGCTATGAAGCGAGTACAGAGGATAATTTGGATGATTTCCATCCAATTGGTATTTGCTGGAATCCTTTTTAGAAATCAGGAGATGATCTGAAATTTCAGAGGATCCAGCATCACTGCCGTAAGGATCATCATCATCATCATCATCATCATCATCATCATCATTACGATTAAAACACTGTCTGTTTTATCAATATAATTTAATCCCAGGATGACCTAAATTAATACACGAAATTATATTCAGACATGCCAACTTTCAAAAGTGAAAAATCAGGAGAAAAATCGCGACGTATTACGACACATCACTGATGGCAGAACATGTACAAATTCATTATAATTCAATACATTAACAATTCTATTTGCACATATATATATTTTCCATCATTTACATGTAAATACTAAATACTGGACATACCTGAACTGTAGGAACATGTGACTTCTCATCCTTCAACATTGTGATCACATTACGACTAATTGTTGTTCAACACACCAGTAGCTGATTTAGCCTTCTTCAGAAACTCTGAACTAAATTTTTGCTCAAAGCACTTGCCTTGCTGAACTGATTTCAAGGTTAAAAGTTTCTCCAAGGTTTGTTCAGACAGCAAGGATCTGAACTGTGTTTTTGTCTTTGTGACTCTGCTAAAAATCCTTTCACATTCTGCATTGCTACGTGGAATTGATAAAATAGCAAGCATCACCTTAGTGGGCCTGTCATATTTAAGTACACCATCAGCTGATTTCATCTGACCTACCAATGCCCATTGAACATCAGTTCTTCCTTTTACCAGGTCTGTTTCTTCGAGCTGAAAGTTACAGAACTGGGAGTGCAGAATATCAGTTTCTTTATCCAAATGTTCCGTTTCACTAGTCAAAATGTTCGGACACTTGTTTATGAAAAATCTAAGGCTAGAAAATGATGCCTTACATATAGCAGAAATATTTGCAACTTCTGCATTAATTAAAACTTCATCTTTAAATGGAAATTAGTGTACAATGTAGTCACACGATGAAGAGAAACACTTTCTAAAAGAATATGCACTTTTCCTCAGACTTCAGGGTGTTCACTAAAACAAACGCAGAGTTCCCTATCATCAGATCACAATCATCCTTTTAATTTGCTGGAGTATGATAATCTACATCAAGGAGAGAGGAGGATCTTTTAATAACGTCTGGTTTCACAAAACTTGCCATCACATTCTTCAATAGTTCCTCCAAAACTGACCCAATAAGTGGATGTGTGGCATACTTCACTGAAGAGCTACATTTGGATTCTCAAAGATATCCATAAAACTTGAGAGAATAAGGCAAAAAGATTTATGTAAATTTGATGAAAGGAACATGAAAAGTCGTTCTTCACGTGACAATGCATGGCTCTTAGTGTCATAAGTAGTTTCATTTTTTTAGTGAAACTGATGACTGTCTTTTCCTTTTAACTGAGGAGTGAGGTGAAATTTTATAACAATCCTTAACGTTTTCAGACAAACAAGACACATCTGCACTTAAACTGTGCTTAGGAATTTTGTAAGTCTTCAAAGTTCCCATCTGAGAATCCTTACTCACAATTTCGCTCCTGAATAAGGTAACCAAAGGGTCCCACTTAAGCAAAATCATATCTAAACACCTTTTTAGTGATAATCATCGAGTAGGCAAATACTTTAGAATTTTCCTAATCCCTGTGTTGTGTAAAGTCTGAAATTCTCTGAACTTTTCTTTCCTCTTTGCACACCTTTCCAGATAATGAAATATATCAATTATACTTTCATCTACATTTACGGGCAAGCATGCCGCACCCTTCTCGGCAGCAAGATTAATTAGGTGACAAGAGCAGCCTACGATGATTATGTTACTATTTTCCCGCTTCAAAGATCCTGCCACACCATTCTTTAATCCTACCAGTACTGGAGCATGATCATCGCCAAGAGCTAGGCAGTTTTTTAATGGAATGCAGAATTCCCGAAAAGTTGAGAGCAAAAGATTGGTAATGTTAGCTCCAGTAGCATCCCCTTCTAAATTGGGCACAGAGAGTAGACAACTCTGAATTTCATTGAGTTCAGGCCTAAAAAATGTTACAACAATGGGATATATCTTCAAGTCACTTTTATTGCTACCATCAGTAGCAACAGAAAATGCAAATGTGATACAATTTTCGTCCTTTCTTCCATGCACATTTCAGTAATGATAGCCGATGTTTTCGTTCTAGCACACCCATATCGTTTAGCGATTTCCGAATCAGGAAACATTTTGCGAAACAAAGGTAGCGCGTGATCGGCACAATTTACAGGCAGGTTATTTTCTACTATAAATGACGTAAATAACGCCTCGGCATTCGTCACAGGATTTACATCTTCATTTTTACATGAAGAGTTCAGTTTCTGGTTTCCTTCTACACACTGAACACTCTCCTTATGATTTTTCGTTTGCATGTGCTTGAGTATATCGCATTTCCCGCCATGTGTAACTGCAAAATCAAACCTACATATAGTACAGAATGTGAACGTTGGTCCCTTTCTGGATTCACTCACACACGGAAACTCTTCCCTACAAGCACTTTTAAACACTGCATCATATTTCTTTTTTTTTTTTTTGACATTTTGGCCAAAACAATTATTAAGGCACAACACGAGCACTTCTGCAGGTCTTGCCCCGGGTAGAAAGACTATGTTTCTGAGGTTAGGTTACTCCAAAGAGAATGTTACTTGCTTGCAAAGAGAATGACTGTATTATAGACCAAAGAGCTGCACATGACTGGCCACCGTGCCCCGTACTGCCATCTGGTATCATTATTAGAACTACTATCGACCAGCCATACTCAGCCATATATCGATAGAACGAGGAAATCCGCGGGAGTTTAAAATAATACGAAAATTACGGACATTGCTCTGAAAATCGGGAGATCGGGAGGAACGATGAAAAATCGGGAGTCTCCCGCTCAAATCGGGAAACTTGGCAAGTCTGTATATTCAATCATGAACGGTCACACTCTGCTACTTGCTATCTATTTACAGTCTCAAGTGCTCACACAGCAGGCAGTCCAGTTTGGCGGTATTACCTGAGACTGACAAGAACCCTGACTAACAGCTGTCCTTACTTTAAATTCATTTCTCAAGTCCAGTAAACCCGCACAGTAGCTGCAGGTGGACAGATATGAACACAGGGCTACTAGCCACCTACTGGCTTAACTCCACAGAAAGTCTGCCATTCTCACATTCAACACAGTGAACTACCCAACAAAGACAACTAAACAGCAACAGCTCAAAAGTGCTAACCAGTACTACAATATTCCTTACAATAACAACATGCAAGACTCTACTCACACCAGCTGTTCCATGTACAGACTCCAAGTCAGTCTACCGTCCATGATAGTACACACAGTACTTCAAGGCAGTACACAGACAGAATTCCGTTCAGTACACGACAATACCTTGACTCTAGTGAGACACTGACGATAACAAGCACTATTGCCGTCCAATTCCAATCACTCGCTTCACGTCGGCACACATACAGTACCCCAGTCAGTACTTCCGGGCAGTACACAGATAGTACTCCACTCAGTACTTCAAGGTAGTTCACAGACAGTACTCCACTCAGTACACAATGATACTCTGACACCGGTGGGACACTGATGGCAGAAAGCACTAGTGCCACCTCACTCTAACTAATGAACTCCAACACTGGCTGAATGTTTGCGGCTCAGCTAGAGGGAAGTTCGATTCCCATTCCAGAAGGCCCCATGAGGGAACCAGACAATTACACAATACACAAAATGGTTGGCTATGCCCTCCAAGCCGGGTCGGAGTTCCCCAGTCCGACTTGCTAATCCCTTCCAGGAAGTACCGGAGGAGTTTACGACGACAAGACTGGCGCAAAATAATATTATACCTCTGTTAAGGCATCACGATGAGTGCATCCTTGTCTGACAAAAGGAAGGATATAGGTTAAGTATTGTTTGCAAGCTGTAAGCTGAGAAATGTTCAGTTATACAGATACAGCAACACACATCGCAATAATTTCTCAAAATGACAGTCATGAAATTTCTGCTGAAAAAGGCTGATTGATTATATAAGGATTACGTACGTACGGCTATGAGGTCCCATTTTATGTACATAATCCGCTCTCGAATTCTAGATGGTACAGTATTAATGATCACAATACAATAACATACAAAATAAATATATATAAGTAATGCACTATAGCTTAACGCAACATTCTGGATAGGAAGAAATAGACTGAATATACAAGGGCTGTAAATAAAGTCGTGGCAATATTAATAGAATGCAATATTTAATGAACTAACAAGTACAAGTGCATTACATTCCTTCAATGTAGTCACCCGCAAAGTCTATTACCTTCTGCCAAATATCGAGAAGCCGCTGGGAACCGTTGGTAAGGCGTTCTGTTGATGACTGTGATGGAGCACCCTACCGCGTGGAGTACAGATGCTACATCAGGAAATCAGCAGCCTCAGTGGGGTTCCTTCAACTTCGGAAACAGGTCGAAGTCACAAGGAGTCATGTCTGGTGAGTATGGAGGGTGTTTCAAGACCAATGCCGTCACTGCAATAAGAGCTTGACATTGTTTTTTAACATGACATGCACTGTCATTCAACACGACAGGGTGAGCGTCTCCCAATAAATATGGACATGTCACTCCATAAATCGGCAATAGTAACCACTGTTAATGGTTTGTCCCTCAGGACGTGGGTTCCCGTCAAAATTTCTGTGGACGTGGCGAACCTGGGTATGCCATTAATTTGAACGACGCTTTAATTCAGGCTCGTAGGCTCGTGCCCACATCTCATTAATGGCGACATTACGTTGCAGAAATGCGTCCCCTTTGTTCTGGTATCTATCCAGCTGGATGCCAGCCAGTGCATGCTGGTACCATTGCTGTACATCAGTGAGTTGATATGGAACCCAACGGCATGCAATTTTCCTCATGTTAAGACATTTTATCAGTATGTGCCACACCGTTTGATGACCGAGACCAACATCTACGGATAATTCCCGGACAATCCAATGATGGTCTACAGAAATGAGACCAATCACAATATCAATCTGATCTTCAGGAATGGATGGCAGACATGTGCAATGCAAATCCACAGTCTCATTCAGAGCCCTATGATAACATTCTGATGCATTTTTTGCCACAGGCAACCTCGATTTTAATCCACGAATGCTGATCACCTTTTGAAAACAGGCTTTATAGCCGTGAAATCTACACTCTTCACTTGAACACCACACAGCAACAACACTTTCAACCGGATGCTCGTCAAATGCAGACTACAGATCGACAACAGCATCACCTGACTGTTCCCATATCCTATTTGTGCTTGTCTGATCTGCAAGTGTCTGGATTACGTTTCCGTTACTTTATTTACAGTCCTTATAAGGATGATATACTTCATGATGTAGTATTAATGCCCTTAGTAAAAATTGGACACCCAACCATGAAGGGGTGGGGGAAGGAAAGGTATCATACACAACCTATGATAGTCTGAAGTAGAGTACAATACAGTAACGCACAAAAAAGAGAGAGTGTGTGTTCGCTTCCTTTGACATTCGGTGGTGTGGTATCTGTACTGTATTCTGTGAGAATCTGATGTGCCAAAGGTGTCTGATAAAATCATCAAAAAAATCACACACACACACACACACACACTCTCTCTCTCTCTCTCTCTCTCTCTCTCTCTCTCTCTCTCTTACCCCCCCCCCCCCCCCCCCTATTCTCTTTTCATATGATAAAATGTTTCTATGCTTGACTATTATCTTCCAAATGATCACAGAAAGTAACTTTCAGCAGTCTTGTGTCTTTTCTTAAAATCTCCACTATTTGTATTGGTAACATTCTAAACAAGGTTCAAACTAATGACACAACTTTCATTTTACAGAATAGGAATTGCTCTGAAATTATAAAAACAAACCTTCAGCAAGAGCAAACATACAGAAAGAAACAGCAACCATGAAGTTTCTAGTCTTAAAAATAAGGCAATAACAACAACAACAACAACATAAACAATTTAATGAGAATTTTAACACCTAAAGTAAAGGAAACAAGATTTGTTTGAAGACATATATGGAAAATTTGTACACTAGATGGAACAGGCTGAAATTAATGCAAATTGTTTCTGAAATATTCCACATTACTTTACCACCCTAGAATTAATTATGTACAGTGTGTAGAGGTAGATGAGACACACAACCCTAAAATCTTTTGAGAGAAAAGTGCCCTAGACATACGCCGTATTGCAGTAGATACTGGTCCCAGCCCTGATTATGTTTTAGCAAGAGTCAACAGGGATGACATAGTGTGTGAAATCATACTGATCAAGATTACTTTCAACTGGTGTAGAACCCCACTGTCTGAAACAGGCAGGAACAGCATTGATACATGACGTTAAATGTCTGTCAAACTCAAGTCACAGGATATAAACTTCATTGAATTGAAATCACAATATAATTATTAAATTAATGTTGTAATGGTCCACCTTTCAATACTATAATATGCAATATTTTGCTTTACATTAACTAGGGACTAGTTTCGGCCTGGGCTGGCAATCTTCAGCCATAATAAAAAACATCTAATAAGTAAACAAATGTACATACACACAACTGACATAAAACAAATGAACAAATATATACAATTGACATTAAAAACTGGGATGAAATTATGAGAATAAACTAGGTTCTAAATTCTTAGCATCTTGAGTATGCTCATCAACAAGACTCTTTCACGCACTAATATTCACAGCACTGTTAGTTCTATCACTGCTAATCATGGCAATTTCAATTGTAAACCAAGAACTGGTTAATGTTGATCCTGTAGTCAATCACCAAATCTACTTGAGTGGTGTTAGCCATGTGCAAGTCACTGAACGCCGCTGTAAACAACCACCAGCTGACACAGAACTGCTAGATGGTGTTTCAACATCAATCAACGTAATAAAATATAATGCTCTCGTAGTGCTTGTTAAAATCGTGCTGAAATGTTGTTGGACACTGTCAGGACGGCATATCAGGATGTGTTTAGAACAAATGAATTGTGTCTGGTTTAAAATTTGCAATTCATTGTGTTGTCCATGAAGTTAACCTGAATAAAATAAGATAAAATTTAATTAATGAATTGAAGGAGAGAGCATGTTAGTTAGATGGCATAGGTTATATGAGACTTACCTCTCATTGCAGCATGTGGTTTGTGGCCTGTTCTTGTGTGTGCCTCATAGTAACGGTTGTGAGATTTAAAGGAAAAGAAAGGGGTGGGACAAGGAGGGAGAGCAATGGCAGGAGAGAGGGGTGGGGCAAGGCAAGAGGTCGTTAAGGAGAGGGTGGGTGGAGGGGAAGGGGGGATTAAGGCGGGGCTGAGGGATGTGGGAGGCTGCTGGGAATATTTTGAAAATCTGAATTATGACTTGCTGGTTTGACGTTTCAGCCTGTTCTATCTAGTTTACAAATTTTCCATATATGTCTTCAAACAAATCTTGTTTGCTTTACTTTAGGTATTAAAATTCTCATTAAATTGTTGATGTTGTTGTTGTTGCTGCTGTTATTGCTTTATTTTTAAGGCTAGAAATCATGGTTGCTTTTTTTTCTGTATGTCTACTCTTGCTGAAGGTTTGTTCTTATAATTTCAGAGCAATTCCTATTCTGTAAAATGAAAGTTGTGTCATTAGTTTGAACCTTGTTTAAAATGTTACCAATAAGAATAGTGGAGATTTTAAGAAAAGACACAAGACTACTGAAGTTACTTTCTGTGATCATTTAGAAACATTTTACCATTTGAAAAGAGAATAAGGGGTGTGTGTGTGTGTGTGTGTGTGTGTGTGTGTGTGTGTGTGTGTGTGTGTGTGTGTGTGTGTGTGCGCGTGCGTGCGTGCGTGCGTGCGTGTGATTTTCGATGATTTTATCAGCCACATGTGGCACATCAGATTCTCAGATTCTCACAGAATACAATGCAGATACCACACCACCGAATGTCAAAGGAAGCGAACGTCAAACCAACAGGTCATAATTCAGTTGTTCATAATATTCACAGCACCTTCCCACATCCTTCAGCTCTGCCTTAATCCACCCCTTCCCGTCCACACCCCTCCTTCGCGACCTCTCGCCTTGCCCCACCCCTCTCCCCTGCCCTGCCTCTCCCTCCTTGTCCCGCCCCTTTCTTTTCCTTTAAATCTCACAATCGATACTATGAGGCACACACAACAACAGGCCACACACCACATGACGCAATGAGAGGTAAGTCTCACATAACCTATGCCATCTAACTAACACGCTCTCTTCTTCAATTCATTAATTAAATTTTATCTAATTTTATTCAGGTTAACTACATGGACACCGCAGTGAATTGCAAATTTTAAATCAGACACAATTCATCTGTTTTAACCACATTTTTATATGGCGTCCTGACAGTGTCCAACAACATTTCAGCATGATTTTAACAAGCACTATGAGAGCATTTCATTTTATTACGTTGATTGATGTTGAAACACCATCTAGCAGTTCTGCGTCAGCTGGTGTTTGTTTACAGCGGCGCTCAGTGACTTGCACAGGGCTAACACCACTCAAGTAAATTTGGCGATTGACTACAGGATCAACGTTTACAGTTCCTGGTTTACAATTGAAATTGCAATGATTAGCAGTGATAGAACTAACAGTTCTGTGAATATTAGTGCGTGAAAGAGTCTCGATAATGAGCATATTCAAGATGCTAAGAATTTAGAGCCTAGTTTATTTTCATAATTTCATCCCAGTTTTTAATGCCAATTGTATATATTTGTTCATTTATTTTATGTCAATTGTGTGTATGTACATTTGTTTAGTTATTAGATATTTTATATTAAGGCTGAAGATGGCCAGCCCAGGCCGAACTAGTCCCTAGTCATTGTAAAGCAAAATATTGCATATTATAGTATTGAAAAGTGGACCATTACAACATTAATTTAATAATTATATTGTGTCAAGTCAAACTCAAGACCTATTAATATAT
This sequence comes from Anabrus simplex, assembly GCF_040414725.1. Lineage (NCBI taxonomy): Eukaryota > Metazoa > Arthropoda > Insecta > Orthoptera > Tettigoniidae > Anabrus > Anabrus simplex. The sequence goes on along the minus strand of NC_090266.1, from coordinate 955,187,646 downwards.
GTTCCATTATCAGAAGAGTAATCAAAAGAGTACTAGATGAGGTTTTTTTTTTCCTTTCCTTCATGAATTTCAGTGAATATCAAGATAGGCTTTAATGGTCAAGCCGGATGCTTCATGAAGTCATCTATCTTTCAAGGACTTCTCAGGTCAATAAAAACTGAAAAGCAACATGTGACCATTGTATTTCTTGATATAACAAGAGCCTTCGATAATATTGCACAACAGCTTTTCGGACATACTCTTAACAGAGTCTATTACAACTAAGCAGAAGGACCTTATCATCAGCCTACAATCAGATAACACCACACAAGTTGAAACATATATGAAGAAAACCAAATCCATAATACTGAAGAGATGGTTAAAACAAAGATCTCAGGTACCTCCAGCACTAGACAATCTAGCCACTCATTTCATTTTATTATTTGTAAAAGCAAGGAGGCAGCTATTGAGGTAACACGTATAGTCATTTCAGAAAATCGGCCTACAGATAAATCCAAGCAGATGTACTGGTATTTGCATCAAGAATGGGAAGGTAGCTGACCAGGTGCTCTACATTCATGATGAGTGTGAAGTAGTTTTTGTTTTTGGTTAATGGCTTTACATGTAATATTACATGTAATGTTATTATTTCAATTAATGGCTTTACGTCGCACCGACAAAGATAGTTCTTATGGCGACAATGGGATAGGAAATGCCCAGGAGTTGGAAGGAAGCGGCCATGGCCTTATTGAAGGTACAGCCTTTTCATACATTTGCCTGGTGTGAAAATGGGAAACCACAGAAAACTATCTTCAGGGCTGCCGACAGTGGGATTCAAACCCATTATCTCCTGGATGCAAGCTCACAGCTGCTCGCCTCTAACCGCATGGGCAACTCGTCCGGTGAGTTTGAAGTAAACAGCATTAAAGAAAGAGATGAAATTATGTATCTCAGTGTCTCTTTCAATGGTACACTCACTTTTGATTCTACCTTACCTTTAAAAGGCCTCCAAAGCAAACTAGACAAGCTAAGAACCTCACCAATACTCAAATCAGATCAGAAATTTACCGTTTTAAATACGGCAATTTGTCCTGCCCTTGTTTACACCTTTCAGACTGCAGAAATATGGCGAGTCTCACTCAATTTTCTGCAGGTGGCTGATAAAATCATCAAAAACTCCCTGAAAGAATCATACAGCTGCCCACAGACACACCTGGCAGTATGCTGTACCCTAACCTAACTGATAAATATGATGGAGACAATAAAAACAGTTTGTTAAACAACCATGAGTCGGAAACCCATATTGTGTGAGTAAAGGATATGCATATGCTCATTGGATATGACTGAGAATAATACAATGTTAAATGTTTTTCAGTACTTTGTTCTTCTGATCAATGTTACAATGTTCAATATGAGCACCATTAACCTCAGCACAGAGCCAGTATTGATTTAGCAGGGCGTCCCATGTTTGATGGAAAATATGTGGTGTGTTCTGTATGTGTGTGGCTGCTCAAAGAATTGTTGCAACTAATATTTCCTCAGAGTCTACAGGGGTAGAATACATTTTGGTTTCCATGTAGCCCCAAAGAAAGAAGTCTAATGGGGAGAGGCCCAGGGATCTTGCAGGCCCATGTACAGGTCTTCCCTCGCCGATCCATCGCATGTTGAAAGTAAGGGTTAATGCTGCACGGAGTGTTTCTGAAAAGTGCCCCATCATGCTGGAACCACACCGTCTCTCTGATACATAGGGTTACTTCCTCCAATAATGTCATCAGGTGCTCTTGCAAGAACAGTCTGTACTTCAACCATGTGAGTCGAAAAGGCAACATATAACGCCCAAGCAAGTAGTCGCCCATGATACCAGCCCACATGTTTACTGTAAAACATCTCTGATGACCTTTCTCAACTGTAGTACGTGGGTTTTCGGCTGCCCATACACAAGAGTTATGACAATTGTACATGCCTTCCTGAGTAAATTGAGCCTCATCTGTAATCTGAACAACTTCAGGAAACAGATGGTTTTCATTAGCTTCATGTGGAAACAAGTGTACAAACTCAAGCCAAGGTGGATAGTCATCTGGTCCCATGGCTTGTACTCTGGTAGGATGAAGAGGACGAAGCAGCTATTCATGCAACACATTCCATACTAAACTATGGTGAACACCAAACTCGGCAGCAATTGCTCATGTACTTGCCTCTTGACTGTTTTCAAAGCGTAACAAGTCGTCTTCCTCAAAGAAAGGTGTATGCACCATCTGTGTGGTCTGTCTGCATTGGGCTTGCTTACCGTCAATGTGCTGTTATTTCCCTGGATTGCAGTAAATGTGCAGTAATGCAAACTACTTTATGCAGGGAAATGTTCTCTGCACATTTGCTGAGCTCTTCAAGCACTGCCTTCAGCTGCACATGCAAAGTTCACGTCTCACAGTTCTCTCCATGCGCAGTGCTCCATGCTGATACTTCAACCGTCATGCAGGCACTACAGCACTACATGCTGTTTAATGGCTTAATGTTGAAAAGCACGACATCACAACACTACGTACCTCAATTCAACTTTGGTTGAACAAAGTTTGAAGAAAGTATTAACTCCTTCTCCATTCATGTACTTACACATGCACTGTGTTCACTCAATATAAGTCTCTGACGCATGGTTGTTTAACAAAATATATTTTTTGTTGTGTCCAGTTTGGGCACTGAATTTTTGATTAAAGGGTTTGGTGTTTTCAGAGTGACATGGGAAGTTCATCTTCAGAAAATTAGTGCATGTAACGTTCTTCATGGAGCCAGAAACAAAAATATGTGATCTGACCAGTAAAACTACACACCGTTTACAAATTATTAATATTACCGATGTAAGCTCAGTTTCTACAAGAGAGAAAATTGCTTCCATAATCCAAGCAAAAAACGCCAAGGACTGAGGAATCAGGAACTGGCAGCATTGTGCTCTTTACTTCAGAAAGGGATCAGTGTAGAGTTTTATAAGGAATATCCCTCTGCAAGCAACTGGATTCTTCATCATCAAGGACTCGCATGCAGTGAATGGTGAGATGCAACCAAAATAATATCAACGCTTTCAGTTGAACGGGCTATGCCAGGAAGAACCCAAGATGGTAACCTCTGTTGCAGGTGTGTCAGGGAGAAGGAAACACAGGCATACATTCTGGGTTTGTGCTCCTACGGTGAAGTACTGAGGAACTCACATCATCATAAAATAAGACCTTTGACTGCAGAAGAGCTTCAAAAGGAAAACTTGAATGTGCATGAAGAAGTTCATAGTGTATCTCTCACTGGCAGACGATGAATAGACACGAATGCCCACAGGAAGTAACGTACAAGAATTGAATAATGATTCCAGTGACCGATTTGAGCATCATACAAGGCAGCCAGACTAAGTACATCAAGAAAAAAAGAACATCTATGAGCTTAAAGAGCCTTTCTACAAGCAGAATTACCAGCTTGACAATATCAAAGTTATCAAACTGATGGTTGGAGCACGTGGTATATCCCAGGCTTATTTATAAAATTCTGGATTTTTTTTTTTTTTTTTTACAAACTGCTTTACCTCACACCAACACAGATAGGTCTTATGGTGATGATGGGAAAGGAGAGGGCTAGGAGTGGGAAGGAAGTGAACATGGCCTTAATTAAGGATACAGCCCCAGCATTTGCCTGGTGCGAAAATGGGAAACCAGGATAACCATCTTCAGGACTGCTGATAGTGGGCTGCGAACCTACTCTCTCCTGAATGCAAGCTGATAACTACGTGACCACACAGCTACTTGCTTGGTGGAAAGAGTTTCAGATGTGTGTGAAAAGTGCTGATAAAATTATCACTGCTGCAATTGGAGGACATCTGAACACACTCCAATCTAATTCGTACAGACCTACTTGATTTCACCATATAAACATACTATTTTCTTCCCCGTTATATACATATTATCTATATACGCCAAATATAACTTTTGTCAGTTTGGCAACCTGTTCATACAGGAAAGCCTCCGTAGCTCAGGTGGCAGCGCACCGGCCTCTCACCGCTGGATACTGTGGTTCAAATCCTGGTCACTCCATGTGAGATTTGTGCTGGACAAAGCGGACAAAGCTAGATGGGGGTTTCATTCATTCAATTCCTTACCCGGTCGAATGACTGGAAACAGGCTGTGGATTTTTATTTTTCATACAGGAAGTTGTTGACATTGTCTGCAAAGGAGTAACAAAGGCCCACATCTGATGTGCAGATAGTTTGTGGTTGGCTTCCCCACAGTGATCCAGCCACTTTAAGCAACAGGTTGTTTCATGCAGAAACTTTCATTTTGCAATTCATGCAGTGCTCCTTAAATGTGAAAGTTCTGTCAAGCGTTACTTCCAGATATTTTGGAGTGTCACAGGTCTGTATTTCAATACCCGACCATGCTATTTTGAGCTTGGTTAACCCGTTGTCCTTTGCAAACCTTGTCGAGAAGAAGTTGATGATTGACAGTATCATACGCTGCGAACAGATCCTGTGACCTTGTGAGTTTTGAATCCATCCTCTAATAAACTGTGTTAGATTAAGCAATTATCCAGTGCAGCACTTCCCAGGACGGAACCCAGTTTGCTGCAGAATAATTAAAGGGCTAATCATAGGTACGATGCGATTCAGAATCAGTCTTTCCAGCAGTTTGTAGGGGTGGCATAGAAGCACTATAGGTCTGAAATATTTTGGATCGCTCCCATTTTTTCGTGCTTTCAGTACGGCAATCACTCTCGTCTTCAGTACACCTTCGGTATGAGGCATCTGCTCATACAGTCACTGAAGAGTTGGGGAACCCATTCCTTGGTTTTAGGTCCAAAATTCTTGATCTGCTCTGATCGAATCTCATCCAGGTCTGCTCACATCTCGATTTGCATTCTGTGATAACTGTCCAATTTCAACACACTGAAGGTTACAGTATGATTGATCCTTGCTTCCTGGTCGCTTCTTTGGGTTTTGCACAGTCTGCCTTTATGGGATGTCTTTCTATTCAGGAGTAACCAATGTGCAATCTGGTTGTTGTTGATATTAGCGTGCCCAGTGGTCTTCATTGGGTCGTCGTCGAGACAACTGCTACAAGGGCTATATGAACATTTTTTGCATCTCTCTTAGAAATTATGTCCAGTGGTTATTCTTGTTATACATATTTATTAATATACAGGGTGGCCACAAAAACCAGTCACTTAGAATTTTTTTTTCAAGTCGCACTGACACAGATAGGTCTTATGGCGACGATGGGATAGGAAAGGCCTAGGAGTTGGAAGGAAGCGGCCGTGGCCTTAATTAAGGAACAGCCCCAGCATTTGCCTAGTGTGAAAATGGGAAACCACGGAAAACCATCTTCAGGGCTGCCGACAGTGGGATTCAAACCCACTATCTCCCGGATGCAAGCTCACAGCCACGTGCCCCTAACCGCACGGCCAACTCGCCTGGTCTTATAAATGTTAATGTACGTTGGTTTTGCTCTATGTTTCAGATTGTGTGAACTAAACGATGGTTGATACGTCCAGTTACAGTACTGAACAACGTCTTATTGCAAGTTGCTGGCTGCATGGCAGAGGGTAAACAGGAAAGACAGTAGCACACGTTCGGACTGACTTTCGGGCACTATTTCAACGAGAGCCTCCTCCAAAACAAACACTTCAGCGATGGAAAAAGAAACTCTTCGCCACAGGGAGTGTGAAAGATACTGATAGAAGTGGGAGACCCTCCACAAGAAGAGGAACATGTCAGTTTGTCGAGGAGCCTGTGGAGAGGTCGCCGAAGAAGTCGATGCGTAAAAGATCAGCGGAATTGCAAATACCCCTGTCGACAATGCAGAAGCACATGAAGAAAGACTTAGGCTTGCGCCCATATCGGCCTATGCCCATCAAGGAATTATCGGATGCTGACATGGACCGGAGAATGGAGGCATGTGTGGCACTTCTTCAGATGTTCGACACAATACAAAAACGAGGCAAAGTGCTCTTTTCCGATGAGTGTGCGATTTACAAGAGCTCTCATGCACAAAATGTGGTCTTCTGGAGCAAGACAAATCCACACTTTTATGAAGAGTTGGAAAACAACCCACCACATGTCATGATATGGGCAGCCACGGACAGCAGACGTTTGTTTGGGCCGTTCTTTTTCGACGGTGCTGTGAATCAGCACAGTTACCTGAACATGTTGCAGGACTGGTTTGTTCCTCTCTTGGAGGAGCACAGAATTCAAGAGACATGTTGGTTCCATCATGATGGGACACCTGTCCATTTTGCCATCGCAATGCACAAATATCTTAATGAAGTTCTTCCCTGGCGATGGATAGGTCGTGGTTCTCCTGTGCTGCCGGCTCCACTTGCCTGGCCACCACGCAGCCCAGACATTATCACATGTGATAATGCGCTATGGGCGTTCATAAAGGGTATCGTTTCACAAAACTGATACAATACCACGGATGAACTCAAAGATGCTGTAAGACAAGCTTTCACTAAAGTTACACCAGCAATGCTCCGAAGAATGCCGCACAGAACTTGGCACCGTATTATCCTTTGCCATGAAAATGGTGCACAGACTGATGCTTTGGACTCGTAATGCCGTACATTCCCAAGAAAACCTCTCTTAGAATTAGTGTGCAACTTATTTAACTAGGTTTAGGGATTTCTATTGGTTATAAGAGGGGGGGGGGGGGGGGGGGCAACGGGACTTTGTGGCCACCCTGTAGATATTCTGAAACTTGTATTTTAACCTACAATGATGATCTAAAATAACTTACAACATGCTAGAAGTAGCAGATGAAAGACAAAGAAAGCAATTAGTATAAAAGACAAAGCAGTACATAGACAAGTCACATAAACAAAAGTAATGGATAGTTCAGACAGGAGGATTAAAAGAGGGGAATATGTTCAAAGAAAAATCATAACAGGAGAATTACATGAATGCAGAGGAAGTTACAGATACTTTTACAAACAAAGCTTACCTGAGAAATTTGCTGAGCTACAATAGTAGTCTTGTTCATATTAAATTTATCTTTGCGGAGATGGATGTGAGTGTATAATGTCATTCCTTTGCACATGCTAGTTACAATGGCAAGTCGCGGCAACTTCATACATGCTCCCATGAAGAGAACCAAGTTTTCATGACGAGTTTTGCGAAATGTAGCCACCTGAGAATAAAATAAATATTGATGACAACTTTTAACAAGAAACATTTTGCACATGTAATGTTAATGAAACAAATGAATTTGTATCTGAGTATATTTCACGAAGCGAATTGACTGTCTAGAACAAGATTAGCAGCTGTAACTTGTATGGGTGTAAAAATGCAGCAGTAATACTTAAAAAAATAGGTACGATAGTTCTGAACAGATTTTGGGGTCTTAAGTGTACAAGACCAGAGTTGGAAGATTGACTAACAAATTCAGATTTCCTTTCTGGGGCAAAATTACAACTTTCCATAGTCTCAGTAATCTGTAGCAATTAAAGTGAATTTAAAGAGCACATTATCTTTATTATTAATTACTGTTCAGACTGGAATGGCATATATTCTGAAGAATCTCAAAGGAATTTTTGTTTTCACCTAATGATAACTTTTGGAACTTTCTACATTATTCCAAAGTTAAGTATTGGTAAGGAACAAATAAGTTTCAGATGTACATGCATATGTATATTACTGTTGACCAAAATATTATGTGCAGCTGAGTTCAGAGGTTGTTTATAAAATAACCATGAGCTATAGAGAAAATCTATTAACACCATCATTTTCCTCCTTTAATATCATGTTAGGTTATGTAGGTTTGAATTTGTAATTTATAGTTTAATATACAAGCCTGTTGGTGGAATGTAAAGAGTGTCGGTTTTTAAGAGTGTTACAACTATGAGTTAAATTTAATGAACTGGTTCTCAGAAACAGGTAATCTGATCGCATCCAAATTTAACATGATATACACTGACTGACAGAGCAAATGCAACACCAAGAAGGAGTGGTCAGAACTTCATGCCAATTGCAGGGTAGACTGACGTCACTGAGGTATGCTCATGATGTGAAATGCGCCGCTGTGCTGCGCACGTAGCGAACGATAAATGGGACACGGCGTTGGCGAATGGCCCACTTCGTACCGTGATTTCTCAGCCGACAGTCATTGAAGAACGTGTTGTCGTGTGCCACAGGACACGTGTATAGCTAAGAATGTCAGACCGCCGTCAACGGAGGCATTTCCAGCAGACAGACGACTTTACGAGGGGTATGGTGATCGGGCTGAGAAGGGCAGGTTGGTCGCTTCGTCAAATCGCAGCCGATACCCATAGGGATGTGTCCACGGTGCAGCGCCTGTGGCGAAGATGGTTGGCGCAGGGACATGTGGCACGTGCGAGGGGTCCAGGCGCAGCCCGAGTGACGTCAGCACGCGAGGATCGGCGCATCCGCCGCCAAGCGGTGGCAGCCCCGCACGCCACGTCAACCGCCATTCTTCAGCATGTGCAAGACACCCTGGCTGTTCCAATATCGACCAGAACAATTTCCCGTCGATTGGTTGAAGGAGGCCTGCACTCCCGGCGTCCGCTCAGAAGATTACCATTGACTCCACAGCATAGACGTGCACGCCTGGCATGGTGCCGGGCTAGAGCGACTTGGATGAGGGAATGGCGGAACGTCGTGTTCTCCGATGAGTCACGCTTCTGTTCTGTCAGTGATAGTCACCGCAGACGAGTGTGGCGTCGGCGTGGAGAAAGGTCAAATCCGGCAGTAACTGTGGAGCGCCCTACCGCTAGACAACGCGGCATCATGGTTTGGGGCGCTATTGCGTATGATTCCACGTCACCTCTAGTGCGTATTCAAGGCACGTTAAATGCCCACCACTACGTGCAGCATGTGCTGCGGCTGGTGGCACTCCCGTACCTTCAGGGGCTGCCCAATGCTCTGTTTCAGCAGGATAATGCCCGCCCACACACTGCTCGCATCTCCCAACAGGCTCTACGAGGTGTACAGATGCTTCCGTGGCCAGCGTACTCTCCGGATCTCTCACCAATCGAACACGTGTGGGATCTCATTGGACGCCGTTTGCAAACTCTGCCCCAGCCTCGTACGGACGACCAACTGTGGCAAATGGTTGACAGAGAATGGAGAACCATCCCTCAGGACACCATCCGCACTCTTATTGACTCTGTACCTCGACGTGTTTCTGCGTGCATCGCCGCTCGCGGTGGTCCTACATCCTACTGAGTCGATGCCGTGCGCATTGTGTAACCTGCATATCGGTTTGAAATAAACATCAATTATTCGTCCGTGCCGTCTCTGTTTTTTCCCCAACTTTCACCCCTTTCGAACCATTCCTTCTTGGTTTTGCATTTGCTCTGTCAGTCAGTGTATATTGGAATGTTTTAAACATTTCATATAAATACAGAACATTACGTTTCCACTAAAAAATTCTGTTATGAATTTAGGAAGGTAACCTTTTCTCAGTTCAGGGTGGTATTGCATTCTTGGAGAGAGAGAGAGAGAGAGAAAGAGAGTGTGCGTGTGTGCGCGCGCGTGCGTGAATGCAATCACATATCAGTTTGTATTGGGTAGAATGATATGCATAAGTAGCTGGCCATTACAGGAAAAGCTTAAAACTTCCCCCTGGTACTTAGTAATTACCTGTTATTAGCTTCATTCATTCATTCATTCATTCATTCATTCATTCATTCATTCATTCATTCATTCACTCAAACAAATGGTATTAAGAGGTCAGGAAAAATATTTCTCATCAGCTTTCCTCATGAGGACTTTGGACCTTCAATGGCAGCTTTAAAAATGCTTTACTTTTGCTTTTAGCATTTCAAAAGTTTTTATTTGCATATATCAAACTATTCAGAATATGTATATATATAGAATAGAATAGATTTATTTATCATCAACAGGTTATTTTCCCAATTAAAGATGATTCAATAAAACATAAATACAACAAATACACCGTAAGTAAATAACAATTTCCTAAAATAATAACCAAGTTCAAACTAAATCTAAGAGACCTTTTTATATGCATATTTACAAAACAATAAATAAATAAATAAATAAATAAATAAATAAATAAATAAATAAAATAAATAAATAAATAAATAAATAAATAAATAAATAAATAAATAAATAAATAAATAAATAATTTAAAAAAACTAAATCTCCTTATATAATCGACATTATTAAACTACATGTAGTAACTTTTACATATTTACATACAGGGCCATACATTCATAAGGCCAATAGGGCATATCTGATTTTAGACAGGGGTGAGTGAAAAAGGTCCACTGATTCACCCACCTCATTCAGTGATGTTAGAGCCCTCACAAGCCCTGAGTTAGCCCGAGCCACAGTTCTCACTTTAGGCAGATGAAAAATATACCTTTGCCTAGTATTGCGACGAGGAACATGTAATGGAATTAGCTCCGGTAATGTTGGGCAATCCACTCTATTCGTCAGACACTTATAAAGAAAGAGGGCATTGGCACATCTGCGGCATGAATGCAATGTCCTCATGCTCATAGTCTCACAAAAAGACTCGTAATCGGACGAAGAGAGAGAAATACCCAAGCCCTTGTAGCTGATCCATTTCATGAACCTTATTTGGACTCTTTCCAAGTTTTGTATTAAATACTGCTGAGAAGGCAGCCACACCTCACAACAGTATTCTAACAATGGCCTGATTAGAGTGCAAAACAAAGTTATTCGAGTTCTAGGAGAAACAAATTCGGCACAATTTCTTTTCAGAAAGCCAAGTAATTTAAACCCTTTCCTAGAAATCTTGTCTAAATATTTCTCAAAGGAAAGACTGTAACAGTTTGAAAGTGTCACACCAAGATCACTTATTTCATTCACAAAAGCTATTTGAAAATTGCATAAATGGTAAGGGTAATTTACTGGTTCCAACTTGCGTGAAAATGTAATTGCGTTGCACTTTGAAATATTCAAACCAAGCAGCCACTTTTTACACCAGTTACTTAGTATGTTTAAGTCAGACTGTAACAACTTACAGTCCAACTCACTATTGATAACCTTAAAGATCTTTAGATCGTCAGCATAGAGAAGGCAATTACTGTGTTGTATAACTGATATCATTTATGAATATCACAAAGAAAAGAGGGCTCAGTAAAGATCCTTGGGGGACACCTGAAGTAGGGTGGTACGGCTTTGACAGAATACCATCAGCTTTTATTACGCAAACTCTATTACTGCGATAGCTTCTAATCCACTCCAAAGAACTTCCTCCTATCCCATATGCTGACAATTTGGTGAGTAGAGCATCATGTTGAACTGAATCAAAAGCTTTGGAGGAGTCCGTATAAACAACATCCACTTGTTGCCTCCTATCTAGAAATTCTGAAATGAAATTGATATACACCGCCATACTGGACACGGTAGAGCGTTTCTGTACAAAACCGTGCTGCGCTATATTAATATACCGTGAAACTGAACTGTACAATCTCTTATACATGATCTTCCCTGCCACCTTTGAAATTAGGGACAATAACACAACACGCCTATAGTTACTAAACACCATTTTGTCTCCTTTGTTGAACACTGGTATGACGTAACCTTTCTTCCACTCACATGGAAAATACCCTGACGAGAATGACATATTTATTATGATGTGAAGTGGCCTACCTAGCTCAGATGAACATTCCTTCAATACTATTGCTGGTACGTCATCTGGACCACATGATTTGGAGGTATCCAAAGAAGCAAGAATTGAAGATACCTCTGTCGGAGAGGTCACTATTGAAGTTAGGCCTATATCACACACGGACAAAGTGGATATATTACACTGTGCGGCAGGTGAGTGATACTTATCAAAGGTATCTGCAAAACTTTCAAGATGCTCCTCTTGTCCAGTAGTTCTTTCCCATCCTGAAGCATAGTAGATGGCAGGCGAGATGACCTCTGTTTGTGGTTTACAAAATTTCAGAAACACTTCGGGTTGGCAGCTAATTTCGATTCCATCGAAGTTATATAGTTTTTGTATTTTTTTGAGCTGAAGACACTTAAATTCACCGCGTATGGTTGAAAATTGCACATAATCACTATTATGGCCCTTTTTTTAAACTTCCTTCTTGCCCTCTCCTTTTAATTTATATATCACCTCAGAGTCGTACCAGCATGGCTACTTCCACGTGCTAACTATCCGGGACGGTACAGTGTCTTTTATTGCAGCTCGAAGGAAGTCGTAGAAAAGGGTTAATGCCTCGTCGAGGGAGGGGGAGTCCTCGATTAAATTCCAGGGACACAACGAAAGGAGATCTCTCATTTGTTAAGAAGGAAGCCATACTTTCCAGTGTCGACTCAGTTAAATGTAAACTAGTAAGTAGGGCTCAGTCCTATAAAATGCCTAAAAAAGACCTGTAGAAAGACCTAAAAATATCAAAAAATGACCTAAAAAGTGGCAAAAAGTATGTAAAAATGTGATCCAAATTCATTCATAATTTTAGTTTTAATTACATATTTAATGAAGGAATATAATGTTTTAAAATGCAAAATTCTGGTGGTATGCAACTCACAGTGCAAAAATATATGAGTGAAATAATTCTTCTTTCAGACATTATATATTTTTAGATTAACACGATTAAAAAAATAAAAAATCTGTGTTTGTTAAAAAAAGTACTTGCAGAATTTAGAATGAAATGTTTTTCCACCTAGAATGAATTCAGCGAACCTGCAATGGACATCCTGGACAAAAATTGAAATCAGTATAAGTGGAATCATATTTGGCTCAACCGCACTAGGGTTACAGAAATTGAATTCAGAAACCTTACCTCAGTTGGCTTTGCAGTATATCGCATTAGTCATCTCCAGTTTTTACGTGTAAAGGATAATCGGTTATCAGATAGCATGTTGCAAAACATTGAGAAACTTCTCTCCACATCAACTGATATTAAAGGTTCATACGTGAAGCAAGTGAGATCTTCCTCTTCAAAACTCTTGCATCAAAATTTTTATTCCTTACACTCCCGTAAGAAACTCAGAGATTTACTCCCCCCAAATTTAAGAAACCTGCTTATCCAAATTATGGTAATGCCAATATTTGACCACTGTGACATAGTATACAGTAACCTGAACACCTCACTTTCCATCAAGCTCCAAAATGCACATAACGCATGTGTTCGATTTATTTCAGATATACCAAGGTTTAACCATATTTCTCCCGCATTTGATAGACTTTCATAGCTATGCTTAAGAGAGCGACGAAATTTACACATTGTTTCCCTGTTACGTTGTATACTGACCTTAACACTCCTGAATACCTTGCCACACAATTCAATTACCTAGGATCACCTACTAGTATTCCTACCAGATCATCATCCAGCTCAGTACTAAGCATTCCCATTCACCGCTCAACTGGCTACAGTAGATCATTTGTAATCACCGCCAGCCAAATTTGGAATTCTCTACCTGCTGAAATTAGGAGCATGTCAAACCACCTCCGCTTTAAGAAACACTGTCAAGTCTGGTTAATAACAATAATTATAATAATAATAATTATTATTATTCATTACATGGTAGGATTAGATCATAGCTAAGTTATTAGGTTAATTAAAACATTTAATTGATACCTTAAGATATTAAATTGTCGATAATTTAGTGTATATTTAACTCTTCATGTAGATAGATGTATGTATGGTCGGATAGAATAGCAGGCTTCATAGCCTGAGTCCCATCAAATAAATAAATGAATGAATGAGTAAAAAATAAATAAATAAATAAATATTACTTTTTTTTTCAATATTTCACTTATCTTGTATATAATTTGATAACCCCTGTTTTTTTTTTTGTTTTTTTTCAAGCATTACTTTCATCTTTCACTTCATTTTCCTCTTACTACAGAAATGATGTTTAAGAGGTGATGGATGAACTAATGATGATTCAAACTGAGAGTGGGCAAATATAGTCGAAAGAACACAAAGTTGGAAAAAAGCCATTAAGACCTAACAAAAGGCTAAAAACGGAACTTTAAGCCAAAAAACGCCGGAAAAGGCAAAAACGGATCAATAAAACCCACTATTTTCTGGTCTACAATGACCCAGAATGAACAAATATTATGTTGGGACTCCCCTTCACACACTCTAGAAAAAAAGGATTTTCCCTCAACTTCCAAGACACTACTTACAAGCTTTTCAGTCTGTCTAACACATAAGTTAAATATTTCACTATTAAAAAAAAAGATGATAATAATAAAAACTACTAATATAGTATCATGAAAGCCATTCATATAAACGTAAATTTCATTACTGAAAATTAAAGGAAAACTAAACAATCAGTTAAAAAGCTCATTAGACTATCCCTTAATAATAATAAAAACTACGAATATAATTCCACGAAAGCAGTTCGCGCAAGTGTAAATTACATAACGGAAAATTAAAGGAAAACTAACCAACCAATTAAAATAAAAAATAGTTTCAAGAAAGTCATTCACATACACGTAAATTATGTAATGGGTAATTAAAGGAAACCTTACCAATGCATTTAATAAGCTCGTTAGACTATCCCTAAATAGTCTTCGAAAACAATTCAAACTATGATGATGATGATGATGATGGTAATAATAATAATAATAATAATAATAATAATAATAATAATAATAATAAAAAATATAATGGTAGATTTATATAAATGAACTCAAATGTACTGTTCCAAAATAGTCTAAGTAATGAAATATGAAATAACAAAAATTACAGGCAGAATGGGCTGCCCATGCATTTTAACTTGACGTATTCGGTAACCAGAATTGTATTTTAATGTATATTTGTGACCTTGTCTATTTTACCCATCTTACAAGTATTTTCGGCTGATGACGTCCAAAAAAGGACAAAACATGTCCCGATGTTAATTGCTAATTCAAGAAAAAATGTTAGTATTTTAAAGGTGGAAGTTTTGACTGTACCTTAAAAAGTGACTGAGTGGGTCAAGAATGCCTTTAAGATGAGAAGAGGCCAATATCAACAACTCACTGCGGTTGAGCGAGGCCGTATAACAGGACTATGTGAAGGTGGATTTTCCTTCTGTGCTGTTGCAGAACTACTTGGTAGGAATATCTACACTGTGCGTGCGTGCTTGCAGCAGTGCTCAAGAGAAGGTACGCTCGCAAGAAGAACAGGCTCCGTGGCACCACCGAGTGGGAGGACCGGCGTATTCGGCATATGGCTGTGGCGCAGCGGACTACGTCTGCAGTAGTAATTTGAAGAGCGGTTGGCACCACAGTAATGCAATGAACTGTTCTAAATCGGTTACAGAACACAGTAGGTGTAAAGGAGGGATGGGAAGGAAAGGGGGGAATTGTAGAAGACAGGTGGTCTAATGTTTTAAGGGGAAGGAGATTGCAGGCTAAGGGCTCTGTTCAGGATCAGAATTCAGGACAGGTGTCGGTGAGAAATTGGTACGAGTCACTGCAGGTAGAACAACCGAGGGAAAATGAGGAACAGGGAACTGTTGCTGAGATGTGAGGAAGTAGGAGGAAGGGAAAAGGTAGGAAAGGGAAATGTAGTGTAGTGGAAAGGAAAAGACAGGTGGAACAGGGTCATGGGTGGGGGGGAGAAAAGAGGGGAGGAAGTAGCTTCTGCAGCAGCAAGAGAAGACAGGGCTGACCAGAAGGGGAGGGGATCAAATGAGGTGGGTAGGCTTGACGCTCTGGTCATGGGAGATTCCATGGTTAGATATGTGGGGAAAGTGTGAGGAGGAAAGGGAACCAGGGTAGTGTGTTATCCACGAATTAGGTTGAGGCAGATGTTGAGGAAAGTAGAAGAGAAGGAAGAGGGAAAGGAGAAGGTGGTAGTGTTTCACGTTGGTACTAACAACGTAAGACAAGCAGGTATAAGTACCACCATAGTTGGGGATGTGCGAGATCTGGTAAATGCAGCAAGGATGAAGTTTAAGGAAGCAGAGATTGTTATCAGTGGAATACTGTGTAGGAGGGATACTGACTGGAAGGTGATTGGAAATTTAAATGAGACTATGGAGTGGGTACGTGGGAAACTGGGAGAAAGATTTATAGATCCTAATGGGTGGGTAGGAGACAGGGATCCGAGCTCAGATGGCTTTCACTTAAACCGCAATGGTACATATAAGTTAGGAAATTTGTTTAGAAGGGTTATAGGCAGGTACATTCAGGGAAACGGGGTGGCCTAGGTAGTGGTGTTAAGGGTACAGGGAAACTGAAGTCAAGTAGGGATGACATAAAAATGTTAGTGTTCAACTGTAGAAGTATTGTAAACAAAGGAATCGAATTAAGTAATTTAATAGATATATACTTACCAGATATTGTAAGAGGAGTTGAATCATGGCTGAGAAATGATATAATGGATGCAGAAATATTCTCACGGAACTGGAGTGTGTATCGCAAAGATAGGAAGGAATTGGTGGGAGGGAGGGTATTCATTCTGATGAAAGAAGAATTTGTAAGCTACAAAAAAGTTAAGGATGAAAAACATGAAATTCTAGGTGTAAGGCTCATCTCTAAAGATAATAGGCAACTTGATGTCTTTGGAGTGTACAGACCGGGAAAGGGTAGCTATGTTGGAAACGATATGGAAAGGAATGTGATAGTAGGCGATCTCAATTTACCAAATGCCAATTGGGAAGGTAATCCGAACGACAGGAAGCATGAAAAACAAATGGCAAATAAGTTAATATGGGAAGGGCAGCTGATTCAGAAAGTGATTGAACCAACTAGAGGGAAGAATATTTTGGATGTGGTGCTGGTAAAACCAGATGAGCTCTACAGAGAAACCGAAGTAATAGATGGTATTAGTGATAACGAAGCTGTTTTTGTCGTAGTTAAAAATAAATGTGAAAGAAAGGAAGGTATTAAAATTAGGACTATTAGGCAGTACCACATGGCTGATAGAACAGACATGAGGGAGTTTAGATCCACTATATTATAACAGAGAAGTAATGAGACTAAGAAGGAGGTGCAGGTTGGAAAGAAATAGCGTTAGAAATGGCTATGGAAGTAAGGAGAAATTGAAGGAACTTACTAGGAAATTGAATCTAACAAAGAAGTCAGCTAAGGATAACATGATGGCAAGCACAATTGGTGGTCATACAAATTTTGGTGAAAAATGGAAGGGTAGGTACAGGTACTTTAAGGCAGAAAGAAGTTCCAAGAAGGACATTCCAGGAATCATTAATGAACAAGGGGACTGTGTATGCGAGGATCTTAGAAAGGCAGAAGTATTCAGTCAGCAGTATGTAAAGATTGTTGGTTACAGGGATATTGTCCAGATAGGGGAGGCGATTAATACTAAAGAAGTATTAATATTTACCTATGATAACAATGACATTTACAGTAAGATACAAAAGTTGAAAACTAGAAAAGTAACTGGAATTGATAAGATTTCTGGGGATATACTAAAGGCAACGGGTTGGGATATAGTACCATATCTTAAATACTTATTTGATTATTGTTTGGTTGAAGGAGCTATACCAAACAAATGGAGAGTTGCTATAGTAGCCCCTGTGTATAAAGGAAAGGCTGATAGACATAAAGCTGAAAATGAAATGCATTGCAAGTAAGCTTTGGGAAAGCATTCTTTCTGATTATATTAGACTTGTTTGTAAAATTAATAACTGGTTTGACAGAAGGAAGTTTGAGTCTAGGAAAGGTTATTCCACTGAAGCTCAGCTTGTAGAATTCCAGCAAGATATAGCAGATATCCTGGATTCAGGAGGTCAAATGGCGGCATTGCAATTGACCTACCTAAGGCATTTGATAGGGTAGATCATGGGAGACTACTGGCAAAAATGAGTGCCATTAGACTTGACAAAGGAGTGACTGAATAGGTGGCTATATTTCTAGAAAATAGAACTCAGAGAATTAGAGTAGGCGAAGCTTTATCTGACCCTGTAATAATTAAGAGGGGAATTCCTCAAGGCAGTATTATTGGACCTTTATGTTTTCTTATATATATAAATGATATGAGTAAAGAAGTGGAATCAGAGATAAGGCTGTTTGCAGATGATGTTATTCTGTACAGAGTAATAAATACATTACAAGATTGTGAGCAGCTGCAGGGTGACCTCGATAGTGTTGTGAGATGGATGGTGGGCAATGGTATGATGATAAACGGGGTTAAAAGTCAGGTTGTGAGTTTCACAAATAGGAAAAGTCCTCTCAGTTTTAATTACTGTGTTGATGGAGTGAAAGTTCCTTTTGGGGATCATTAAGTACCTAGGTGTTAATATTAAGAAAAGAGCTTCATTGGGGTAATCACATAAATATGGTTGTTAATAAAGGGTACAGATCTCTGCATATTGTTATGAGGGTATTCAGAGGTTGTAGTAAGGATGTAAAGGAGAGGGCATATAAGTCTCTGGTAACACCCCAACTAGAGTATGGTTCCAGTGTATGGGACCCTCACCAGGATTACTTGATTCAAGAACTGGAAAAAAATCCAAAGAAAAGCAGCTCGATTTGTTCTGGGTGATTTCCGACAAAAGAGTGGCGTTACAAAAATGTTGCAAAGTTTGGGCTGGGAAGGCTTGGGAGAAAGGAGACGAGCTGCTCGATTATATTGTATGTTCCAAGCTGTCAGTGGAGAGATGGTGTGGAAAGACATTAGTAGACGAATAAGTTTGAAGATAATGTTGGAATTCAAGAGGACAAATTGGGGCAAATATTCATTTATAGGAAGGGGAGTTAGGGATTGGAATAACTATTCTTCAATAGTGTGTAGTTTTATTTCTTGTTTAATAATGTTTTTTTTTGGAGGTATGTTACAGTGTAATATTTATATATAACTTGTGTGTGTGTCAGAATGAAAAGCTTTTAAGTCACATTTAAGTTACAAATATATATTGTACATTAGTTTGTCAGCTCACAGTTCATCACCAGAACTATAGTCATCAATTTCTCATTCATGCCAACCGCATACAGAATGAGAACTTTAAATACTTACTACACTGCCAGGAAAAAAAAAAAAAAAGGTGAGACATCCACAAAGAGAAGGTAATTTTATTCGCAAGCGATGTGACAGCTAGTTCTGCAGGAGTACATGATTACAAATACAGACCAAATGAAACACGTCACAGTAAATGGTGCGCGAACAGTCTCATAAATACACAGTGTACCCCCCTCCGGAGGCAATGCAGGCATGTATTTGCACATGCAAAAGATCATTAAGTGCTGAATGGCATCCTGCAATAGAATGTCGAGGCATCTTGCACCTTTTGATGCAATATGGCAACAGTTCTTGCAGGCTCTGGAGAACGTGTAAGTTCCCACTTCATCATGTCCCATATGTGTTCAAGTGGCGAGAGATCCAGTGATCTTGCTGGTCAGGGTAGTTATTGTACACCATGTAGAGCACGTTGTGTCGCAGCAGCTATACGTAGATGTGCACTGTCCTGCTGAAAAAGCATGTTACCTTCCTGTCGAAGAAATGGCAGTAGCACGGGGACAACAACCTGTGCGATGTAGCGGGCACTCGTTACGTTACCCTGCAGAAAAACCAACTATGACTGAGTTATAACTGATGGCCCCCCACACCATGAAGCCAAGGGTGGGACCTAAGTTGCTGTGGGCGAATGCACTCTGGAAAAGACCGCTCACCTGATCTGTACCATACATGCGTTTGTCCAAAATTGCATACAGACAGAACCTACTCTTGTCACTGAAGACAACAAAACGCCACTCCCCCCTCCAGTCGATTCTTTCACGACACCAGAGTAGCCGTGTTTGGCAGTATCGTGGTGTCAGTGGTAGCATGATCATAATCCTGCTGCAAGCAGACAGTTCCCAATGGTCCTTGGTGACACAGCAGGTGCAACATGTGGCCGGATTTCGTTCCTGGATGATGTTCAGTCGGCCATCGCTGCTCGCACAACGTGTCGATCTTGACGTGCGTCTGTACAACGAAGACATCTGGAGCCTGGTATACAGGTGTGGGAACGTTCCACATAGCACTGCTGAAAGGAGCGACAAGACCACCGATGCATTGTGCCCAATATGTGCAGCAATCCGTCGATATATCCATCCTGCTTCCCGCAAGCCTGCAACGCGACGTACTCATCGGCGGGGCATGGTTGTACCCTAGAATGAATGTTGCAAACGCTGTTCACCTCTAACCTCTAACCTCTGGAAAATTTATAATTCATAATGTCCAATAATGGACCATTTACATTGGTATTAATAATTTACTCATTCGGGATAAATATTTCAGATTCCCTATGGGAATCAACATCTATATCATCTGATGACCAAGCAGGCATCAAGTTTCGGTAGTGAAACAAAGTCTCTCATAGTGGATTGGCACTGCCGGTGGCTTCCAGTAGCCTACGCAGTGGCCTCCACGGTATGCACTAGCCATGTGTCTTGGTAGGTGTGCTAGGTACCAACTGATGAGCCCAACCTAGCACATGGGGGTGAAACGCTGGCAACCAGGAATGAATTAGCTGGAAAGTTTATAATGTCCAATAATGAACCATTTATATTGGTATTATAATTTTACTCATTCGGGACAAATATTTCAGATTCCCTATGGGAATCAACATCTATATCATCAGGTTGTTTTCCTATCAACTCTTCAAATGCTTATATCTTATGAAAATTTTTCAGTTGTTTTTTACCGTAGAGTTCGTAAAGATGGTAGTAGAACAGGCAGATATTTATGCTGAACATCACTTGCAGTCACACGGTATGTTATTTCTGTTCAGATATAGGGTAAATGGATGGGTACTAGGTATGTAGGAAATGTATGTGGTTTTTGTAGTTTATAAGTTAGCCCTTCGCGGGCGGCGGTCATTTAGGGCTGTAGGCGACAAAGGAAATGAAAAAATTAAAATGCATGCAAAACTTTGTGAAATTTACTAAAACCATGAAAATATACCTTGTTGAGGAGTTGAAATTCAAATCTGAGTTGGTTTGAAAGCAAAATAAAAATCGTAAATACATTTTTTCATTCGAAGAACGGCACAAGGCACACTC
Organism: Anabrus simplex; assembly: GCF_040414725.1. NCBI lineage: Eukaryota > Metazoa > Arthropoda > Insecta > Orthoptera > Tettigoniidae > Anabrus > Anabrus simplex. The sequence goes on along the minus strand of NC_090266.1, from coordinate 955,166,737 downwards.
CACTTTATGATGTGACAGTGGTTAACTTGAAGTACACTGTAGTCCGCTATTATGAAATATATGTACAAAAAACTAGTTTCAATGATATTTTGGATTAATTTTTTTGTCTTTTTTCATCAAAAGTGAAAAAATCTGTCGGAAAGTATTCACAGCAATCGAACCTACGCTGTACACAAATAATACCCTGAATTTGTAAGTGTCAAGGTGATGGATCCTCAAAACTCCAATAAATGCCTTTATGTCATGCAATGTTAGGTGATGCCAATTTCTCATTCTGCTTTTTTCGTGGTCGGTGTTGCCTGTATTTTCCTTTTGTCCCCATGCAATTTAGTTTCACTGAGAATATCATCAAATATTTTGTCATAAAAAATACATTAAAATATTCTACAGCGGGCATATCAGTATCAAAGTGTGATGGTAATATTGTTCCTTGATCAATATTACGAACGGGAATAATATTCGTTAGCCCAGGATCGCTATTACTCACGTCCGTCCAGTCGTCTGCTCTGTCGCTATCCGTGTCAGTGTTACTTGTGTCGTCGTTGCACTCAGGCGAGATGGAGAAAGAATTTTCGTCCTCAGACTCACATTTACTACAATCAGACACTTCTTCGACCGTATCATTCATTATTGACACTATGCCTGTATCACTGATCCATTTTCTCGATGCCATTTTACCGGAAAACCGCAAAAATACGTAAGTACGCACACGAGAAAACTACGTCACGCAACGTATGCATTACGTAACTCCCACAAACAGAAGAAAAAATTCAGCAAGATACTGCGGGGATTTCCCTCACCGTAAGAGTTGAGAGAACAGCTCCTGCCATATCTGAGCATATTTGGGTACACTCCTCGGCTAATAAACCCGCGATTTTCAAATGGAACATATATATATGTTTCCGCCCGCATCGTAAGAGAAGTCGACCATATATATATGTTTCCGCCCGCGAAGGGTTAGTAAGCAAAGTACAGAAACCTATATTGAGAACTTAATTCTCAGTGGGGAGTACAGTGCCTTGGGGTCTGCCTGAGGCTTGTTCTCGAATTAAACCATCCCTTCTGTGACATCAAAGTTAGTGATGACATGCAAAAGCAAATTCAGATACAGGATCCAAGAAAGTGGCAAACAGCACATTAATGTGGTCTTATTTCTCAGAAAACTGAATACTAACTACTCCTATATTTGGTTCAACCATATCCCTTGTTCGATTTGAAAGCATTACAAGATTCCTCCATTGCAGTGACCTTAGGTAATTCTGGTAATGTATGCTGTATATGTGTTTATGCATTAACAGGGTGTCCACCAAATCCAGATTTTAAAATTCCCTGACATTTCCCTGTTTTCCAGTCATAAAAACCATTTTTCTCCCTGACACACAATGACAAAAACCAAAATTACAAAGGAAGTATCAGTAATATTAAAATACATTTTAAAAACTTAACATCCAAAAAAATAAATGAGCAATTCATGTGCATATTAAATTTCAAAACTTGGAAGTTTAACTTAGTCTAATTAAATTCACCTTAAGTTTTGTAAAAAAAATGTATTACCATTACTGCTTCAGCAGAGAAATTTCTTCGTAGCCACCTATGACTGTCAAGCTTCTGCCATCACCCTCCGCTTCTTTTCTTCTAATTCTTTCAGTAACAAAGCGGCCTTTCTCTCTCTCTCTCTTTTTTTTTTTGCAAAGAATCTTCTACTTTCAATGCTTCACGTTTCTCCTTTAGATTTTGAACATATAAAGCATGAGCACTCCTTGCAGCATGGAGCATGTTCTTATTAATGGAGACCTTTTCAATTCCACCAGGGTTTTGGATAGCATCATATATTATTCTTTGTGCTACAAGGGATACTTGTAGCATGTTTCTCTTCTATAATTTCTTTATTAACAGGAAAACCACGTTCAAGTGAAGCATTTCCATGAAACAGTATTAGTATCATTTTGAGAAATGAAGCCAACTTTTCTGTTTTCAAATTTACTGTTCAAAAAACAGTGCGAAGCCAAACGTGATCTAACCTCTCCTCTTTAGAATACAAATAATTAACTTCTTTCAAAGTATCATTCTCACAAATGGAAGTGAACTTCCTTTGTTCATGATCGCCTTCATTACCCAAGATCCATTTGTTTTCCACAAAGGCATTTAAAGCTATCCTTAGCAGTCAGCTCCTTAGAGGCTACTTGGCTACATTTGGATCGAAACAAGAAATTAATTTAGTCAGTTTATATGCCAGCAGTGAGTAGACCCGGCCAACAGCTTGGAAACTGCAGATGATGATGACGACGATGATAGGCCAGCGGTGAACTTTCCAGTAACTTCTTGTAAAGCTACCATTCCTCTGTGCGAAACACTAATATATCTCTATAATTTAATCCAGGAGTGCCATGAAGTGCTGCTTTAGCAGCATAACCTATGTCAATTTTAGATGCAGGCAGAATATTTTCTTTACTGTCTAAATTCGTTTTAGGATATTTTCTGAAGACTGCAGTGACTCAGACTTAACAAACCTTGTCATGACATTTATCATCAATGAAAGATTCATAAAGGTGTGATGCAAATGGAAGATCTGTCTGAAACTTTTAGGAATGGTTCCAAATCTCCAACAAGTGATAATAAAAATGACAACTTGGCCTTAAGAAGCTTATCTTTAAGTGAAGTTGATACTATTTTGAAGCTGTTACAGCTTGGGATTTTCTTGTCTCTGTTTGTTCCTTCCACATATTTTTCGACATTAGGTAGAATATCTGTAGCATGTTCAATAACTTGAACATTTTCAAGCCATCTTATAGCACAACATTTCGAAGGAAATAAGTTTGAACCTGAATAATGTGTATAATCAGCAAGACATGCAGGAGCGTAGCAAAACAAGAAGTGAAGAGCATGAAGAAACTCTGCAATATTCCACTGGGTTTCTTTTACCGCCATTTTATATGAATTGTGCACAGTATGCAAGCCACAAGATCCAATGTTCAATACAATACGAGCATCTAGATCATCATTTAATACATTACCAAAATCCTGAAGGCACTTTTTATTATCATTTGGACCATCCAGTGAAATATGTAAGTTCTTTTTAGATAGAGTCCTTGCTGTGCTTGCAAAAAACCATTTAACAAATCTGAAGAGGTAGAATGACCAAGAAACATGGAATCAAAATATGAAGTGCATACTTCATTAGTATCAGGATTGAAACAATGAACTACAAGATCCATTTGGCCCATCTGAGAAACTTTATTCAGTGACTCGTCAAACCCAACGGTGAAATGTGTGCACTTACTACCCATCTCAAGATCTTGTTTATGGAAATAGAGAGCTAAACCATGAGTGATTGTATACGCAACTTTTGTTCTGTGCAATTGAACTTTCGAAGCTGTTTCTGAGTCTTGAAACATTACTGGAAACAAATGTAAACTAGCTTCACTGGCACGTAGAGAATGGTGTTGGATGACAGTATGCATGCACCATATAATCTCAGCTTTGGTTATTTGCTCTCTTGAGAGATAATCCTGTAGACATCTCATCTCTGGTGAACCTTCTTTAATGGAAAAGGAAGAAGAAGAAGTGGAGTCATATGTGATAGAGTTCATTGTGGTAGCTGTGGCAGGCAGAAGGAAACTCGTGCGCGGCCAGGTATTATCTACTGAGTGTAAGTCTTTTGTTACTTCATCATTTGAATGTTCCTTTTTAAAATAACTTGAAAGGGATGATGAGAACTCGCTGAACATGACACTGATGACATGCTTCTTTCCTCCCATGTGACTTTTTAACGCCTGCTTCCCCACGTTGCTAAGAGAAAATAATGTTTTAGATATTATGCAATATGCTGAAAATTTGTCTTGAGGCATGGGTTTCAACCATGTTCTGAAAGTATCATCAAGCAGCCACCTTTCATTAAACAAAGTTTTCCTTGGCTTTGATGATATTATTAGCTATTGATATTACTGGTTACTTCGAGATCACACTTTAGTAACTTTTCATTACAATTTATTCCTGGCATAAAAGACATGCCCTAGATTAATGTTATAAAAACTGAAAAATGTGTTTCTATTGCACGGATAAATATGGTATGTCAATTTTATCTGGCAAAAGAACAAATTTCCAGATTTTTTTCCTGAATTCCCTGACATTTCCAGGTTTTCCCGTTATTTATCCAATTCCCTGACATTTCTCTGTTTCCCAGGTTTTCCATATGGGTGGACACCCTGATTAATAACAAACTGAAAATTTTGGTAGAGTTCATTTGACCGTTTGTCAGTTATGCTCGATTAACTAAAAGTCTGCAGTCACAGCATGCCTGGTGCTATACTCCTCCCGCAGCACAGTGTAGCCAGGTAGTGAAAGTCCTCCCACGCTAAGAGGTTAACACGCTGTCATATTAAAAGCTTTATCAAAACCAGGTTTCGCTTTTCAATGTCCGGAAACTGTTCTTTGTTGAATGAACAGTTTAAAAAAAAATGGTTTACGAGAGTGTGTTAATATATTTAACATGTATATGTATAATGTACCAGCAAATTATTTGATAATAAGGTACGACTAGTTCTTTTGGAGAGTAACGATAACTTATCGCAGGGCACACTGGGTGGAGACCTGGAGCTGGGTACAAAGAGAGGTCCTGACTATAATGAGTTCCAAATTCTTTAAACTGAATTTATTCACATAAGGTTCACCTTACAATTGTGCTGGTTACAGTGGACTTGTTTCCATAGATCCTTCTTGACGGACAGCGACCCAACCATGGAAGTCCGATCCCTTGTGGACAGCAACCAAACCATGGAACCACGATCCCTTGTCGGCAGCAACCACTGAACCACAATCCCTTGTAGGCAGCAATGGGTCGTCGTCAATTCTTGAAGGTTCCGGCACGGGGTAACCACACACTGATTATGTTACGCGAATATCCACATTTAACTGTCCCCCTGAGTATCGGAATGATTCATATAAACCACAGCACTTTGCGAATTATAATAATTGTCTCAGTCCCGATTTAGAACCCAAAACGTAAAATTTGAAAAATAAGGTGCACTTGGGAAACTTGTGGTGGCTTTTCACAGGGGAAATTTTTTTTTGACTTCTATCACTTTCTACCACATTAAAATTTGCACTGTTCACTGGAACTCATCATAATACAGTTTATTCCTATTCATGTGGAGAAATAGAATGTCTTATGGAATAACTGCACTCTTGGAATTATTTATAATTCTAAAGAAATTGAGTGTAGTGGCCTACTAAAAGCACAGTTCACTTGGAAATTTCACTTACATTTAAGTGAATTATTGAACACTTGTACTTCAAAAAGTAAAGTCTCTGAATATTCTGTTATTCATACCGTAATGTTAAACTTTAAGTCGAGTTCACTTGGAAACTCTTCTGGCTTCTAGCATATACATAAACGTTAGTTATACAAGTCTAAGAATCACCTTTAATATTTGTAAGTTCCTCAACGAGTTTGTACTTACTGAATGTTTATAAGTATCGTAATGCTGGAATGATTCAATGTTCCACAACATAATCTCGCCTTCGGCCGACTCCGTACCATGCGGCGAACAAACATCGTCATGTTGCCGGTGTGAATTGAAGTAACAGGCTTGGGAGGTATGGCCTTTTATACAAATCTAGCTCTGATGTAATGTTTTGTATAATCTTGAATATCTTCGTAATGCCTGGATCGATTCTGGAGAAATTAACGAGAGGAGACATTCAAAATGTGTTCTATAAGATGCCGCTGTTTCTGAATCGATACCTCAATTGGTTTAGAAGATAGCAAATTTCTTGCATGGAAGTTTCCAGATCGTATGATGCAACCTGTCCTTGACTCCGCGCTGGCTATGTAATGAAGAAGGCAGTGTTGCGGTGGATTGACTACTCGCTCCTGCAAGACTTTGTTATTATTAGCGGTGAAAATACACTCACTAATACTTTATAAATTATTTATGACTTATTTTATTTAAGAAATACTTGATGTACGGTCAATCCCGTACAGTATATATATGTGCGTGTCTGTGTGTGTGCGCGTGCGTACTTATTGGGTCATCCTAGAATTAAATTAGACCAACAAAACAAAGTGTTTTATTCGTAACAATATGTAATGTATAGGACTGTGGAAAAGGTTTCAAAGTTGAAGCCTGACATCATGAAGGTATTTGTGTTTTAGAGCTACTTTTGTTGCTGTTGTTGTTGTGGTCGTGCAGCATTATGTTTAAGAGCTTGTTGCGTACTGCTACGAGTACGAGACAAGACGGAGGTCGCTACCAACAACTTATATTAATTAAATTTAAAATCCAAGACACTATAGTCTGCCTCAAAAGCTCACCAAAATACATCAATAGCTGAGCTACAAAAATACTTGACCATCTTACGACATGGGTTTTGCTACGAACACATATGACATACACTAGTCAAACAGATCTTCTCAAGGATTGTTTTATGCAACCAAACAACGTAAACATAGACGCACAAGAACCAACAAGAAGCCTCAAGAAAGAACTTCACAAAGCATGAACTTTAAAAAAAAAAAAAAAAATCCAAGTGTTTATTACATATATGTTTTATATTTTAATGTGTTCAAACCCATCAAGTGTTTCATTTATGTCTCATGTATTTTTAATGTGTTTAATGTATACGTACAAATTGTTTTTAATTTTCTTAAGCTTTCCACTGCTATATTGGTCTTGGACATAGTTTTAACCCCATATAGTCACTAACAATATGACAAACATATTTACAACCCCATTAGACATCCGGATGCTCTAATGAACAATAACATCTTTGTGACACATATCAATGTCTAATGGTTGTAATACTGTAATATATCACCTGATGATTGCTATAAATAGTCAAAACCGGTACGGATGTGAATCTGTTCATAATAAATAGTATTGACAGATGGAACATCTTTCTTGTCTATACACGTGCATCCAATCAATACGGAAATGAAGCTTATTAATGATGAAACTTACGGACCCATACCTCATGAAAGGATGTAACGTGACCAATGATAACTTCTTCACATTGGTAAAGTTGGCTGAGAGACTGAAAGGGAAGAAAACTAGTATTGTTGGAACAATCAATCGAGTGAGGAAGGAAATCCCGAAGTCAATAAAATCATTACGCATGAATCTGTACGAGTGTCGTACTTCAGAAGGAAGATCGTACTACTCTCACAGCATATCAAGGAAAAGTACTTCTGCTAAGCACTCTACACCCGAGTGTTCAAGTCATTAAGGATAACAAGAAACTCCCTAGCACTATTGAATTTTGTAACGGAACTAAGTATGGTGTGGATGTAGCTGATCAAATGGCGAATAAATGCACTACTAGGGCTGGATGCCGAAGGTGGCCTGTACATTTATTTTACAATGTACTTGATCTAGCAGCCCTAAATTCATGGATAGTCTACAAGGAAGTTATGGGACAGAGAATCTATCGACATGATTATATTCTTCAAGTAATACAAGGACTAAAAAATGATTTTGTGACAACAAGATCCCGGTTGACTGAACTCCCTACACTTCAGCCTGAGCCTCAGACTAGAGTCCAATGTGCCACTCATAAATGATGACAATGTCAAGTGAACTCCAACTGTAAACAAAACAAAACCTCTGACACATGTTCTTCGTGCAACAAAGTAGTCTGTGGAAAATGCTTGTGTAAGGTAATCACTTGCATAAATTGTTTATCAAGTACCTGAATAGGCTTGTAAACAAATGGAGATTTATTCTTATAAGTTTTCACAAAGGCATTCAATAGCAAGTCTGCCAAAATATTTCGTTGTTACCTATTACAAGCGAGAGAATAGGAACAATTATTAATATTTAACAATGGATTGATCTGTATACAATACATCCCAAAGGTTAGCTATGTTGTTTTAAAATAGCTTACTGAACATTCACATGTTTCCCAGATACTGGATGCTAGATATACTAGGGGGTACCCAAAAATAACCGGAATAACATTGCCGTGAGCTAAGCTTGTGTAGTACGCATTTCTGCCACTAGGTGCGTATAGCGCAACTCATTGCCAGTTTAGTGCTGCCTGTGTTGTCGATCTGGCTTGTTCTGTTCATCCGCAGTGATTGTTTTTGCTACCGCTGTTTTGTTCTTGTTTCGTTTATGATGACAAGTTTAAGTGAGGAACGTGCAGACCAAAGAGGATAGAATAGAATAGAGATGAAACTCAATGATAAATTTCGGTACCAAGCCACTCGCCGCTAGTAGTTTCAGTCTCTCATCCGAGATAGCGCCACAGTGCGCATTTTGTGCACTATCTTACCGCTATTATTAACAGATAGCGCAGAGAAGTGATATCCGGTGCAGTGACGCACATCCGGGTATTCCTACAGCTCCCCCCCTCCTTTCCCCTGCCCCTCACCCCCACCCCCCTCTCCCGCCGGCGATAATAATGCAGTTCTACTACTTCTATGCCCAATACAGTGTAATTCATATATTTTTATTTCCAAGTACCTACTATGTTGTAAATAATGATCTGATACACCTAGTTCGTATGGCATACTATGTTACTGAGAACATAACCACACACCTCAAAGCAGCTTTAACTTCAAATGAATGATTGACACATTAACACAAAGCTGATATTATAACAAATGAGAAATCCCTTCGAAAGCAAGACAGCAGAGCACACCATATGCAAGAGAATGGGGTATCACATCAATATCCAAGTGCCACATGAAAATAAAAATAACAGAATTAAATGCAATGAGACCGGAAATACTGTATATAAAACTACATTAATAGAACCATTATTCAGCTTTCAGCCCCTGATGTGTACTCAAACAAGAAATACAGGATTTCGGGAGGACTGGCGAAGATATATTTCAAATAAACAAGCACAAGGAACAAAGATTTACATCACAAGCACATGAGCACTTGGAATTCAAACAACACAAATACTGTAGCATCATGGGAACTATCGATTAAAATCGATATAAGTTCGAACAAGGTTAATCGATTGGGTAAAGTCGAATTCGATGCAATCCAGCAATATTATCTCCACATTATATGACTAATTAATTTGTTAGAAGGGCCCACTGATTGAGGTTAGACTTGAAATACTTTAATAAAGATTTTACTGCAGCCAATGGCCATTAAAATATGTTTACATGACTAATTACATCAAACAGAATTTGGTTAGTCCCATCTGTCTTTTAGTACACGTCATCACATGATATAAGTCGCAAGTTTTCTCGCACAGAACACATATACATTCCTTTCTCGGGGTGTGGAAAGTTTTGTTAGCACACACACGATGATGAAAACCGTGTGTTGCTAATCTAGTCACTATGTGCCTGAGTTCATAGTTTGCCTTCATCCGATCCGTACTGGTCATAGCCTCTGTGGTGTAAAATGTTTCCCATATATCTCCCTTCTTGGTTCGCAGCTCTGTTTGTAACTGGTTGAATGCATCTGTAGACGGCAATATTAGTTTGTGACGTAGTTCTTCTGTATAGAAGAGTTCTCTTGTCAGCTCGTAACATAGTCTTGAAGGAGTGAATTTGGACAAACATAATACCTTTTTCATGTAGATTGCTTTTACACTTTCAATGTCTCGAATATTTCCTTTAGTGAGATGTTCCCATGTCAATTCTAGTCCATACGTCATAATCGGAGATATTTTTGCATGGAACAATTTCATAGCGACTTCAACCGAAAGTTTGCGTAAGATCAAGATGTCATTCATTGCTATTACGGCCGCAGCCACTCTATCCTTAATGTGTCTGGTATAAGTAGTTCCTGACGTCTGTAATGTAATGCCCAAATATTTAAAGTTGTTTACTATTGGCATAGTTTCTCCTCCATTTTCATACTGAATTTTCTCTTTTAATGCTGTTCTGCCTCCCTTTCGGAAGATCATCTGTACCGTCTTTTGTCGATTAATTCTGAATTTATTGTCCTCTGCCCAAAAGTTCAGCTTGTTGAAAGCAGCCTATAGTTTTTCGTGTGTTTTTGATACGAGTACCATGTCATCTGCATACATGTATATGTGTACCTCGTCGCCTTCGACCTTTATAGTGGGTATTAGGTCTGAGACCGCTATATTGAAGAGTATGGGGCTCATTGGATCACCCTGTAGTACTCCGTTCATCTGCGTAATGAGATTCGAGATAGAGACGTTATCGTTTACAGAGATGTAATTATAAGCAAGAATGGTCCTAATGATGTTCGTTAAAGGATTCATATATCCTATTATGTTTCCCAGTTTCTTCAGTAGCTTTTCCCTGTCCACTAGGTCGAACGCTTTGTTGTAGTCTACGAAGATCGCGTAAAGTTTCCCTTTTGGATGTCTGAGGGTATCCGTTATGTCGTCAATCAGATTCTTTATCTCCCTCGTCGAAAGCCGAATTGCTCTTCCGGTAAGGCGTGGTCTACCTCTTCTATCAGTCTCGTTGTTAGTAACCTGGTAAAGAGTTTATAGATATTGCTTTCTAAGGCAATTCCACGGTACGAATCTAGGCAACTCGTGTTTCCCTTTCCTTTATATAAGATCTTCATCATTGAGTGTCGCCAGGTGTCGGGAATTTTGTTCATTTCCACGCACTTATTGAAGAGCGATGTCCACGTTGTTAGTAGTATATTTTCTGTAGTTGTACTGTTCGTTGAAAATGCCATTAATTCCTGCAGCTTTCTTAGCCTTTAAGTCCCTTATGGAATTTTTTACTTCCTCTTCGGTGAAGTCCTGAAAGAGTTTTTGTTCTCTATGTACGATATTATCTACTGTAGTTACAGATAAGTTGTCCGTGTTCAGCACTTTCCTAAAATGTTCTTCCCAGTCTTCTATGGCAATATCATGAGGGAAGTGCGGCTTTCTTGGTTTTAGAGCTATAAACGGATTTACTTTTGCCTCTTCGACGAGTTTCTCTCCTTCTTCATCTATATGTTTTTCTCTTTTTTCTTTTAATAAAGCCTTATATATTCTTCTCTTCATCGCGTAGATATGTAATTCGCTTTCTTCGTGTGAGCGCCTTGCTTTGTGGAGAGCTATAAGAGTATCTTTCCGAAGAATATAGCATTCTCGATCAAACCATGATTTTGCTTTCCTCGTCCTGTCCTCAATCTTTACCATTCCCATTCGTATTACCTTTTCTATCTCCTGGGTTGCCTCATTTATGTTGCCTTTGGTTATGTCGTTTTGAATAATTTCCAATGTTGGAGCGATTCCCTGGAAGGCTGTTAGATTGGTTACTCTTTTGTATTTAGTCTTCACCTGTTGGCTCTTCGGTTCAAAGTGTTTCACTGTTACAGTTATCTTGATAGGTAGATGTTTTCTGATAGGGATCGTTGGTGAATCATCTATAACTTGGAGAGATTTCACAGTAATTTTATGGTTTACGAAGACAAGATCTATGATACTGTGTCCGTTGTGACAGATGTACGTTGGTTCTGTTGGCTTGTTTACTAGCACGAGTCCTTCAGATTCTAGGTATTCTTTCACCAGTTGTGTTTTCTGATTTGGCACGTCTATGCGACAGTTTAGATCACCTGCTACGATGAGAGGTTCGTTCTTTCCTATAATGTTTACTGCTTCTTTCAGTGAGTCTATTATGATGTCTTCTTGGGTATCTGGCTGAAAGTATGCACATATCAATGATGTAAACTTTAAATACTTCACTTCGAGACAAACTGCCTTTAATTATTAACATCGCTCATTTCACGCTTACTTGCGTGCCATCTACAGAACGTGTATATACCTATTTACACGTTATGAATGACCTACAGCGCCATCTAAAAAAAGAGACAAACTACCTGAAGCTAGCTACCGATTGGAACCATAAGCCCTATTAGACTTTCATCCCCCTGGTGCAGACCTTTTATTGGGAAGTTCTAACAAGATTGAGCAACAGTGTTAGTCAAAACAGACCTGATTTGTGGCAGACAGAGGACTGGTTCGTCCACCACGACAACGCACCTGCACACACAGCCAACTCTTAATTCTTGGCTAAAATTGGCATGGTTCCGCTGCCCCACGCCTGACCTGACTGTGTGACTTTTTCTTATTTTCACACATGAAAGGGGGCATGAAAGGACACCAATTTGACAACATTGAAGAAGTTATAAATTTAATTTTCTTTGTCCGTATTGAAGATCTACTTGTGATACAAATTCTTATAATTTTGTTAATTACAACCTATTCAATACGTTTTTATTATATTGAATAGGTTGTAATTAACAAAATTATAAGAATTTGTATCACAACACTGAAGAGGTCAAGAAAAAAACGAAGGAGGAGCTGTCAGCCATTTCGAAAGAAGACTACAAAAAATGTTTCTAACAGTGGACGCACCGGTGGGACAAATGTATTAGTTGTGATGGAGAGTATTTTGAAGGGGATAAGGCTGTTTTGTAAAAAGTTTGAAAATATATAACTTTTAAAACTAATTCTTCTTTTCTTTGGTACCCCCACATATATCAGTAAGCCACAGCAGGTCAAAATGACCACCTGCAGCCTTTACAGGTATAAGGAAAGTTCGGCCGTTCTAGTGTTAATAGAAACAACACTATTTTACAAATTACATTTCATTATGCTCTCTTTCATTATAACAAGATTTGTAATGGTTCTGAACAGATGTAACGGATTTTTCAATCTTAATAGTAAATATAAAATGTCTTCGTTAGATACTACATTTCATTTATATTCAAATCAAAATCTAACCTAGAAAATTTGCACAAACCTCAGATTTGAATGCTTCCAGTGTCTTTTCATCATCCAGGTAATCCATGTTGAGCACTTTGATAGCCACATCTCCATGCCAATTTCCTCGATAGACAGTGCCAAATTGGCCTGTTCCAATAGATTCTCCAATATTGAGCTCATCAAAAGGAATATCCCATTCTCGCATTGACAACTGGAACAGAAAAACTGTACACTGAGAGAACTTCATGAAACAATTAACATTACAGACTAATGGATTTTGAAACATTTCAATATACTGTACAACTGAATAATAATGATACTGGTTTTAACTGAGAATGGGTCTTGTACCTTTGAAGGCATCATTTCCATCTGTTTTTGTACTTAGTTTGAATATCCAATTTATTATCCTAAGTGTTCCATTGCAATTACACACTTAATATGCATATCTGGTTTCTCAAGGCAAATTACTGGTATCCTAATATTTGACATACAGTAACTAACTTTCCCTACTACTGAATTCCCAATCAAAATGTTACTTCTCATTCCCTTCTTTGGTAAAAAATTTAGGTGTAACATGGTAAGCAAACAATCCTGAGAGAAACTAGGCTGCAGAATATATTAAACAGCCATTGCTGCTTGATGTAATTTTTCGTCAATCTTCGCAAAGAGAACCTGATCATCTGTATATGGCAGCGAGTTGAGGAATTGACAATTTTAAAGTTAAATGCATACTGTCACCATCTCATTGTGGTACTGTTATAGACATATAAACAAGCAAGCTTGTAGTTTCACAAGACTGTTGATACTGTGATCATAGCAATGGGGCCTCCAGTTTTATGTGGAATCCAAACCACAGGGATGTGACTTTTCGTTTCAAAACTTTCACATGCAATGGCTGGAATATGAACTGTGGCTGCCTTTAGTGAAATGCTAGTGACTATGCCACACAGCTATTATGGCCCATGTTGAACAGCAGTGACCACGGGGAATCCTTGTTGAACACCACATTTTCAGGGTTCCACTAAGAATTCTCTGTATCCAGTCTAATTAATATTGGATTTTTACAGTGTATAATTTTAAGTACTGTAAGTACAGTCTAATTTTTCAGTCTCAATGTTAGCTTAAATTCTCCTAGAGCTTATCCCTCTTTCTCAGTTAAACGATTTTCTATAGTTGTGAATACAGGTCTTGCCAGATATTCCACTATGGTAATGGAGTAAGTCTGTACAACCAGCGACTCAACGCCGAGTGTCGGGCGGCGGTAAATAACTCGACTCCCTAAAGGGGCCAGCGGCTTTGGGCGGATGAGCCCCTTTATTTGCAAGTAATGAGCTTCATTTTCCGTATCAAATTCCAATCACAGAGACTTACAGTAATTGAAAATCTTCCACCTTTTTGATACTTTTTATTTGCTTTTTAGCAAATTAATTAATTATAAACAGTACATGTTTCGTTCTCACTTGAGAACATCTTCAGCTGTTGTTAAGCTTAGGCAAATCGCTAAGTTTCTGAGTACATTTTCAGGTACATTGTTCCTCTTAAAAACTATTGGAATATAAATTAAATTAAAATGATGATAAAACAATGTGGGGGTTGATGGGTTGATGAAATGAGACAGGATGAATACATAGTTAGCCTACTTAAAAAACCATATCTATTCATTGGAATAGTTGTTAAAAGTTCCACACTGTTACACTAAAAATATCTGTTTGTCTTCCAGTTAAAAGGCTTTTTTTAAAAAAATGATTGACTTCTTGACACTGTTCTAATTTTTGTTGAATGTTCATTTCTTTTACTCCTTCCAGGTTGGCTGTTAATTATTTTGAGCTTGCTTAATGTGCCCTAAATTTAGTCTAATGCAGAACTATGAAGCTGATTGCCATTCACTTTTTGTGAAGGGAGCACGTCTCAATTTCTGAAATGAAATGGGGAAAATCGGGATTTGTTTTTATAACGAAAACATGTGTCTTTACATAATAACTTAATGTATAAAATGGTTCCATACCTTACTGATGTTAAATTCCAATTCTACCGTGACCCTGGAGGGGCTATGTTGAAGCTGCTTTATGTCTTGTATAATAATGATGTGTGTGTTCCGTTGTTTGCTCCTCCTTCCAGGGAGGCAAGGCTGCGGAGAGGGGAGGAGGCGTGTCGCTTACCGTCACGGCTTTGGCTTTAGAAGGTGTGGGGGGAGTGGATGTACAAAATGGCGGAGGGCCGTTCTTATTCATCCTTTTATTGTCTGTGTTGTTTCTTTTGCCTGAAGTTTCAAGACTTGATAATATCCGTTCAAATATAGGGTTCCTATTGTCAACTGTATCATTCAGGTTATTGTCCTGATTACTTTTTTGTTCTAAATAAATATATAGATTTTCTAATGTATTTAGAAGAGCTCCTTTGTTTATTTTACGTAATATAGTTAAGTCCTGCTCTATAGTTGTGAACTGATGTCCGGTTGTACTCATGTGTTGGCCCATCGCGGAAAATTTTATCAAGTCTTGAAACTTTAGGCAAAAGAAACAACACAGACAATAAAAGGATGAATAAGAACGGGCCTCCGCCATTTTGTACATCCACTCCCCCCACCCCTTCTAAAGGCGAAGCCGTGACAGTAAGCGACACGCCTCCTCCCCTCTCTCCAGCCTTGCCTCCCCGGAAGGAGGAGCAAACAACGGAACACACACCATTTTTATACAAGACATAAAGCAGCTTCAAACTTAGCCCCTCCAGGGTCACGGTAGAATTGGAGTTTAACAACAGTAAGGTATGGAACCATTTTATACATTAAGTTATTATGTAAAGACACACGTTTTCATTATAAAAACAAATCCCGATTTTCCCCATTTCATTTCAGAAATTGAGACGAGGCTCCCTTCTCAAAAAGTGAACGGCAATCAGCTTCATAGTTCCGCATTAGACTAAATTTAGGGCACATTAAGCAAGCTCAAAATAATTAACAGCCAACCTGGAAGGAGTAAAAGAAATGAACATTCAACAATATTTAGAACAGTATCAAGAAGTCAACCATTTTTAAAAAAAAGCCTTTTAACTGGAAGACAAACAGATATTTTTAGTGTAACAGTGTGAAACTTTTAACAACTATTCCAATGAATAGATATGGTTTTTTAAGTAGGCTAACTATGTATTCATCCTGTTTCATGTCATCAACCCATTAACCCCCACATTGTTTTATCATCATTTTAATTTAATTTATATTCCAATAGTTTTTAAGAGGAACAATGTACCTGAAAATGTACTCAGAAACTTAGCGATTCACCTAAGCTTAACAACAGCTGAAGATGTTCTCAAGTGAGAACGAAACATGTACTGTTTATAATTAATTAATTTGCTAAAAAGCAAATAAAAAGTATCAAAAAGGTGGAAGATTTTCAATTACTGTACGTCTCTGTGAGCCCCTTTAGGAAGATTGATGGTCCCCTCAGTTTAGGAAATGACACTGGAACCTATCACAAGTGTTTGGTCCGATGGTGAAACGAACAGAGGGGGAATACATTACTCTTATGGTTCCCAACGGTCGTGGAGGCAGAAGAGGTCATGCCAAATGAACTGGCTGTGAAGGTGCACCTCAGTAGTACTTTGAGTCTGCAGCAGTTCATTGCAGTGTTGGTGTTTGTTCCTGCATGTCTCATTCCATATGTGCTGCAGGACATGGCTCTGAGATCACAGTGCGTGGGTCACTTCTTAGCAAGCTGAGATCCACCGTAAACGAATCCACACCAGCGGCATTTCTTCCAAATGTCACTTTCTACTTCAAAAGTCCAGCGGCGATGGTATATGGATGATGGGGCAGGTTACGGGTGAAACTGGAGGCCCCTAGTTCAGACCTACATGTTGGCAGCAGATGTGTGATGGTTGTCTCCCCGAGACCCTGTGACTACTCAGGAATTCGGTCCTGCACCTGTGATTGGGCAGGCCCTTTTAGGATTACCGCTGCCCACCCTACATTGGGAAGACCCTAGAAAAGGTGGGCTTAACATAGGAAGACACATCTTATGTCCAGCTGGGTGACCGCACCCAGTGGGTCATCCCTCATGCAGTCAGATATCAAAAGCAGGAAAGAACCGCACTCTGAAAATTAGAACATGGAATGTGAAAACTTTACTCAATATGCCAGATAATGACAGGCCTGAGAGAATTTTTTTAGAATCTGTTTTACGTCGCACCAACACAGATAGGTCTTACGGTGACGATGGGACAGGAAAAAGCTAGAAGTGGGAAGGAAGCAGCCGTCGCCTTAATTTAGGTACAGCCCTGCATTTGCCTGGTGTGAAAATGGGTAACCACAAAAAACATCTTCAGGGCTGCCGACAGTGGGGTTCGAACCCACTATCTCCTGGATGCAACCTCACAGCTGCGCGCCCCTAACCGCATGGCCAATTCGCCTGGTAGGCCTGACAGAAGAACAGCTCTCGTTATCCATGAGCTCTCTAGACTTCCACTATGATGCTGCTGCTTTGAGTGAAACCAGACTGTCCACGGAAGGCAAAATTACTGAGTTTAGTTCATCTTCAGGAAGGGAAAGGAGGAGCAAGAATGTCGCATCCACAGTGCGGGATTTGCTGTGAAGACTGAACTGGTTATTGATCACCAACTTACTTCCACTGCAATCAGCGAAAGACTTATGATTCTCCGCATTCCACTCTCAGGAGGTACTTTTATGGCGCTTATATCTGCCTATGTTCCAACTCACCCGATAGACCTGAGAGAAGAACAGCTCTCGTTACCCATGAGCTCTCTAGACTTCCACTGATGCTGATGTAAAGGATGAGATCTACAATCATCTGAGCACAACCATCACCAAGGTACCATCTGCAGATAAGCTCTGACTGCATGGTGATTTCAATGCCAGAGTTGGGAGAGATAATTGGCTATGGAAAAATGTGATGGGTGAGCAAAGAATTGGCAACTGTAATGCAAATGGACTATTGCTTCTTGGTCTATGTGCAGAACATGAACTCATCACCAACAATCAGTTTCGACTGCCTAACAGTTTCAAGACCATGTGGATGCATCCTCGATCCAAGCATTGGCACATTCTTGATTATGTCATTACATGGCATTGTGATAAGAAGGACATACTTATTACCAGAACAGCAAGAAATATTGATGATTGTTGGACTGATCACGAACTCCTTATTTGTCAACTCAGGATCTCCATATGCCATAAACCACCTAGGCACCTCCAAATCTTGACCAGAAGAACGTTTAACATGCTTAAACTTCAGGATGAATCCTTTGCCACAGTATTTGAGTATACGATCAATGCACAGCTAACAGTTAACCCACTTAGCATAAATGACATTTAGCAAGAATGGGCCACTTTGCAGAAGATAATCATGAAGTCAGCCGAGGAAACCATTGGTTTTGTGAAGCAGAAGAAAGAAGGCTGGTTTGACGACAGTATTGAGGAAATTTTGTGTCTCATCAATGCAAAATCTATCCCATCTTCAAGATCCATCCTCCAACATGAAGAAAGCACATATTCTACAACTCAAAAGAATGTGTCAAAGATAAGAGAAATTAAGAATACCTGGTGGCAACAGAAAGATCAGGAACTTAAGAAACTATCTGATGCTAGTGACCTGAGGAACTTTTACATAGGAATAAAAGAGCTGTATGGTCCATCTCGCTTTTTGACAGGTACACTGATAATTATTATTATGATGATGATGATGCTTGTTGTTTAAAGGGGCCTAACAACTACGTCATCGGTCCCTAATGGTACGAAATAAGACGAAATGGAATGACAAATTAAAAGTCCAAAATCCTCTACTGACCAGAATTCAATACGTGAGGACGAAGAATGAAAGGATGATATGAATTTAAAACAATCAGTGGATCCGACCCGCAATGTCTTGCATTCACAGAAACTGACGTGAAACAATAGTATTACTGGCCAAGGGACTGCGTTTATAGCATAAAACTGAATCGATGATGCTTTTAGTCTAAAGGGGTCCAAAATCCAATTCATCGACCCCTCAAAATGGTACTTCTCGGCAGGAAAATAGAACCATGGTATTTGTCATGTTGCGGTACTAATCAAAAGGAGCGTAGACTCGCGGCTTTCCACACAGTATGGTACTACTCACAGGTAATGACATTCGCACATGGAATACAGACCAATGGTGTTTTGCACATTGCGGCGCCAATTACAGGCAACGCAAACCTATGGTGTTTATCACATATGTGTACTAACCACAGGGGACCGCACTATCTCGTGGTGTTCCTCACATAGTGGGTACTAACCATAGGCAAGCCAGAACCATGGTGTCGCTCCTAAAGTGGTACTAATCAAAGGTACTGTAGAAGCCGGCAACGCATTCTGTTGCTACTAATCACAAACCTATTTGGTACCTAACATAGTGGTACTACGTGCAAGTAAAAGCGACCCATGGTGTTCCCTGCATGGTGGTACTAATTACAAGTAGTATCATGGTTCTAATTTGATCATCCCTTGGTCACCCCTTTTAGTTGCCTCTTACGACAGGCAGGGGATACCATGGGTGTATTCTTCATCTGCGTCCCACACCCACAGGGGGTAACAGGTACATTGAAAACTCCTGATAACTCTACCACTCTTACTGACAGCCATGAAACCCTGGAGCGTTGAAGGGAGCATTTCTGCACCCTTCTAAATCGTCCTTCCACTGCAGATGTAGACTTTCTTTGTGATGTGCCTTAACAGCCCGAACAACCACGAATGGCAGTTTCGCCAACTTACCAAGAATTAAGTGCAGCTCTCAATCGTCTGAAAGCCAGAAAGGCAACTGGCCCAGATAACATCTCTCTGGAGTTAATTCAAACTTGTGGTCAATCACTCAACACGAGGATTTTCACTCTCATCCTCAAAATTTGAGAAGTCAGAGAAGTACCCAGCAAACTAAAAAATGCCATTATCACAATCTTCAAGAAAGGTGATCGGAGTGTTTGTGGTAACTATCGCGGCATATCACTACTCTCTATTGAAGGTAAAATTCTCGCAAGAATTCTGCTTAACCGCCTCCAGGTTATCTCTGAGAGAATCCTCCCACAGCCCCAGTGTGGGTTTTGAACTTCCAGAGGCACAGCTGATCTGATCATCTGTGACAGGCAACATCAGGAAAAATGCAGAGAGCAACAGAATCCTCCTTTCTTAGTCTTTTATGACCTGGAAAAGGCATTTGACTCTGTTCCAAGACCTGCTATATGTGCGGTACTGAACCACTTTGGCTGTCCTCAGCGTTTTGTTGATCTGGTTCAGGCCCTCCATGATGGCCTGACTGGAAAGGTTACTCCAACGCTATTTGCATTATATTTGGCTGCCATGCTACATGAATCTTCTACAAACCACCCAGGTGTGGAGGTCAGGTATCGTTTCGATGAAGGGCTTTTCAACCTACAAAGACTTCATTCCCAGAGGCTCACCCAGATTACCTACACTCACATCATAGGAATTGCAACAGTCAGTTAACTGCTACAAGAGTGTATGTTTTTTTTCCCCCCCCTAGTTGCTTTACGTCGCACCGACACAGATAAGTCTTACGGCGACGTATGTTGTTTTGGTCTCACCATTAACGTTCGAAAGACACAACCTTCACCAGGCACAAACCTTCCACATTTCAACATCTCCACCTCAGATATTCCACTGGAGCAGGTATACCACTTTTCGTACTTGGGTAGTATCCTATCTGTGCACTGTAACTGTGAGTAAGATGTGGAGAAGAGAATTGGTGCTGCCCATGCAGCATTTGGACGACTATCACACCGGGTGTTCATGAACAAAGACCCGACTGTGAAGATGAAACTCGTGGTGTAACACGCTGTTGTCATCACCACACATTGCTGTACAGTTGTGAAACTTGGACCCTTTACCGACGTGACTTGAAAAAACTTGAGCGTTTCCACTAATAAAAACTTTGATCCATCCTTAGGATCAAAAGGGAAGACCATGTCATCAACATTGCTCTTCTTGAGAAAGCACATGCATGCCACGAGCATAGAATTGTCCATCATTTGTCATTAGCCTAGATGGATTGGCTATGTCCATCGGATGAGTGATACCAGATTTCCACGTCAAACCTTGTATGGTGAATTCTGTTCCAGCACCCGACTTTGTACAGCCCCTATGAGGCGCTACAAGGACCAGCTTAAGCACACTATGAAGATGACAGGTCTCAACCCACAAACCTGAGACACGCTTGCTCAAGACCGTACAATTTGGCGCCGGTCCATCCCTGCTGCTGTTAATCTGTTTGAAGGGAAACGATGCAGATGTGAAGAGGCCAGGAAGGAAGCACAAAAACTCTGCGCAGCACAATCACGCCCTCCTCCAACAATTCTGTGCCATCTGTGTGGAAGCTTATTCCATGCTAGAATTGGTCTGTTCAACTATCAAAAGTACAACCACAGACAGAAGTGAATTTAATGGAAATTAATTACTCGGAAATGAGATAAAGCTGATGGCGATGATAGTTGTCAATACCCCATTCATAGAACTCCTTTGACTGAAATAGGAACCAGCTGTGAACATAACTTCATCGTCCAACCCTTATATTCCTTTTTTCAACGAACCAATGATATGGAAGTTGCATGGCAATAGGTCAGGGCTATACAGTGGATGGTATGTTGGAAAAGGAATTAAAGGGTTAGCGATTTTTCTCCGACAATGAAGTCGTGGTCAATGTTCGCAGGTAGTTCCAGTCTCAGCCAAATAAATTCTTCTAGCAGGGTACTCAATGCTTGGTGGAAGAGTGGGACAAGTGCCTGTATAACCTTGGAGATTACTTTAAAAATAGACCTAGCCGATTTCATTCTATGGCCCCTGATCCACTTTCATTTGTTCTGCCCTTAGACATGAACATTCAGTATGTCAAGATGAGCAAGGAAAAGTAAAGGAGACAAATAGTTTCCTAAAAGTGATCTAAAGGATATACAGTATATACAGTAGAGTTTTACTCAACC
Source organism: Anabrus simplex (assembly GCF_040414725.1). Lineage (NCBI taxonomy): Eukaryota > Metazoa > Arthropoda > Insecta > Orthoptera > Tettigoniidae > Anabrus > Anabrus simplex. The sequence goes on along the minus strand of NC_090266.1, from coordinate 955,145,128 downwards.
AACCTTCGTTTATCCAACATACCGTGTTATCCAAAAGTGGCAGACTTAATTTGAACTTTTGGAGGAGACTACATTCTGGGACACCCGGTATGGAGGGTGCAGCCGTGGGACAAGGACTGACCTGACTGCTGGCGATAGGACCAGATCTTTTGATCAAGGACAGGTGCAGCAAGCTTTCAGTCATTGTTCAGTGTTGTATTGCTTTGGTGCGGATGTTGTCGTTTTCATATCCTCTGCGAGTATGGCAAGTAAACAGAAGAAAGTAATTGTTTCCATGGAAGACAAGTTGAGTGCATTAAGGAGTCTGGACAAAGGAGGATTCTCCTCAAAAAGTGGCTTCAGACCATGGTGTAGCACGTGTTACAGTGGGAGACTAGAAGAAAGAAAATAAGTGAAGCACTATTTCTATGGTTCACTCAAAAACAGGAAAAGGGCCTGCCAACATCTGGCGCCATCCTGCAAGAAAAGGCAGTGTATTTCCAGAAGAAGTTTAATGAAGGGGACCCTAATTTTACTGCCAGTGCTGGGTGGGTTTATCGGTGGAAGAAACGGTACGGCATTTGGCAGTTTAGTATCCGAGGAGGAAAACTGTCAGTTAAAACTGAGGAAGTTGTGAAATTTAAAATGGAATTTTAAAAAATAATTCTTGCAGAAGGATTAACCAGTGTAGTGATGAGACTGGACTAAATATCAAGATACTGCCGCCTAAAACTCTCATGGCCCAAGCCGAGACGTCTGCACCTGGCTACAAGCATAGTAAGGAAAGAGTTACTGTTCTTGCCTGTAGTAATGTTACTGCAAACTTAAAAGCAAAATTGCTTATAATCGGTAAAGTAAAGAAGCCTAGGGCATTTAAAAACATTTCTGTTAATGCTCTATGAGTCCATTACATGAATCAGAAGGCTACCTGGATGTCTGCTGTCATCTTTAAAGACTGGATTTTTACACAGTTTGTCCCAGATGTAGAAAAATGGCTAGCTTCAAACAATCTCCCAAGAAAAGCTCTTCATCACACCTGAATGAAGAGCAACTTAGAAGTGATGACATCAAGTCGTGTTCCTCCTTCATAACGTGATGTCATTATGTGAGTCAATGGATCCTCACGGTAAGTTCTGTAAACTTATTATTTGTGTGTGAATGCCTACGGCATTTGGGAATCAACTGCTAGCTGACGAATATAGCTGCTCACAGTCGTGCTGAAGTAGTACTAGATAGTCAGAAAGTGTTTAAAATTTTGATAAATGATGTGACGATTCTGATCTTTCCCATATGGATGAAAAAGTTTAATGACAACTTTCTTCCTGGAAATATCATAATGGAGAGTAACGGAATAAGCGATAGTAACTACGAAGAATTACAACCACCATTTGCAAAGAGGCGCAAAATTTTACTGTGCACAGTTCATGGAAAATAATTATCTGGGAACTCCTCTCTCAGTCTGAGTACAAAAACAGACTGATGTAATTGTGAAAGCACTGTGTTGATTTTTAGGAATTATGCTTAAGGACATGTACAGAAAATATACCACAGAAGTATGAGAATACCAGTCTACTGATCCATTCATCCACACTCCCATATTTTCTCGGCTCATGCTCTGTAATCATTATAAATCCATTCTACAGTTTTTCATTTCAATGATAACAGTTCCCTACCTCAAAATGACGAAATCAGCTCAAAAAGGCAACCAAAGGACCATGTCCACCTCATATTTTGTGAAATACCACGCAAAAAAAAATTACTGATCATGAAGATTGTGTGATTTTGTGATTTTTCACTTTTTTCATGTATGACTTGGCCATTTAAAAAAATATAATGTATTATGTGCCTGTACATTAATTTATAATGCAGTTTATTTATGAGCGTGCAAAAATCGTAAATTGTGGGGTATGTCACAGCTTCTAAAACCCGACCCTCGAACAGTTAAAACTATTAGTTTACTACCAACCATCCTCATAATTGCATATGTTGTTGAGTTTTGGTACTTTTCTTTGCACCGCATTCCTGTGCTTTTACAAATTTTGAAATGGCTGATGTTAAGGAGCAAAGAATCTGCATTAAATTTTGTTTCAGACTCAATAAAACTGTAGCTGAAAATCATCAAGTGCTAGAGGAGGCTTTTGGAGACCAAGCTTTCAAACAAGAACATATGGATGGTTTAAGCATTTCAAAGATGGCCGAGAATCTTGGAAGATGACAAACATTCAGGTCGATGGTTATCGTGTACAACTTGTAACACGATCACGAAAGTGTGTTAAACTATCCGTGAAGACAAAAGGTAGATCATTCATGATGTAGGTATTCAACCTAGATTGTAATGCAGAACATGTTAAAGCATTCTGGCAGATGAACTGAGCACGAAATGAAATGCATCAAAGTTTGTTTCTCGTCTCTTGTGCAATAACCAGTAAGGCCATCAGCTCCAAGAAACAGAGATGATCCTAACTTTTTGTCCAGGGGCATAACTGGTGAAGAATCATGGGCGTATGGTTTTCATCCTGAAACAGAAAGCAGCAGTCTTCTCAGTGGAAGTTTCCATACTCTCCGCAGCCGAAAAAAAGTGTGCCAAGTCTGCAGCAACATGCAGTTAATGCTAATATTCTTTTTGACATTCAAGGCATTGTGCACAAGTTATTTCCACTGCTTCAGACTGTCAATGGGAAATTTTATGAATATGTTTTGAGACGACTGAGGAAAAATACGAGGCACAAATGGTCTGACAGGTTGAACAACAGGAATGGGTTACTGCATTGTGACAATGCGCTCGTGTGCACCTTGCAAGACCACCATTCTGCAACCCTCCTACTCACCTGATCTGCCTCAAACCCCCACCCTCTCTCCTGACTTCTACCTCTTCTCTAAAATGAAATTCCAATTGAAAGGGTGGCATTTTAGACTCCACCGAAGAGATCCAAAGTACCTTTTAATAAGCAAATTCTCAGAAATGCTGGGTAGCACATAGCATAGCAGCAGATTCCCCCATTCAATTATGTTTCTACGGAATATGTTCCATGTGTTGAACTGAACTATAAATGTAATCATTTCACCCTTTACATAAGAACTATATATAGGGTTATTCTAAATTATTTACCAAAAGACAGAGTATGTTTTTCTTCTCCCTAACGCCAAGGCACCTGGACACGAGTCCATTGGCCCTGGTGACGAGTACTTTGCGATCTTCTATTTATTTGTGATGCTTGTTGTTTAAAGGGGCCTAACATCTATTCATCAGCCCGTTGATTTATTTGTATGCACCATTTTTTGTTAAGTAATTGGTTACTCCTTGCCTCAGAGGCGAAGATCAGTACGTGAGGATGTGTTTCTGTGTCCAGTGAGATTACTGCATATTATGTGTTGTGTGTGATGAGGAAGATAATGAGGTAGGAAGACTGTGAAACCCAGTGTCGGCACAGAACCTACTCCTGTCAAATAATACCAAAGAGGTCTGCTCAAAACTTAACGTCCCCACCCAATAAACAGATAACCATCAATACTGTCATACTGCATATGAGCACACTGGAGGGATTTGGAACTGAATCAAGGATTTTGACATACAATCGGGTGATTAGGAATTGCATGCCACAACTTCTCACACCATGCCAGCCAACATTCCGATAATGAATTCTTTTACACCAACAGGACTCAAACAGGCTAACCACAGTGTCAGACAAACAAGACTTGGCGCCTTAACTATGTTGGCCACCAGGCAAGTTACCCAAAAGCATCATTCAGTAATTTAGAAACTAATGACTAAAATTTCTTTAGAAGTTCTTCAAACTTTATGCAATATCAAGTACAAACAGGCTCTGAGGCACTGCAAGAGATGCCTTCATGTAGCAGAAGCTATGAAGCTGGAAGCTGTGGAGAGATGTACACACAAGAGTCCATAAAATGTTCATATCAAGAGTTTGGACCTGAACATTCTGCAGCCTACAGTAGATTTTACAATGACAACTGTGGTCTAAGGGAATGCAAATTATAACTGGTTCAGGCACCGAGTGATAGTAATGAGCAGAAACAGTACAAGTTCTGTACGAACATGTTGAACAGGATGGAAAGTGAAGATGATTTTGTTAACAAGATTAGGTTTTGTGATGAAGTGACCTTCCACCCTAATATTACAGTTAACCGCCACAATTTGGAAATGTGAGGAACACAGAAACCAACAAACAGCATGACACACAACTAGATTCACCAAAATGTTACTTTTAAGTAACTAATTTTTAGTAATCCTGTATAACTAAGCTGGATTCCATAATGTTCTACTTTTAATGGCCATCAGTCTAAAATGCAGGTGAACTCAGAGCAACTGTTGAGTAAAATCAGTGTTCCACTACACGCATGTAACCTTAAGATAAAATTATGAAATTAGATGATAAAATATTATTTTCTACATAATTAGATTTGTAGGTAACTTTACTCACACTATTCTGCCTCGGCCATGATCTTTCAACAGCTTCACCATCAGACACTTGGCTATCCTGAGAATCCACCCTGACAGGTGTCCTTTCTGAGTCAGTACTTACGCTGCCCGAGCCTGACACAGTCTTGTCACTATCATTTGATTTGTGGGTCTCAACCATTTCTTCCTGAGCAGGAGGATCCATTTCAAGTATAACTTCTCGATCTGCATGGTTAACCACCTCTGAAAATGTAACAAGATATGGCATCCTGTAGAAATTCCAATGGTATTCAGCAAAAATACTGTAATTTTAGATATAAAAATCAAGGTATCCACTTCAAATACACTCCTGAGAAAATGAGACTGAAAAATAGAATAAAATGTATCTAAGGTATTTTACAGTGAAGAGTGCAATTTTCTTATGTAGTAACAATACAGTGGTCATACAAAAGTATGTATGAGCAAGGCTCTAAAAACTGAACACTAGTAAGATTACATCAATATGGATATTGCTATAAATGTAGTAAACAAGTGTAGCCAGAGTAAAGTGGAAATTCTGGAAAGTGCTGCAGCTAATAATTATAAAAACAATTACAGGATAGTGCAGTATAGATACTTAAAACCCTTTCTATTGACTGTGATGCCAGCCCTGACAATTCTGCTCCAACTGGTTGTATGTAGAGGCAACTCAGGTTTAGATTAATTTTATGATGAAACTAGCAAGATACCCGTGCTTCGCTACGGTATTATACTGAAATTTATAATTGAATGCTTATTGTTTTAGATATATAATCCGCCGAAATTCGCGGTCTGACTCGTTTTCTGCGAGAACCCACCAAAATTCCCGATCTGACTCGTTTTCTATTAGATTACGGCATGTTTCCTCCCATTTTTCAATCTTCTTTTCCAGCAATCGATTTCGTACTTCCCTGGCTAGGCTCAGGTATTCCTCCCGGTCAGTTGGGTCCGTAAATCTTTGCCATCTTTTCCTATAATCATTTTTAATATGGATAAAATCCTTCAGGAGATCCGGCGTGGTGTCATACTGGGTGCCTAGAAGGCACTGAACCCGCGGCCGGACTGCATTCTTAGTCATTACCCGTCCAGGAGCCGTTTCCAGCGCTGTCCGCACATTTGACGACGGTCCGGAACATTATTATTATTATTATTATTATTATTATTATTATTATTATTATTATTTGTTGCTGGAATGGATGATGACAGGAAAACCGGAGTATCCGGAGAAAAACCTGTCCCGCCTCCGTTTTGTCCAGCACGAATGTCACATGGAGTGAACGGGATTTGAACCACGGAACCCAGCTGTGAGAGGCCGGCGCGCTGCCGAGGATCCTTATAAGTACATTAAGAACAGTAAAATCAATTGGTCTCACCTCCTTCTACACCCCACCACCGTTAAGTTTATTTACCGGCACCCCCCCCCCCCCAAAAAAAATTAAAAGAAGGCTTGTTTCTTATGTTTAAAGAAGATTTCAAACACCAATGTTCACGTCTATTACCTTCAGTTTTGAGATATAAGTATCCCCATAAAAATAATTTACTTTTTTCACTTCATTTCACACTACTCCCCCCCCCCCCCTAAGTGAATTTTCCCGCAAAAAATACTTGTTTCTTTAATAGTAAAGGATCTTCTAAATACCAATTTTCACGACTCTAACTTCTTCAGTTTTTGATTTATGTGTCCTCATGAAAGGAATTCAACTCCTTTACGCTCCCGCCCTCCAAGATGGTTTCCCCCCAAAACGCGTTTTTCTTTGTTTTTAAAGGGGATCCAAATACGAATTTTCACGTCTGTAACAACTTTAGTTTTTATTAGATGTATGTATTCTCATTCAATTAATTCAATTAATTTTTTGAATTCTTTCACCCCCCCCCCCCCCCTTCATTGGATTTTCCGAGAATACGTGTTTCTTTATTTTTAAAGCAGATTGCAAATATCAAATTTCACATCTGTAACATCTTCATTTTTGAGATATCAGTAGCCTAATTAAAAGAATTCAACACCATTTTCAGTCACTTTTACCCCCCCCCCTCCACCCAAGTGGTATTTCCGAAAGCTAAAAATACACGTTTCTTTATGTTTAATAGAGATAAAAAACCATTTTTCACTTCTGTAACATGCTAAGTTTTTTGAGATAAACTGTAAAAATTCTCATTTTAAAATTTCACCCCTTTTGAGTTCCCCTTAAGTGGAGTTTCCAAACACAAATCACCTATGTTTCTTTAGATTTACAGGAGATTACAAACACCCACTTTTTACGTCTGTAACATTTAACGTTTCCAAGATATTCTGTAGATATAGTCTTTCAAAAATTCACCCAATTTGTCACTCCTGTTTAACCGCCATTAATTGGATTTTCCAAAACTAAAAAATACGTGTTTCTTTATTTTTAAAGGAGATCCCATATACAAATTTTCAGTTCTGTAATATCTTTCGTTTCTGAGATATATGTATCCTCATTAAAGGCATTCAACCCATTTTTCACCCTTTTACACCCCTCCTATTGGGATTTACAGGAAACAAAAAATACATTTTCCTTTATTTTTAGAGGACATTCTAACTACCAATTTTTACATCTGTAAATTTTAAAGTTTTAAGATGTATACACACACATTTTAAAAAATTTACCCTCCCCCTTTTTACCCCCCAATATTTGGATTTTCCAAAAACGAAAAAATACGTGTGTTTATTTATTTTTAAAGGAGATTCTAAATACCAATTTTCACATATATAACCTTTAAACATTTTGAGATAGATACACTCATTTTAAAATATTACTCCCTTTTCACCCCCCCCCCTAAATTGGATTTTCCAGAAACAAAAAAATACGTGTTTCTTTATTTTTAACGGAGATCCCAAACACCAATTTTCAGGTCTGTAATATCTTCAGTTTCTGATATATAAGTAGCCTCATTAAAGGCATTCAACCACTTTTTAGCCCCTTTTCACTCCTCCTATTGCGATTTTCCAAAAACAAAAAAATACGTGTTCCTTTATTTTTAATGAAGGTTCTAAATACCAATTTTTACATCTGCAAACTTTAAAGGTTTGGAGATATAGATTCACTCATTTTAAAAATTCACCCCCTTTTCATCCTCCCATTAATTGGATTTTCCAAAAACAAAAAAAATACATGTTTCTTTATTTTTAAAAGAGGTCAAAAGTACCAATTTTCAGGTCTGTAATATCTTCAGTTTCTGAGATATAGGTACCGGTATCCTGATTAAAGGCATTCAACCCATTTTTCCCCATTTTCACCCTTTTTCACCCCTCCTATTGGGATTTTCTGAAAACAAAAAAATACGTGTTTCCTTATTTTTAAAGAAGATTCTAAATACCAATTTTTACATCTGTAAACTTTTAAAGTTTTGAGATATAGAGCAACTCATTTTAAAATTTCACCCCCGTTTTCACCCCCTTAGCGAAGGAATATCCAAAAATCCTCTCTTAGCGAGCACCTACATCATAATATGAATATATCCCCAAAATTTCATCTCTTTATGTCTAGTAGTTTAAGCTCGGCGATGATGAATCAGTCAGTCAGTCAGGACAAGCTACTTTATATATATATAGATTACATATTGCTGTGCCCTTATGCTGTTAGGGTCAACTTCTCCAAGGACTAAAGGAACTTTTATCGATGTACACGGGTGCATTGGGTTGAATATCAAAGAGAAATAATATAAACTGTTAGCACTCTTTTGTGTACATTTGCATACACAGTAAACAACACGGTATACACTGGTCGGTAAAGTTTCAAATGCAGGTGTGTTTTACTGAGTGATGCATATATCATTGATGTGGTTGAGAATAGTGACAGTGATTTTATTTATTCCTCTGACACTTTGGAATTCGCTGAAAGTGATGAAGAAAATGAGTGTGATGATAGTTCTCATGAAATCAAAGAAAAATCCATAGTTTTTATATTACATACAAGTGAAACATTCTGTTTCTCTCTTCAGAATATTCTTTTGCATACTGTGTCATGTTAAGTAAATAAATAAATATTAATAAGTGGTATATCAAGCTGACGCTGATGATCACAGACCCATATGTCATTCATTTACAGTGAATAACACTTGTTACTAAACTATATTTTATTTACCCCAACAACAACAGCAACGCACAGGACTGTGCAGTGGTCCAGCAGGAAAATCGAAGGTGGTTGCTGTGAGACTGTATATTATTGTGGTACCTGCGAAAACAAACCATGACCACATCCAGGTGTTGTCTTGAACTGTGCCACTCAAAGGCTGATTACAAAGCCAAAGACTAAAGGAACAAGTATAAGAGACATCCAAAAGCAATACCACTAATAATGTTAAAGCTAATAATTCATTTTGGAACTGAATAAAGTAATTGTGTAAACCTTCCTAAATTGCGCACTTTTTAAATATGACCTGCTGAACTTCCCTCATTAAATATGACCATTAAAGCCTAAACTGGAACATAGCTTCCTGCAAGATTTGTCAAGATTCAACCACAGGAAGTCAAAGAGTGGCATGCCATCAGGGACGAATTGTGCATCATAATTCATGTGTGAAGCTTATTAAATGGGAAAAATAAAAGAAAAAAAATGTGGAATTGTGACAAGTAAAATGAAGGAGAAATATAATCTGGAGGCCATGGAGGCCATCTACCAACAGTCAAAATAACTATAGAGCGAGCAGTGGGACCAGGGGCACACACTCTGGAAGTAAACATTTCAAACTAAATGATACACTGTTGAATTTTAGAAGTGAATTATTTACAGGGCAGGTAGAAGACATTAAACAATATTCCAGATTTAATTCCATAAAAATGCAAGGATTTCCAATAAAGACTAGAAAAGACAAAAAGGACGTAGTTGTAAAAGTCATTGCTGTTGAAGGAGTAAAATGATAATGAAAGATCAATGCATGCCACTGACCCTCAAGAACATCTTCCAGGTCTGGATTTACATTGTCACCCCTTTGAATGGTAGTGAAATTTCTGCAGAGATTGGACAAGGAGAAAGTGGAGGATACCAGGGTGAAGAGAGGAAGGATAACAACACTGACCTTGAATTGAATACCTTTTTGGTTAGGTATGAGTCAAGAGGAAAGCAGCAAACTATCACTTCTACCGAGTGTGGAACAGGAAAATATTTGTGAGGAAGAAGTCAAGTGATGAAGCTATTCAAATAAAATAGCCAGAGAACATAAAAAACATAACGAAACACACAATCAAAACAGAAATATTAGAGCAGACAGAACAGTAAAGAAGAGATCACTATTGATTACGAGAATGTGGGAGGGAAATCAACAAATCAGACCGTTTTTGGTCCTTGATTGGTCCGTACTGACTAAGCTCATGAAAATTGCCAGGGGTAAAGTTTCCTTAAAAATGCTCATCTAAATAACAATAGTTGTTATGTTTGTCCTTAATGTTGAGGAAGCACTTTAAAAACCACCATTGATCTCTTGGATGAAATCAAAACTAAAACGGTTATCCTCCATACCTGCCAACTTTTGAAAAGGGCTATCAGTAAAACTCACGCGCAACAAAAAATTCTAATGATTCTCGACATATCCTGACTTATAATACCAATATAAATGGTCTGTTATTGGACATTATAAATTTTCCAGCTAACTCATTCCTGGTTGCCAGCGTTTCGCCCCAGTGTACTAAGTTGGGCTCATCAGCTGGTAAACAGCACACCCACCAAGATGCATGGCTAGTGCATACCGTGGAGGCCACTGCATAGACTAGTTGGAGTCACCGGTAGTGCCCGATGCTCTATGAGAGACTTAGTCTCATTACCAAAAATTGATGCCTGCCTGGCCATCAGATGACATAGATGTTGATTCCCATAGGGAACCTGAAATATTAGTCCCGAATGAGTAAATTTATAGTACAAATATAAAAAGTCCATTATTGGACATTATCAATTTTCCAGCTAACTCATTGCCTCGTTGCCAGCGTTTCACCCCAGTGTGCTAAGTTGGGCTCATCAGTTGATAAATAGCACACCCACCAAGACGCATGGCTAGTGCATACTGTGGAGGCCACTGCGTAGGCTGGTTGGAGCCACCGGCAGTGCTAATCCCACGCTAGTTCAACTTCAAAGTCATAGTTGTGGCCTTTTTAGCTTCCTGCAAAAAGGTCTTGAGAAAATGTTTTGTCATAACAGGGACCAGAACTCCTGGTCTTCAAAATAAAATAGACTCCAGAGATTCAATGGACATGGATGATCTGGACTCTGTTCTATTTTTCTTCACAAGGATGAAAACACGTTCACATTCTGCATTGCTATGGGGTATGGTGAGAATAGAGAGCATTACTCTAGAAATTCGGTTATAGACAAAAACCTTGTTTATCCAGATTAAGTGGGACCGGAACTGATCCGGATTATCGAAAATCCAGATAATCCGGAAAAAATTAAAAAACAAATACGGTACGTGTAACAATCTATTAACATAAGTTGTACAGTAATACATTTTTTCAATTGTACAAAAATATCAGAACACTTTTTGTACATTTATGACTGTTTTATGCACTAAAATAATGTGAGTTTTTCTGTTTTACATTTGTAAAGTGTTTGCATGCAGCACGATTATGTTTTACTAACAACAGTTCTGCCGGTGTGGTTTCAGTCAAGGATTCTAAATAGGCCTTCAGTTTGTCCAGCTGCATTGTTGCCTCTCCATGAGTCATTGTTTCTTCTGATGGAGCTCTGGTTTCATTTTAGAATTCACCATCAGTGAATTAATAGTGCGTTGCATTCAGAAGAGCATGGGTTTGTATCCCACCTCAGCCATCCTTGGAATGGTTTTCCACGATTTCCCATTCTCAATTCCAGGCAAACACCGGGACGGCACCTTTGATAGACTGTGGCCGAATTACCTGCATTTCTTGTCCTTAACTATCTTTGGTGGAAAAGACATTCAAGACGAGTCGACACCGTAAAAGAAATACTGTACAAGTAAAAATAAATTTTTATTATTTTCGATCCGGATAAACCAAAGATCCGGATTAATGAGGGCCGGATAAACAAGGTTCTTGTGTACTTAAGAAGTTCATCAGCTCCACGAATTCTTGAGATTTGTGCCCAACTGGAATCACTTGCAGCATCTTTATTTGCAACCAAAGTGTCATCTACCTGAAGAGCTGTGAATTGCCTCTGAAGCTCATTCACCACATCATCTGTAGTTTCATTCTCTTCCTTTCATAACACGATAGGAAACTTTTCCAAGAAAAAACGAATGGAAGAAAACTGTGCATCATCAATTTTGTCTAACCTAGCAACTTGAGCATGCTTTAACACATCATCCTTAAGTGGAAACTTGTGCATGATGTAGTCACAGGCACTACAAAAGTAGTTTCTCACTAATGAAAGAGAGGGGATTTATCTGTATCCTGGAGATCATTAACTATGTTCAAAGTCTGAATGCCAATAACTAACTCATCACCGCTTCTTTGATTTTGAATCAAGTACTGTTTCTTGTTGGATTTATTCATGATAATCTACAATAGGAATATAGCATATGAAAATGTCCGAGAACAAATGTCTTGATATCTATTGAAACATCAGAAGGAACCTGGATCACTGAACGTCACATAAAATTATAACAAACACTCAAGGCAATCAAACACTTCATTAAAACATGTCAAAGCACACAAAGTCTTAAACCATTAAATGAACACGACGCCAACCTCATGAAAAAAGAATATGCACATCAAAAAAACATACACGTGGAACGAATGTAATTCTTCTTCTTCTTATTCTTTATAATTTAATGGGCGTCACTAATAGTATTATACCCAGTTAATGGAACAAATGTAAGTAGTCCAACGAATACAGGAAACTGCGAAGCACCAAGTTATAATACAAAAACTCGAATACTTCATTAAAATATGTCAACCTTAAAAGGCCAAAACATTCAAGGAACGCCAACTTCGTGAACAAAGAACAAAACTGACGTGGTCAAAGAATACAGGTTAAATCACAACAAGCGAACGGAGCAGAACAAAGAATTTGTGAAGCAGAGCCTGTTGACACCTAAGATTCACACGGAAGAACTGTTATCCCGGCATTAAATTCAATTCCAGTAACGACGCAAACATCACACGGTTAAAAATACCAATCGTATCAAAGAATGAGTTATCGACTATTGTGGACTTGCCTTCGACCCACGCAAACAATCAATTGTACGGAAGTGGAGTGATTATTGAACGTTAACGTTTCAATTTTATTCCCGCAATGTCATAAAATAGCACCGTCCATCTGTAAAACACTGCAATTTCCGTAAAAGTTGGCAGGTATGAACATCTATGGCCTTGCTAGCTCTTAAAAATACTGCTCGTAAGTTCTTATCCTCTACTAAGTTAGGGGCTTCCTACCTCATAATACATATTTGGAATGAGTTGCCCAAGAAATGTAGCTTTATTGAACAAATACCAATATAATGGTCCGTTATTGGACATTATAAATTTTCCAGCTAACTCATTCTTGGTTGCCTGCGTTTCGCCCTCAAATAGCCTATGCAGTGGCCTCCACGGTATGCACTAGCCTTGCGTCTTGGGTGGTGTGCTAAGTCCCAACTGACGAGCCTAACTTAGCACACGAGGGCAAAACGCAGGCAACCAAGAATGAGTTAGCTGGAAAATTTATAATGTCCAATAACGGACCATTATATTGGTATTATAAATTTACTCATTCAGGACAAATATTTTAGATTCCCTATGGGAATCAACATCTACATCATTTGATGGCCAGGCAGGCATCTATTTTTTGGAAATGAGACATAGCTCTCGTAGTGCATTGGCACTGCTGGTGGCTCCAAATAGCCTATGCAGTGGCCTCCACGGTATGCACTAGCCTTGCGTCTTGGGTGGTGTGCTAAGTCCCAACTGACGAGCCTAACTTAGCACACGAGGGCGAAACGCAGGCAACCAAGAATGAGTTAGCTGGAAAATTTATAATGTCCAATAACGGACCATTATATTGGTATTATAAATTTACTCATTCGGGACAAATATTTTAGATTCCCTATGGGAATCAACATCTACATCATTTATTGAACAAACTCGTCCGGTTGACGGAGGACTCTTAATGTACAGATCACACCTCTCCGACTCGCCTGTAGTAGAGGTGATCCCTAGACAGCACACGACGGACATCCTCGAGAAGTTCCACGAGAGCACTGAAGCCGGTCATCCAGGAGGTGAAGAGATATATTAGTCTATCAGATTAAGATTCTTCTGGGTCAACATGTGGAAGGACATCCTTGAATATGTGAAAGGATGCTACATATGCACCAGTACCAAAACAAGCAACAGGAAGGCAGATTCCAGTCAGTGAGGAAGACTGCCGCAACGCCCTTGGGAGGTCATAGCCCTGGACTTGAAGGGTCCTTACCCTAGAACACCAAGGGGTAAAACAGAACTCCTAGTAATCATCGATCTCTTCACAAGATGGACTGAAGCATTTCCGATACCAGAAGCCACGACGGGACGCTTCACCAATCTTCTATAAGATGAGATATTCAGCCGCTACAGTTATCCACGGTGCATTCTATTAGAGAATGGGAGTCAGTTCACATCAAGGAAGTGGCAACAAATTATGACTGAATGGGGTTGGAACACTGGACCACCCCTATATATAATCCAACAGAACGACGGAACCAGGAGCTATAAAGGATCCTACGGGTCCACCTAATAGACGAGGAACATCAACTGTGGGACTGTCAAATACCGCAGTCACTCTTTGCCCTGCGACGATACATCAACCGTGTCACTGGCTATTCCCCAGCAGAGCTATTCCTTGGTCGACAGCTATACAGCACCGGAGATTGGGAGATTCGTCCACCACCCACTTCTGGTCAAGATGATTCAGCTGTTTCCCTAGCAGAGTTGCAGCATAAGCAGCAGGAGGACATCAACGAAAGGCAAGCTTTGGCTGAGAAGAGATCCCTTACCCAGGCCAAGGCTCAAGATGTCGAAGACACCCAGATTTTCCTGCCAGGCCAACAAGTACTGCGACGTAACCACCCAGTCAATAATTAGATTAGTGGGTTGGTTCCATCGAGGTTGATAAGCAGCTGGGCCATGGTGTCTACTAATTAAAGACCAACCCTCCTGTCAAGGTCCACACATCAGAATTCTGGCGAGTCACCCAACCGCTGAGCATACAGGGTAAGCCTGGCACTGCCACGTCCACCTGGAGGAGACACTACTGATGACACGGCACAATCTGGTTATGAGAAGGAGAACGCATCGACTACCACCGAGGAGGAGGCTGGCCGCGAGGCGACACCGACCCCCGACATGGCATAATCCGGTCAAGAGGAGGAAAGCACATCCAGCGACGTTGAGAAAGGGAGAAGATATAATCTACGTCCAAAACAAAGTCGACGAGTGTGACAACTGTTGAAATTGTTTCAAGTTATAGGGGGAATATTGATGCAAGTGTGTAATGGACTAGTATAACTTGGAAATAATTCTCTAAACCAGGGCCTCTCAAACGCCCAAAACGTCACATGTGCAAACTGAGGCGCAGAGGTCCTGTGCCCAGTGCATCGGTCCCACTCGGCTCGGACCAGCGCTTCGTCTCAGGGTGACTCAGCTAAGCTCGGTTCAGATTTGGAACTCAACGGAGCAAGTGAGAAGGGGGAGACAGGCGGAGCGAGCGAGACAGGCTTGGGGAAAGAGAGAGAACGCTATTGCTCCAAATCGAGGAGTGGGGGTCTGCACTCAGGTCAACCAAGCAAAGTCGTCTTTTGCACCTTGCACCATGCAATGCACTGACTGGTGCATGCACCATGAGAGGCCCTGCTCTAAACCCACGGGTAAATAGTGAAAATATTGAGCTCGATTAGTAGATGGAGGGATCATCATCATCATCATCATCATCATCATCATCATCATCATTACTTGTGAGGTGTGGTTATATATGCTGGTATTTCAATTTATGAAGTTGTTTACGCCTATTATTATTATTATTATTATTATTATTATTATTATTATTATTATCTACAGACTTTATTTGGTATAAATCGTGGTTGTATCATTTATTATTTGTGGGTTGTATGATCTGTCTTGTGTAACAGAACATGTGAGGTTATGTCACAATACTTCTGCTGTATGTTTATTAATACAACTTTATTCAATGTAAGAACACGTAATTATTAGTATATAATTTATTATTACCTGTAAATGTGATGTATAAATCCAATGTAATGCTGTGCAACACAGGGTAAGAGTCTAGAACAACGCACCTTTGTCCTGATATCACTCTCGAGTTTTACAGAATGTTCCATTAATTTGTATGTAGGTTACTGGAGACACGAGAAGATACGAGAAAGCATGTTATGTCATACTTTTCTGAAAGCCTGGCGAGGCAAGGTATATAAAGGAGTCTTGGGTTGTTTGGTTGAGTTGTTAGTGAGAGTCGTTAGTCGAGTTAAGTATGTGAACTCACGTGATCTTGTCAAGTGTTCTGTAGCTGGTTGACATGCTAATGTGGCAGTCGATTGAGTTCAAGATGGTGGTTCATTTGATGTGCAACTATTAATGTGTATATAATTTGTAAATAAAACAGTGTACATAATTGACAGCATCTCGCGTGTGCATCTTTGTGATTACGATAGGACCCACTATCTCCTGGATGCAAGCTTACAGCTGTGCGCCCCTAACCACACGACCAATTTGCCCGGTAGTATTGTTGTACTTGCTGGAGTGTTTGTGTGACCATGCTGGGAGTCTGTCGATTCCAAAAATAGAGGATATAAGAACAATCCTAGATGCAGAAAATGTCAGGAAAAAATAACAGGCTATGACCAAAATGTAGCTGCTCAGCTTATTTCTTTCTACAGCTTTCCAGGGATGCTCGATAGCTGCAGTCGCTTAAGTGCGGCCAGTATCCAGTATTCGGGAGATAGTAGGTTCGAACCCCACTGTCGGCAGCCGTGAAGATGGTTTTCTGTGGTTTCCCATTTTCACACCAGCCAAATGCCGGGGCTGTGCCTTAATTTCCCCATAAGACCTATCTGTGTCGCTGTGACGTAAAGCAACTAGCAAAAAAAAGGTTTAAGGAGGAACATTACAGCTGGGGCTGCTGTGGTTTCATACATTGCTTTACATTGTACTGTTGAAGATGGAGACAAGGTAAAATTACATTTAAATTCACTGTTAGTATGTTCAGATAATTAATAAATCTGTTACATTTACTTTGTAAGAAAGAACTGAAAAATAAACAAAAAATACAAATACAAAATTAAATATAAAATAACAATATTTTTTCAGATAACTGAGCTTCTGAAATAAGCTGGCAGCGCATTTCTGAATCAGAAGTTTAAAGTTTATATTCTTTACAATGTTGCCACATTTTAATTGTACAGCTACTTTTCCCGAAAGAAGTTGCCACAAGATGATGTGCATGAAATGTGTGCAAAACGAAGGCCTAATTCTTCATCTCTATGAACATTTAATCTCTAGCATGATCTCTCATGTAACATATTAATAATTAATTTCGGTGTCGGTAACCACATTGAGGGAAGCTGAAACACTACCATCAATGCAACTACAGTGCCAAGGAAGAAAGGGCATTTTGAAGAATGGGTAAGAGATCTATCAGATCGTAATGAACTTGATAGATACATAAATGTAGATCTGCAGATTGACAATTATAATTTACTTCAGTGGTGGAGAAACAGCAGAGATACATTTCGAACCCATTATCACCCGAATGCAAGCTCACAGCTCCGCGCCCCTAACAACACAGCCAACTTGCAATGATAGCAAAGCAAGTGCTATATATTCCAGCTACAAGTGTCCCAAGTGAGAGAGTTTGCAGCCGTTCAGGGCCCTTGGCAGGAGATAACCTGATGGACCTTGGCCTGCCAACTGACCGCTGATCAGCCCAAAGGCCTGTGGATTGTGAGATAACACGGGGTCAGTGCGATGAATTCCCTCGGCTGTATCTTAGCTTTCGAGATTGGGGCCGGTATCCCACCATCAAACAGTTTCTCAATTGTAATTGCGTAGACTGAGTGGACCTCACACTGCCCTCAGATCCAGATAAGCATCCCCAACCTGGCCGGGAATCATGCCCAAGGCCACCAGGTAAGAGGCAGGCATGATACCCATAGACCGCAGAGCTGGTGTTTGTTCACTGATATTGTGTTAATATTTATTATAAAGAGATGTACTGGTTCGTACATGAAGAACAATATTATGTTTTGTTATGCTCCTTTAAAACTCTGATATCAGGACCGATGACCTAGATATTAGGCCCCTTAAAACAACAAGCAATACCATTATCATCATCACCAAAAGATTGATATAAAAATACATTAGTTAAGGGCTCTCTTCAATTACTCTTTATACTGTAGATGCTTGCATCAATGTAACATTTGAATATAGGGCCTATTTTTCTTTCAATATAATAAATTAATATTTATTTAATTATAGTACTGTATTTTGAGGAATCTAGTCACCAGTGTAATCATTTGACACAGAAATGTCACTGCATTATTACAATGTTAATAAACTAATTACAAATGGTGGCAATTACAAAATATTATAAACTCCACCTATTCAATACTAATATGTATTTACAATATTTTAAATTACATGGAACTTGTTTCGACCCACCTAGGGGTCATCATCAGCCATATTAAAGCATAAACAACTCTTGTCGAATCCTAAAACATGTTATTTTAACGGTAAGAATCTTATGCATTTATAATTTATAAAGTTAAGTGTGGTAATGAAATGAGAAATGTTAGTATGGTACAGGTGAGTAATAATTAGGGAGCGGATTTTTATGTGCTAAAAATGTGAAAAATATCTATTTTTTATGTGCTGAAAAACTTTAAAATATGTGATAAAAAAATTGAAATTATTTTCCTTTAAATTTCACATAACTACTCGCGCTCAAGAAGTAAATAAGTATAATGTTTTGTATTAGAATATGGTGCTACCAAATGTGCTCCTTAAGGCATAAATGGTGTCTGTGTATGGAAACGTGCTGTATGGTATATTAATTTTTGATATGCCAGAGTAGATATTATGAATGGTTATTTTTTTAAAGGTAATGTTTTGTTTAAATATGGCAAAAGCAACCTATCATCTTAGAAAAAATAGTACCAGTTCGTACTCACCCATCACACGCTGGAATATTAGTTGCTAGAAGTAGTCTCAGAATTGCAGTGAACAACAAAGGTCATCTCCAAATTGTCCATCACAAATACATGCCGATTATCTCTAAAGAACGCCTTATACTGCGAAAACGATCGCTCCACATCACAGGAAGTCAGACGAGCATAGTTAAAGAGAGGAATGTCACCAACAATAATGCCATCAATTTCGCCAACATGAGCATCCTCTAATACATTAGAAATTTGGCACATTGTTTGAAATCCTCTGTTTTTCCTGAATAAATTTTGATATTTGACCTTTAACAGTCCCTGTACCTGCGAAGCCGGGAGTGAATCTAATTTATTTTCAACAGCGCGCACTTCCTTCACTGTTTCGGACAACAGGTTAGTGGATTTTTCAAGTATGTCTATAGTTTTACACAAGAAGCTTAGATTGGCAGATATAAACGCCAAATCATTTTTCAAAGAGCTGTCTTTTAGTATCTCTTGAAGAATCTCAATTGACGATGCGTCGTTTTTATCTAGCACGTTCACAACGGATGCAAAACTTTCGAAATTGTCTGCGTAGTGTACCACAGCGCTAAGCCAGGTACCCCACCGTGTAACAATAGGCACAGGAGGAAGCGCAAGATCCGGGTTTTTCTCTTTAAAGAGATCGATTCTTGAGGGTGCTTTTATGAAGACTTTTTTGCCATTAGACACTAATTTATCCACTTGAGGATACCGAGCCCGCACAGTTTCACATAACCTGTGTAGAGCATGAACAACGCAAGTTACGTGTATCATTTTCGGACAGCTCACAGAAAGGCCTTCGGCTGCCTTTTTCATGTAAGCTGCACTGTCAGTAAGGAAAATCAATACATGGTCGTATTTTATAAAGTGCATGGCTTCATTGAATAACCTAGCTACAGTGACATGGTTTGCAGCAAGCATTTCTTTACACGCTAGCAAATAAGAATGTTCGCAAGCAGTTTTGTCATTCTTCAACACACCAACTACAACATTTTCTACTTTTCTGCCACTTGTATCAGTGGTTTCGTCAATGCTCACCCACAGTTTTTTGCTATTACATACTGCCCGAATTCTCTGTAAAGTTTCTTCGTAACATTTTGGGAGATAGTTTTTCCTTAATGTGGATTCGTCTGGAGGCTCAAAATTAATGTACTTTGTTAGAAAATTTCTCAGTCCCGGATTATTTATTTTACCAAGAGGAATGTCGGCGCAAACAAATGCTCTGCACACATCTAAATAATACTGGGAATATTTAGATGGGCCTGCATTTGAAGTAGCTGGTTCAGCTATTAGTAATTGTCGCGAACGCACACGCGAAGAGCCGCAGTATGCTTATTTCCAGACAAATGCTGGGTTACTTGAGAACGTTGATCTGCACGTACTGTTTTACCACACGGTTGGCAAAATAATACTTTTCCATCGGTAGTGAAAATGCTTTTAAATTCCACTACACATTGTTGAAGACGCGGCCTTGTACTCAACTTCTCTTTTGGCATTATTTTGCAGGTTACGACACACGCATTTACGGTGAATCACTGTTTCAATAAAAAGAATAGCAGCGGACACTGAAGGAAATATTTCTTATAAATCCATACAAAATCACACGACCATGGGAATGATATAGGGACCCGAACAGCTAACCTTACTCTTAGGAGGGATGAAATTCCACTACCTAATGGTGGGGCAATATTCTTCCGAGTCTCCCACGTCGTAACAAAATTACGTCACCTTATCTCTCCGTGATTGCCTTTCGCTGATATTCTATAAACAAAATCCAAGAGGGCTGACTCATAAAGAGTTGGAATGACATCATGCAAGGAAACATCTTGTGCAGCAAATCAAATCGCTGTCTAAATGTAACGACGTAGCCAGTGACCAGCAAGTTTTAGAACCTATGGAGGGAAGTCCATAAATAGCCGAAACATTGAGATACATTATGTTAAACACACTGTTAAACACAATACCGTAATAGTAAAATGAAAATATGAGCATTATTTTACAACACAGAAGCATTTTAAATTTTATTGATCAACAAATATTGCCGATTTATATGCTTATTATAGATTTTCTTAAAATATGTATTTACATTAACAAAATGTGAAAATGTGTGTTTTTATGTGAAATAAGATTCAGTTTTTACACTTGGCGATGCACAATAGGAATAATGAACTTCGTAACTTGCGTTAAAACTTACGCAAAAAAAATATGTAATTGCATAAAAATCCGCTCCCTAGTAATAATTAATAATTAAACGAGGAATATACATACTAAGAAGTTTATATTCCTCGTATAATTATTAATTATTACTCACCTGTACCATACTAACATTTCTCATTTCATTACCACACTTCACTTTATAAATTATAAATCCATAAGATTCTTACCGTTAAAATAACATGTTTTAGGATTCGACAAGAGTTGTTTATGCTTTAATATGGCTGATGATGACCCCTAGGTGGGTCGAAACTAGTTCCATGTAATTTAAAATATTGTAAATACATATTAGTATTGAATAGGTGGAAACCTTTACTGTGTTATTATTCATATGTTATTCTCAGTTCAATACGGACTAACAACATGAAATTCATAACCCTTAACCTAGCACTACAATTTTACGAATTATGATTTACAAATGATTTTAAGACCAAAAGATTATACCCAAGAGGTATCGATACTGAATGATAATACTATAGAAGATCTCTGTACTTTTTCAATACTATGTTATTAGAATATTAATAGCATAATAATCAATCAAAGATTATTACCAGGAAAATAGCCTACATGATATGCAAAGACAGCCAGCCCTTTAGCATTGTACAAGATAAAGGATTTAAGCAAATGATTCAGCACCTTAAACCTAGGTACACTATGCATACTTAAAAGCACACATGAAATGACACCCTCATAGAACAGTATCAAGAAGTGGAAACAAGAGTACAAGATGAGCTCCAAAATGCAGACAACATAGCTGTTATAACAGATTTGTGGAAGATGACGACAAATACATCAGATGACTACCCAAGTATCACAATTCAATAGGACTACTAAAAACAGCATATATGCACTTAAGTGATACCATTTGAAGAAGTGAGACACAGATGAAATTATTGCAAATTTCTTGAAGAAGACATCAGAAACTTGGAGTATGATGGATAAAATAGTGGCCGTGATTCATAGCAACGATGGTAATGTAGTTGTGCCATGACTTGGGAAATTTTCCCACTTGCCGTGTGTACGTCATACACTACAACTTGTTCTGAAAGGGGGTCTATTCAGTTTAAAGAATACTGAGAATCTCATTGGGTTATGTAGAAAATTAGTAGGAAGTTTAAAACGTGCCTCAAAATCCACAAGGATTCTCAAAGCTGCACAGAACCATCTTCCTGTACCACAACGCCGCCTGATTCAAGACGGCCCTACAAGATGAAATTCAACTCTCCATATGCTGCAAGACTTCAAGAACAGAAGAGAGCCACTGTATTCACATCTGCCAATCTCACCCTTCCAGTAAATCTTGTAGTACTGTAATGGGAGCGTAATGATTTATTGATTTACTTTGCACCAACACAGATAGGTAGAGGTGTTAAAATTACTAAAACTTAAAATAAACAACAAAATGGCTGGTAAGCCATTAAACATGTTTACAAGGAAGTCATATTTTTTATTTTACATTCACCTCCACGCAGCATCTCAAGAAACACATTTTAAATGAATACAGATTACCTTTTTCAGTTTTATCCGAATACTGCAGCGAAATCACTGAAAGTAGACAGGTCAGTGTGTCAGCATTTGCAGTATGTTGTCAAACTTTGCCTCCTATCATTTACTATGAGACTACATTTTGAAAATGACGTTTCAGAATCTATATTTGAACATGGATACCACACACAATTTAATGCAGCAGTTGCATAGTTTCAGTGAGCAAGCCTTAACCCTTTGGCCTACCATTACTTGCGAAAGGAAATACTCCCTTACATACCATTTATTTTTCAGTCACTTTAACATAAATTTGATGAATAAGAATACAAAGTGAGCTTTTAGTTCATCTATAGTAACAGGAAACCAATGTTTTTGTTCGTAAGTATTACTGGTTTCAAGGGAAGCAGATAAATTAGCAAGAAATGTAGAGGTATGGGCATCGGTTTCCCTTGTAACGTGATCCCAGAACTGTGGGGTTAGAAATTCATTCACTATGTCCATTTCTTTTGGATTATTCCCAATCTCCTCGCTATAGAGTGAATTTCAGAAACTGGTTTGCATGTTACAGAAACAGGCTTATTGTCAATAAGATCCCAATTCCAAGTATCATTACTACAGTTCTTACCCGCTCTTGTTGCATTCTGGTTTTGTCCCGTAGTTTTGATTGGCACTATTACCTCGGAACTGAAACTGGAATCACTTTCATTACTGTCAGTTGAAGAAGAATTTTCACTCTCCAGTGAATCATTTCCACTTTCAGCATCACTATTTTCAAGCCAGTTATGAACAGCCTTATCCATGCCGTGCTTGGATGCCGCCATGATTGTTTACAACTAGCGGCAAACTGAGGTGCTTTTTATTTTCTGTATTTCATCTCAGAGTTACTATTTACACAGAGAAAATAAGCTTCAGGTATCATCTTACATCTATCGGGTAGGCTGCAAAACAAACAGAATAAATCTCTCTGACCAGCTAACCGCGATAATGAACTTATAAATGTTCCATGCAACAGGACGGAAGTGTCCGTCAAAGTATGTTACCACCTTACGATTGAAGAGCGGAAGGTTCCGTCAAAGAATGGCGATGGGTTAATCCCACGAGGATCTCCGGAACGTTTCACATTCACATAACCTTCTTCATGCAATTGGTTCTTGATGGCAGTTAGGTAAATGCTGTGAGCCTCTAAAAACTGTTGAGACTCCATCCCCTTAACCCCTCAGCACCGACCTCTATACGTGGTATAGACCCTCTTTTCTTCCGTAGCCGCCGACCTCTATACGTGGTATAGACCCATACATGGTTTCACATTTACGGCTATAGCGCGAAGAGTTTTGGAGTTACTGATATGCAAATTGTTTTGTTTCCAAGAAGACATTTTCGGGTTTATCAGCGTTGTAAATAAGAATTGAAAAATCGTTATAATGTAGTTGTTTTTGTAAGGATAATTATTTGTCAAGTAAGACTGAGCACTAACCTCTTGCTTTTTTAAAAGTCAGTTTGCTTCATTCTTTCCCACAGAATGAAATAAAGAAATGATCTGAGAAGTTTGTCTTTTCGTTTGATGTTCTTTGCTCTATTTGTACATTGGGAGTGCGGTTTATTTATTATATTTGTCTTTATTTCTCAGCTTGTAATATTTTCGTAACTCTCCACGAGCGCTCTGTGTAGGCATCAGTTAGTGCTGCTTTCTGTCATACAATACGAGAACCAGTTGTTCATGGTATATATCTCGTTTGAAAGACGTTGTCTCGAACTTTTATCTGAAATATGTATCGAGTTGGTTTGTTTCGTCATAAATGTTATTCCCCTCATTCAGTTTCGTCCTGTTGCTTTCGGTCTCGCTGCAGCTTCACCAGTCCGTGTGACGTGCCGCGCTCAGCCGTGGTATGACTGACAGTAACGTGCTTGAAATATTGTATAATTCAGATGAAAGTTTAATCGGAAGTAGTAGTGACAGTATTACCAGCAGTAATAATGAAATAGATGATGTAGCAGTGGTAAATGATGAGAGTGACGATGAGGAGGAAACAGTACTTGGAAATTTCGTGTAAGAGATTATAGATAATTATACAGGTCAAAGAGAAGTTTTCAACTGTGAATTCTGATTGCTAAATTCTCTAATAATACTCACACAGGCCACAGAGATAAATATTGAGCAATTACCTTATCGGGTTCAGCTGGTGAAAGGTTTGTTTACAAAATACGCTCCGGAGGGAGGGGAACGAAATATTCAAGGCCGGCGCGCATCAGATAATACAGTTCCAAGGTTGCAGGAAAGACATTTTATCAGGAAATTAGCACCCAAGAGTTGGAAATCCAAACCTCAGAGACATTGTATCCTGTGTTCAAAACACGGCGGAAAGAAGACGTCAGTGTACTGCTGCCAGGAGTGTGACTTGAGTCCCTGTCTCAAAGAGTGCTTCGAACTCTATCACACGGAACTAAATTACTAAGGAAATGTGAAAGAATTATGTAATTATCTGCATGTACATAGTTCTGTCATAAGGAATTCCAAATTTCGTGAAAATCGGGCTACTCTTATACTTGTAGTAACGCTTTAAGTGAATCGATGTATTTCAGTCGCGCGTAGTTGAAATCTCATCCGGCCGCGGGGTAGGAAGCTATTTAAATGGCTGCGACGCTGAGGGGTTAAGCAACGGGGCATTCTTCTTAAACTGGAGCACTTCTGCAGGAGATACATTCTTAGGTGCATGCCGAGGATCAAACAATGACCCAATGGCTTCTGCAGTCTTCCTGGCTGGATCAGTGGTCCTAAAGTACTGACTTTTACTAGAGCTGACTGAGCAACACATGTAAGCTTGGACTTAACCATTATCTGCACCTTTTGAGGAAGCTGTTCCAAGATCTGGAGGACAGTCTGGTTGAATACTCCACCATCGCCTAATAGCTTGAGTTTACCTCAAGGTCATCTAGCTTCCCAGCGAGTACATGAATTGTTGGGTACTTAGATCCCTCCAAGAAATTATGCAAGTCCATAAGAGAGGCACCAACAACAGAAACATACACTGCCTGTAATTTTATAATCTGTATTGTTGAAGATTCTTGTTGGAAAAATTTTATCCCAGAATTTGAATCTTCCAGAGTTTTTCTTCGACGTGTGTGGCCACATATATTGCAGCCTTAAACCAGGAATTCTATCTTGTACACACAAGCAATGGGAAGACTAGAATTTCATCCCCTTGTTCCATTTTCATATTTCTCCGTTAGAAATGCAGGGTAGTTCCTTTTCTCTTTTTTGCTTATTTAAAAAAGGCATAATTTTTCTTTACTATAGACATGCTCAATTCGTCCAGCTCATTTTCAAATACGAGCCCAGCACTCTGCATTACCTAATTCTTCAATCAGCTCTTGAAGAGTAGTTACACATTTTGTCACGTAGCGTGCAGAGTCTGTAATTACTGCCACTACACGCTCCCATTCAATTTTGTAGGAATTCAAAGTTTTTAATATAGCATTGGCACAATCTAGAACAACAGAGGCAGCCAGATGGATGTACATTTCAGTTGATAAAATGAAATGTTGTGTGGCCTCCGGAGAGGGCTGGTGCAGGTCTTTTGATTTGACACCCGTAGGCTACCTGCGCGTCGTGATGAGAATGAAATGATGATGAAGGCAGCACATACACCCAATCCCCGTATCAGGGGAATTAACCAATTATGGTTAAAATTCCCGACCCTGCCGGGAATCGAACCCGGGACCCCTGTGACCAAAGGCCAGCACGCTAACCATTTAGCTATGGAATTTCAGTTGATTGTACCGAAGCATGAAGTAGGATGTTAAAAACACACCTGCCATTCTCGTGAGTTGTTTCGTCACATAGCAGAAACACATCCGGATTTTTAGCTCTTCCTTCTTTCAGCGAGATGTATTTCTGATGGTTCTGATTTGCTAATGTTAAATCTTCACTTCCACGAACATACTTTTTAAGCCAGTACGAATAGCAGGGTTATCTAGTTTTTCTACTGGTATGTTAGCTTTCAAGAATCAAATCAATCAATCAATCAATCAATCAATCAATCAATCAATCAATCAATCAATCAATCAATCAATACTGATTTGCATTTAGGGCAGTCACCCAAGTGGCAGATTCCCTATCTGTTGTTTTCCTAGCCTTTTCTTAAATGATTTCAAAGAACGCAGTAGTAGTGTCCAAAACAAACTCTTCTTTTGAATCCTTCACCCGGTTAGTATTTGATAATGTTTCTTTCATTGTGGCCATTCTAGGAACATTAACTTCAAGACAAAAAGTTTCTCAGCATTTTGAATGCTTCTCCGATTTGCAATGTTTGTCTGAAGCATCTTACCTGCAGTAATCTAACCGACAATCATGATATTTGCACATAAGAATGCCACAATAATTTATAAATTCTTCATTCTGCTACCTTCAGCATTTTTAAATCCAATTATGCGATGCACAGTAACAAACACTGTTATCACACGGTTGAGTGTAGGCACACGCCAGTATAAAGTCGTAACCACATGCAAAATTTAATTCTGAATTCCTTTCATAATATTTAAATGATGACGCATCTCATCTTTGCTTACTGCTAAGTTCAGAACTACGACGATGAAAATGTGGTCACCAAGTGATTCATGCAAGTAACACACCATCTTTGATGATAACACACAATTTGCACACTTCTTATTAAATTATGGTATAAAGAATTCTTTACTACGAATTATACTTGCTACCAATGCAACAGGAGGCAAACGTAATTCCCAATTTGAAAAAGAAAAAAAAAAAATTAAAAAATCACGTTACAATATTTGAGGATTGATTATGAAAACGGTGAAACGTCTTCTCCTCTTTCACATTAAATTTTCTTTAGAGAACAGCAGTCGACGGGAATTACAAATTGACCCCCACATCACCTTCAAATGTCGATGAGATAGCTCGCAAGTGTATATAACGAGAAAACGATACCGAAGATGTTCGATCGCATTTTGTAGCAAACTTTTCCGTTTTCGTATTCAAATGGTGGCACCTAACTTATGTATGTATATGTATGATGAAAACCTATTTCAAGCGCCAGTAGAGAAGCGATAACCTTCTCACTATAAATTTACGTGGGAATAGCCTTTCTGAAGTTTAACCAGATACGAGAAAATATTATTGCATTATTGAACGGAGACATCAGCAAACTGCAAGCATGTGAAATGAAAATTTTACGATCTGCTATGCAAAAAACAAGAGACAGTATTAGAAATGAGTGTATTAGAAATGACATGCAAGTGACCTGTACGATGGAAGAAAGACTACACACTGCATGGTTGAAATGGTTTGGGCATAAGCAAAGGATGGAAGTATCGTTGCCATAAGACCTATCTGTGTCGATGCGACGTAAAGCAGCTAGGAAAAAGAAAGAAGAGAAAAAAGATGGAAGAGACTAGAACCCCTAGACAATACTTAGAAATGGCAGTACCTGGAAGGAGACCTACTGGACGTCCCAGAAAAGGTGGCTGGACCAAATAAATGCAGATTTTATTGAGAAAGGAACAACACTGCAGGACGTGAAAGGAGAGGAACTCTATAATGACAGGAACCGATGGAGGCACATTGTTCACAATGGTCCTACCTGGCCCGTCGGAAGGATACCCAGATGATGATGAGAAAATATGAACTAACCTCTGAAATCAGTGATGCGCTCTGCCATATCTTGAGGTGTATCGCATTCTTACTTAATTCCAGTATTAAAATTATGCAATCATTTATTTTAGCCTTTATTTCCAATGATTTAACAACTGCTATTGATCCCGTTTTCTTAACACATTTATTACTAAAACATGTCTTCCTCTTTCGTTTTGATTTTGCTTTATGGAATAGCAGTAGATGGGTATTACTAATAGGCTCCAAAATCGCCTCTGAATGTCGATGAAAGAGCTCGGAAGGGTACATGGCGAGAAAATGATACCATAGCTAAGATGATCGATCGCATTTTGTGGCAAACATTTCCGTTTTCTTCTTCAAACAGCGTTACCTAACCTAACATAACCATGCCATGTGATGAAAAGATACTTTAAGCGCCAGTACAGAAATTACAACCTTCTCACTATAAATTTTTTTAAAATTTTTTTATTTTGCTAGTCGCTTTACGTCGCACCGACACAGATAGGTCTTATGGCGACGATGGGA
This sequence comes from Anabrus simplex, assembly GCF_040414725.1. Classification (NCBI taxonomy): domain Eukaryota; kingdom Metazoa; phylum Arthropoda; class Insecta; order Orthoptera; family Tettigoniidae; genus Anabrus; species Anabrus simplex. Next base: position 955,116,725 of record NC_090266.1, on the reverse strand, counting down.
TAGGAAAGGCCTAGGAGTGGGAAGGAAGTGGCTGTGGCCTTAATTAAGGTACAGCCCCAGCATTTACCTGGTGTGAAAATGGGAAACCACGGAAAACCATTTTCAGGGCTGCCGATAGTGGGGTTTGAATCTACTATCTCCCGAATACTGGATACTGGCCGCACGTAAACGACTGCAGCTATCGAGCTCGGTACACTATAAATTTACGTGATAATAAATGACACAGGTGTAGAATATATTGGAAGTGGAAAGTGTTTGTAGTGGATTTTATTTGTAAACCTAGTACTTACTTATGATCTGGAGTGTTGTGATAGAATATTTTATTTGTATTCCATGTAACTACCTAACCTGTACAGTGTAAAGAGTTTTGTATTTATTTGTAACTAGTAGATTACATTTCTATATTTACTGGAACAGTCCAGAAAGTTTGTGACACGAATTTTTGAACAGGGTGTGTTGGCCTTTGTTAGTTACGCATTTGAGAAATATGTTCATACTATTCTGGAAATGGAAGGATCGCGATTGTTTGTGTTCGAGAAAATGGTTCAAAGATCGTGACCGCTGAAAGAGTTGTGATTGGTCAATCCGGGCAAGCTCCTGTGTTCTGATTGGCTACTCCAAGGCCAGAGCTCCCTTTAAAAGAAGCTAGGCAGCATTTCGTGACAGGTCTTAAGTCTCTGAGCCGTTTTGGTCTTGGCATGCCGAGCCTGCCGAAGTTTTTGACGTCGTGAATGTCTCCTCAGTACCAGCATGGGCTGCCTTGGGGTATGCGCTGTTGCTTTCTGTCCGGTTTTAAGTTCCATTTAGTTTTTGTTGGTGTATCACAGGAGTTTGCCCTAATCACTACTCTGTTGATCAGATGTGAAAAGCAAGTTTTGATATCACTCTAAAATGTAATAGTATTTTGTGCTTCCTCTTGCCTTCAATGTTGTTTTTGTGGAATTTGTTTTGTACTGAGATGTATTTGCTTAACTCTTTGAACTTAAGGCATAGCTCTTGTCTAGGAATATCTAAAACTGTATTTGTCAAAGAATGTGTATGTCGTGTGTAGTGTGTGTCTAGATTTGGTGTACTGGCGAATTTGTTTCGGAAGTTTATTTGTATTGTCAATATTGTAAATAATATTTTGAAAGCAAGAGATCACTGTTGGCTTTTCGGAAAACCGCAACCTTCGCACCTCCATGGCGCTTGGTAAGGTTTCCAGTTTCCTTTCCATGTTCCTGGTTTATTATTATCAAGTTGCCCCTACTGATATTTACCAGTGTTGTAATCGGCGGAGTTCCGCGTAGTTCATCAGATGTTTTATTGTGTGTGTAGTGTCTTTAGGTACCGTGTAATTGCACTTACTTGCCTCCCTTTAACTGTGTGTGGTGTAGCCGCTGATGTGCCGGTAACATATTGGTAGCATAGCAGAAACAAGTGGTAGGTTGCGGACGAAGAAAAGTGAACCGTGATCATACCTAACCTAAAACACCGTAAAAGTTGTGATTCGTATATCGCGTTAAAATTTGTTTCTACCCATCAGGATGACTCGTGCTGTTCCTAATCCTTTTATTTAAGAAAGGCAGAACTGATTTATGAGTTAAAAATACGCAAAATTAATTCTACAGGCAACGTCAGAGATGACACTAGCCTGTTGAAATGGTCTCTTAATTTGCCAATAACCATACCAGAGTTAACTACGGATGAGTTGCGTGAGTCTTTGGCTGTGGTTGAAGATAGGTTAACAGAATTCAACGCCATTCTTGTGGCCTTTTGTGCTTCTGAGCCCTCGCATGGCCAATTAGCACGGGTTAAGGCGCAGTTACTACATTACCTGGACAGAATTACGGATTTGTTGTCTCTCAAATTGCCGGAAGTTGAGCGGCAGGAATGTCAAGCCTTACTAGTACAGTTTTCGAGAATTTTCGACAGAATCAGTGCTTTGCTTGAAGGGAATAAGTTGAATAACACAGATTCTGAACTTCAAATGTCTATCCCATCTGAAATGTGTGAAAGTGTTAACTCTGGTGCTGCATCTGTTGGTGCTCAAGTGTGCACTCTGACATCTAGTGTTGGTGATTTTCAGGAGTCTCAGGTGACTAATGCTCGCCTGGGATCTTCTGTTTCATTATCTGGAACTAGGACACCTGTAAGTCATTCAAATGATCTATTTCCTTTGCATGTTGGTACTTATGCCAATTTTCCTGTTGTAACTGGTAATTCTGTTGGGGCTCAGTGCCTGCCCTCTATTGTTAATCAGCCCGGTTCTGATGCAATGGTGCAAGACCAACCCCCTGTCATAGCGCCACAGGTATCAAGTGCTCTTTTAGGTTGCATAACCCCTACTCAAGTGGTTAATGCCCCGATGGTCTCTCAGATTAGCAATAAAATTTCGCAAATGTGATTGTATGCGCCTGTAACGTTGCAGGGTAACGGTAGCCCTAACATAACCTTCTGTAATTCATCCATTTCACAAGGGCACCCAAATCAAAGGTCTGGACCATTCTAAGCCTTCCCCAACACCCCCTACACCTGTTTTTCCCCAGATTTTCCCTAGCCTGCCTCACCCATTGACTACTGTTTTTAAGGGAGTCTCCAAATTTTCAGCTAACACCGTTGATGAGGTTATTTCCTTCCTTCGGTTCCTAACTGACTTCAAGGATCAGGTAATAGTGTATAATCTCAGTAACGACAACGTATTTCAAATTCTATACCCGCATGTATCTGGAGCTCTTTCGGAGCATATCGTCAGGGCCATTTCGGAAAGATGGTCTGTAGATCAATTGCATGCACATGTGCTTGAAATTTTCATTCCAGCTCGTGCCTTGTCTTCATTAGTGCAGAGGCACTATTTCAGAGTACAACATCTCAACGAGTCATTATCTGAATATGTTCAAGATATTAAGCTCCAGGCTAGGATTTTCCGGCTCCATTATTCAGAGGCCCAGATTGTTGCCAACATTATTGAGGGTTAGATGGATGGCTTTTCCGGTGTTTGCTCTATTAACCAGCGTTTCGTATTAGGTCTGACACTAGACTCTTCAGAGTGGGATGTGTCAGACCCTACCCACTGACGCTGGGGTGTATGCAGGTGAACTTATCAGAAGCTTATTTATGAAGCACAGTCTGACAACTGCATACGGGAGATAAAACTCCACATGGGATTAATGCCCGCCTAGCAATTCCAAATGGAAATTCTAAGTTCCCATGGAGGGAATTAGATTCTTTTCCACCAATAGAGCATATCAAAAATTAGATGGATGGCTTTTCCGGCGTTTGCTCTATTAACCAGCGTTTCGTATTAGGTCTGAAGCTTCATAAATAAGCTTCTGATAAGTTCACCTGCATACACCCCAGCGTCAGTGGGTAGGGTCTGACACATCCCACTCTGAAGAGTCTAGTGTCAGACCTAATACGAAACGCTGGTTAATAGAGCAAACGCCGGAAAAGCCATCCATCTAATTTTTGATATGCTCTATTGGTGGAAAAGAATCTAATTCCCTCCATGGGAACTTAGAATTTCCATTTGGAATTGCTAGGCGGGCATTAATCCCATGTGGAGTTTTATCTCCCGTATGCAGTTGTCAGACTGTGCTTCATAAATAAGCTTCTGATAAGTTCACCTGCATACACCCCAGCGTCAGTGGGTAGGGTCTGACACATCCCACTCTGAAGAGTCTAGTGTCAGACCTAATACGAAACGCTGGTTAATAGAGCAAACGCCGGAAAAGCCATCCATCTAATTTTTGATATGCTCTATTGGTGGAAAAGAATCTAATTCCCTCCATGGGAACTTAGAATTTCCATTATTGAGGGTCTCGCCCCAAACTACAGATCATATCTGGCTCTTTCATCCCGACCAGCAACGTTCGCCCAGTTCGAAGCCGTTACAGTTTCTGCAGAAGGCGTTCGATATCCCGACCAGTTGCGCCTTGCATTAGCCCCAGCTCCTATGAGCATGCCCTATCCTCGAGATTCTAAAACCATCCCTTCACCTGCTTCCAACTCGCGTAATCCTCGTTCATGCTTCAGTTGTGGCTCCACGGCTCATCTCAAGCAGGACTGTCCCAAGGCTGGGGCCTTAGGCAATGCAAAACCTGCCATGGGTAGATGCTCTTCCACCAATACTTCTTGCCGTAACTGTGGGTCAACGAGGCATTTCTCTAGGCAGTGCCCACATAACACTTCAGGCTCTGGACCCCCGGGCAATAGTAGTTCTAGATGACTAACCACCAGTTCTGATGGTAAACCCCAAAGCATGGCTTCTTGTTTTGTCAATCATGACTGTACCTTGGATGATTTACTTAATTCTGAGGCTAATGATTGCTCCCAGTCTGACTCTGGTGCTCATTTCTTGCAATCTTGTAAGATTTCTGCCATACCTTCTTGTAAATTACCATATTTATGCATAGAGGTAAATAATGAACCTGTCTGTGCTAGTCTCTGGGAGTAGTGTCAACTTGAGTTAGACCTGGTACGATTCTCGATTCTATGAAAACTGTTTGCAAGTTACCTACATTAGAACCCGTGTCCTTAACCTGCCATACTGCCAATTCCAACTAAATAAACATTGTAGAATCACTAGAGGTCAAGATTAGAATGTCAGTACTAGTGGCAAGAGATTTATCCTGTTAATTCATATTGGGTGCCAATTTTATTGTTAAAACAGGCATGATTTTGGACCTGCAGTTCAACAAATTCCATTTTAAATTTTGTGCGAGAACCTTTGAGCTGTGTGATCGCTCCCCTATTCTGCCTTGTCACGTTAACGCTATTCCTGAAGATTCTGACGAACCCAAAACTTTTGATTTTAATCATTTACCCAAGGAGCAGGCCAATCAACTTAGGAAACACTGCAATAAGTTCCCTGATGTCTTTATCGATAGGTTAGGTGTTACCAATGTCTTAGAATACAAAATTAAAGTCAAGGATAGCATACCTGTCCGTTCTTCCCCATATCGGCTGTCACCACCCAAAATGAAAGCCCTTAAGGCTATTATTGATCAAATTCACGCTGACGGAGTGATACGCCCTTCTAAGTCAGCCTATTCTTCTCCCATGTTTTTGGTCCCTAAACTGCAAGGTGGTTATCGTCCTGTAGTTGACTATCAGATGTTGAACCGTAAGGTGGTCCTCCAATCTGTTCCCCTTCATGATTTGCACTCTTGTTTTTCTAGGTTTGCTAATGCAAAAAATTTTACCACCTTCGATTTAAATCAGGCCTATTACCAGATACCGCTTGCCGAAGAATCCAAGCATCTCACAGCCTTTGCGACCGATTGGAACCTATATGAATTTGAGCGCGTCCCATTTGGGCTCGTGACTGGAGCTGCTGTCCTTACTTGGATACTGGATTTTGTTTTATCTGACATTAAGTTCAAGTTTGTCTAAAGTTACCTTGACGGTTTGGTGATCTTTAGTGAAACCTTCGAGGAACACCTTGTCCATCTCAACGAAGTGCTTGAAAGACTGCGTAAAGCAGGGCTAACCCTCAAGGCCACCAAGGTATCTTTCGCACAACCCCAGATGTCCTTCTTAGGCCATATTGTGTCGGGGAGAGGTGTCTCAATCGATCAGTCTCGTACTGCCGCCATCCAGAATTTTCCCACTCCAAAGGACGTCAAGGCTGTAGCCAGATTCATGAGTATGGTTAATTTTTTTCATAAATTCATTCACAATTTAGCTAAACGGACAGCCCCATTAAATGCCTTGAGAAGAAAGGACGCCAAATTTGTGTGGGGTGATGCCCAACGTGAAGCCTTCATGGACTTGAAATCCGCCTTATGTAACGGTCCTGTACTGGGTATGCCAGACTTATCTAAACGCTGTGCCCGTTCACACGTCCGCAACAGCTTTCAAAATGGCGCCGACTGAGGGTATGGGCCATTTAATCTATAGCAAGCAAAGAATAGACACCAGTTGCGATGACACAGAAGGCCATACACGTCATGGAACGGTCAAGTGTTGAGGGTGAAACGGACAGTGGACTGTCTACTGTATTGTTTTACAAAAAAAGTAGAAAACTTGATTGTTAAGAAAACTCCATCTTAAATTTTCTCAACGGAGAGTGAAGACGGAATTACTGACCGCGGTATAATTCTTTTAGGAATAACAAAGGAACTAAAGATATATTAAAGGAAAAAGCATCGGAAACGAGAAGAAACAAGTCAAATCACCGAAAAATAACATAGTTGACTCGAGATATTAAGAAGGAATCACCTACAAGAGCTACGAGATACGCGTGGGTGGATACTCAGCGCAGTGATCTATAGTCTGCAAAGGGAGACCAAGCCAACATAAAAAGGATCACACACAAGAAGAGAAACATCTCCAATGATTGAATCAGAATAAAAATAAGTTTTCCTCAAGATCTACAAGAAGGGCAGACAGAGAATAGATGCACTGAAATCATTACCAACGAAATCGAGGATACGTCGGAGAGCCACGAAAGAAATAATAAAATTAAGGATTACAGACGTCAAAAAAGAATTGTATAATGGCTGTACACTGCACTATAATCATTAATTTAGATGCTGACAAGAGGACCATGAGGATGATGTGTTAAGTACACATGATGGACCAAGCTGGGGACCAGTACATCTTGCTATACGACCGAGCCATGATGAGGAAGACGACGGTAAATCATCCGACCGAGCCATGATGAGGAAGGCGACGGGAAACCATCCGACCGAGCCATGATGAGGAAGGCGACGGGAATCCAGACAGCACTTCCGTGATGAAGAAGCGGATGATGTACCAGATGTCCAACCCATGACCTAACCGAAGACCCAACTACATCCATTTGGGAGCAGAACAGCTGGACCAGGGACAACCATGAGCGAGCTAAGTCATTTACAATATTTAATCGCATAATTTTGGTTTGCCTACACATGTACCCTAGGTATGTGCCGATGGGCCAATTAGAGACCGATACATAAGAAATGCAAGTGAATGTTACCAACGAAGTGTGAGATATTTAAGTCCGTAGTTACATGATCTAGCAATATAGCAGTAGTTTCTGATGTAATGGATATATACGTCAATGTATATCGGTCAAAATACTCGTATGTAGCGTGAGGTTTGAAAGAGAAGTTTGGAAACAGCTGATTATAATGACATACTGGCAGATTACAGAGATTTCATAGAGGTAATGTTACAAGTTGACGTCACGATTGGTTGCGTGTGGTGTAAAAATAAACAGATGGAATCACGCATTGTTTGCTTCACAATAAGGGCATTGAACTCAATCATAGGTTATGAGATATAGCAACTTTTAAATGTTGTCTTAAGAAACAATGTGGTACTTTGACATGGTCGTGTATTTGGGAACGCGACGAGTTATTATTGAGGCTACGATGTTGAAATAAGGTTACGATTGTGCTAACTGGAGGAAAGGTACGAGTTATATAGTGATATGAGAAGTTTTATTCGCACTAAGCAGGGGCCATTGAGTGCCTGCAGTTTAAGATATGCCACACTACATTTTTTTTAGATTCATATATGTAAGATTGCCCACACCGCTGGAGCGACCTAAGCCAAGGTATGAACAGAATTTACTATTGTAGAAGTATGCTTGTGAAGGAATCGTATGTCAACTTTAGATGTGTTGTAATGAATATCGGAATACAACAATACGTTTGATAGCTGTATTTGACCAAATGCATTCACGACACCGATATATATGAGAGTATGTTTCTGAACACCGCGGCATAGCGCTTGCATAGTAACTGCGTATGAATAAAGTAGCTTGCATTGAAGTAGAATGTTATGGAATATAACGAAGGAAAGGGACATTGAATCTAAAAGGACCTGTGTATGACAGCCAAAGATTATGTTGAAATTAGTTAGATAGCTTAATAGATTAACATATTCTCTGTTTGAACTTACATTTTCTCAACGAACTACAGCTAGGGAAAGGCTAGAATAGGAGCCGTATTTAACAGGCACTAGGAACGAATGCCTTAGTTCGTAAGAAGTTATCCATGCACAACGAGAACGTAGCAATAAAACATGAGTTCGGATTTACTCAGATTTATTCAGATTTATTCACATGGAATTATGCATTTAAGTTCACTCATATGGATTCATCCAGTTAAATTTACGCATCTAGATTTACTTATTTCAGTTTGCTTATATGAATTTACTTATTAGTGACTCGTCATTGACTGAGTATTAGCTACAATTTACCATGTGATGTTCTCAACGCTCAATTCTAACTGGATCGGCGAGTAAATATATCCGTGATACAGTTCAGTCTTCCGATTTAAAAATGATGTTTGGGTTCAATTTAAGGTTGAACTTATTAGTGGACTTGAGATACACTTCGGCTTAACATTGTGTCTAAGTGAGACTTGTTTAATTAGTCTTAAAGCAAATGAGCTATCGTATCAAGTTGACTGTGTTGGTATTACACCTATGTCTCAACTGCAGTACGGACCTTAGATGTCCAATGATCTATTGTAAATATGTACATACTCAATTTTTACTTCACGAAGGAACTGATCTTCATAGTTTAATACTGGATATTATTTTCCTTTCTATGAGCCAGCGCTGACTCATAATCCATACTTGTTTTTACGCAATTCCAAATAATGCCTCGCATAAAATGCCAATTTAATAATCCAATATTTTATCAATAAATATCTTATATATTTTCTACAATTGTATGTGTCATGAATTCTTCCATTACAGCCTAGTTCATAAGTTAGTTGCTAGCTAAGAGAAGTATTGAGTAATTAAGTATTCCATTTAATCATGACCAGTTCTCACGTAGTAAAATATTCAGATAAAATTTGTCGACGGTTACTACTTTTTTTTTTTGCTAGGGGCTTTACGTCGCACCGACACAGATAGGTCTCATGGCGACGATGGGATAGGAAAGGCCTAGGAGTTGGAAGGAAGCGGCCGTGGCCTTAAGTAAGGTACAGCCCCAGCATTTGCCTGGTGTGAAAATGGGAAACCACGGTTACTACTATTACGTCGTGAGTTTCTATAGGCGTCACCCGTGAGTTGCTAATCTCTTCGTACTCACGTTAAGCGTATCCTGTAGTAAGATTACATGTCTCACTTGCCATTAGAAAACCCTGAGGTATCCGCTGAGCGACCCCATTTCGTCTGACTAGGCTGCCAACGACGAGTTGATATGGAGGTATCGGGTAAAGAATGTAACGTTCGAAGAGACGCAGTTGTTACAACGCTTCATCCTTCAGGCTGACGCCTCTTCCTCAGGCATATCCGGTGTTCTTCTTCAGGAATTTCAAGAAGGGCGTCATCCTATTTCTTATGCGTCTCGTGCCCTGAATCCTGTAGAACGAAATTATTCCATTTATGAGTTGGAGCCTTAGCTGTCGTCTTCTCTTTAGAGCGCTTCAGAATGTACCTGGAACATCTTTTCGATCTGAAAACTGATAATCAGGCATTGAGTTGGGTACTGGCCAAGCCGCGAAGGACCGGTCGACTAACGCGTTGGGCAGTGCGCATATCAGCCTTCCAATTTGAAGCTCGCCACATTCATGGGACGGAAAACGTTGTGGCCGATGGCCTCAGTAGGATGTTCTATCCAGGCAGCTCTGACCCTCAATCGGAGCCAGCAGACCCCTTTCCTGAACAAGTATTAGCCTTTGTCAATGTAGTTGCTCATTGCCTCTCCCTTTTCCAGTATATAATCAAACATTAATAGGACGACGCTGAGTTAAAAGCTATTATCGACAGGATGAAATCTGGTGAGCATGTTAAGCCTTGCATCCTTAAGAATGGTGTCTTGTGTTGCCCGGCTTGCGGTCGCAAGGACCCCAAAATTGTAGTCCCAACTAACCTTGTGCCGGCTCTCTTCAAATATTTTCATGAATCCCCAGTGGCCGGTCATCTGGGCGTTTTCAAAACGAGAGAGAAAATTCATAAGCATTTCATTTGAAAATCCATGGATAGTGAGATCCGTAACCTTGTCAAATCCTGTAAGACTTGTAACATCAGTAAGCCTGCCCCGAATACTAGTCTAGGTCTCTTGTCTTACGAGCAAGCTCCTCGCCCAATGGAGAGATTGTTCATAGACTACATCGGTCCCTTCCCGAGATCTTGGAATGGTCATCTTTTCATACTTGTGTGTGTTGATGCCTTTTCACGTTTTACATGGCTGTTCCCCACTCGTATGGCTAACGCCAACACCACCAGCTCATGCTTGAAACAGATATTTGCTTCATTTGCACCCTGTCAATTTTTGGTAAGTGATAATGCAAGAGCCTTTACTTCTGTCCAGCTCTGCAATTTCTGTTTTGATCTATCCATTGCTCATGTAACCACTACCCCGTATTACCCGAAGCCAAATTATGCTGAGAGTGTGAATCGTAACCTGCGATCTGCCCTCATCGCTTATCACTCCACTGACCACTACAAGTGGGATTCATCACTAAACTGGTTGTCGTTTGCATTTAACACTGCCATCCATGAAAGCCACAAGCAAACCCCTGCTTTGTTAATGTTGGCTTTTACTCCAAATTCTCCACTATCTAATCTGTGGTCAATTAATGATCTTCTGCCCGACGATGCCGGCCCAGAGAAGATCCGAGCTAATTGGCTCCGTGCACGAAAGAACTTAAAGGTTTATTATGTTAAGGTCCAGCGTAATTACAACCACGAGTGAAGGCCGCACAATCTGTCCATGGGTGAACAGGTGTTTGTTAAAACACACTCCGTCAGTAGTGCTGTGGACCATGTTATCAGTAAGTTGGCCCCCAGATTTCGAGGTCCCTGCAACATCTTAAAGTTCCTCACCCCGGTGACATTATTGGTGAGCGATCCCGAAAGGAAAAGGATCAGCAGAGTCCACCTCTTCCAGGTGAAGGTACCTTAAGTCGTGTAGGAAGGGGTAAATACCATTGTTGGTGACCATGTAGATCTAGTTGTAAGCTATTTGTAAGAGTTTATTGTAAGATAATAGGCTTTGTTGTAAGGTAGTTGTAAGTAATCGTGTAGGTAAATACTTTAGGTATCCTCTAGTGTAATGGATTTAGTATTATAAGTTAGGTAGGTTTTAGTTTAGGGTCACTGCTTGGAATTTATTCCCCTAACTTTCAGGCTTAGGGTAAACTCCTGTACTTTCACCCCCACCGTAATCTTGTCGAATGAATAACAAATAGTGCTTACCCCGGGCCTAGGGCCCCTTATATCCCTGGTGTGCTGGGGGGGGGGGGCTACCGCATAATCATTAAGCCACCCATTGGGTGACTCTACGCAAGATCTTTGAGCCCAGAAGCATAATTTTGCCTCAAGTATTCCCCTGTCTGCTGCGGTTTGGTTTATGTTACAGTGGCTGCAGTGACCAGTTTCTTCCGATGGCAACCTACAGTGCCAAGTTGGGAGGCACACTGTGTGCCTTGGGCGCTACCATCCGGCACCACCATCATGTGATGAATGTCCTAATGGAGGCAGTCTGACTGGACGGTGTCTCACCCATCTGCTTATTTGGTGCAAGGTACCACTGGACTGCAACTGACCTAGCTACCTGGTCTGGACTGAAATTGAATGGAGGCTGGCGGCAAACAGCTGTGTCGGCAGCCACATCCAGAGCGAGAACCTGTGGCCTAGCTGGGCAACCTCAATCCTGTGACTGGTGTGAAAAAGTGGTGCAAGATACTTAGTCCATAACTTGGCTAAGAAGGAGGCTTTGAACGCTGTCTTACAAGAAAGCAAGAAGGTCCTGGATTACTAACAATGGGCAGAAGGAGTGAGTGTACATCCATTGGTGGACAGAGTAGAAATACTCAAAGCAATTGTAAAAGGTTCAAAAGGCATTTTGAAGTGTAGTGTAACTATCCATGTGGACATTTATGTGGTATTTATAGAATAGGTGGATAAATGAACACCTTTATTATTTTTGAAATTTATAGGTAAACTGTAAACTCCTGGCTACTGAAAGGACCTTTGATGTAGTGACAGTTTGTTTTTGTTTATTGTTGGAAAGTCAACTTAAAGAAAATCATGGTTGTTTGTGAAGTGACTGTCGGGTATCCTTACTAATCTATACTACAGCGAGAACGATTCCAGAAGTGACTGCCTTTCCCCCCAGTAATATTATGTTAATGGTCGAGCGTGGCTCGACTTTCGGGGAGAAGAAAGACGACATAGGAGTAGAATATTTTGGAAGTGGAAAGTGTTTGTAGTGGATTTTATTTGTAAACCTTGTACTTACTGTATGATCTGGAGTGTTGATCTGTCTGTCTGTTAGGTCATCAGCCCAGAGGCTGGTTGGATCCTCAAATAGCATCACCAAAGGCTATGCAGTTATAGGGAAACCACAAAAACCAATGGCAGTACCAAAATGAGGCGTACTAGGCAAGATGAGGAGTGAGGTAGTTTGCCATTGCTTTCCTCACTGGGCCAGACAGTGCTATTGTAGCACAACTAACCCTATGAGCGACACCTTTCATGACACTCAGACACACTGGTTGTGCTCTGAATGTCATTAATCAGCACCACCATACCCCAGCAGCTTCCATATTGTCACAGCCATGGATGAGACTGGGACTTCAGTGGAAGCTACACTTTGCTCCGGCCTGTGCCAAGAGATGGATGCAAAAGTACTGTAACCATCAAGAAATTACAGCAGGCAGGGAGTGTTGATAGAAAATTTTATTTATATACCATGTAATTACCTAACCTGTACAGTGTAAAGTGTTTTGTAACATATTGTATTTGTAACTAGTAGATTACATTTCTATATTTACTGGAACACTACAGAAAGTTTGTGACACAAATTTTCGAACAGGGTGTGTTGGCCTTTGTTAGTTACACATTCGAGAAATATGTTCTTACTATTCTGGAAATGGAAGGATCGCGATTGTTTGTGTTCGAGAAAATGGTTCAAAGATCGCGACCGCTGAAAGAGTTGTGATTGGTCAATCCGGGCAAGCTCCTGTGTTCTGATTGGCTACTCCAAGGCCAGAGTTCCCTTTAAAAGGGGCTAGGCAGCATTTCGTGACAGGTCTTAAGTCTCTGAGCCGTCTTGGTCTTGGCCTGCCGAGCCTGCCGAAGTTTTTGACGTTGTGAACGTCTCCTCGGTACCAGCATGGGCTGCCTTGGGGTATGCGCTGTTGCTTTCTGTCCGGTTTTAAGCTCCATTTAGTTTTTGTTGGTGTATCACAGGAGTTTGCCCTAATCGCCACTCTGTTGATCAGATGTGAAAAGCAAGTTTTGATATCACTAAAATGTAATAGTATTTTGTGCTTCCTCTTACCTTCAATATTGTATTTATGGAATTTGTTTTGTACTGAGATGTATTTGTTTAACTCTATGGACTTACGACAAAGCTCTTGTCTAGGAATATCTAAAACTGTATTTGTCAAAGAACGTGTATGTCGTGTGTAGTGTGTGTCTAGATTTGGTGTACTGGCAAATTTGTTTCGGAAGTTTATTTGTATTGTCGATAACTGTAAATAATATTTCGAAAACAAGAGATCACTGTTGGCTTTTCGGAAAACCGCAACCTTCGCACCTCCATGGCCCTTGGTAAGGTTTCCCAGTTTCCTTTGCACGTTCCTGGTTTATTATTAAGTTGCCCCTACTGATATTTACCAGTGTTGTTATCGGCAGAGTTCCGCGTAGTTCATCAGATGTTTCATTGTGTGTGTAGTGTCTTTAGGTACCGTGTAATTGCACTTACTTTCCTCCCTTTAACTGTGTTTGGTGTAGCCGCTGAAGTGCCGGTAACAATAAAGCCTTTCCGAAGTTTTAACCAGATAATGTAAAACAAAAGCTAAAGGTTTCCACCTATTGAATACTATTTATTGTAACCTTAAAAAAGTAACATATATTTGATGAAACTAGTTTCTGTCTTACTCGAGACCATCATCAGTCAAAATTAATAATAGTTATGGCAAGACATGAAGTATAGACACATTTTTTTAAAGCAAGCGTGTGCTGTTGAAATTCAGTGCAAGACAAGTAAAGATTTGGATTTTAAACACTCATCACAATCACATGTCTTGTATAAATTCTCAGTTTTCTTCCAATTTGAAGAATGCACTTCAAAGAAGACCAGGTGAATCACTTAAAATACTAGCACTTGAAGAATCTTGTAGAATTCAGTTCAGGTGAAACAAGTGTGAACAGAATGATGTTGATGGGAAAGTGTTGTGCTGTGTTCATTTGTTTCCAATAAGAAAAAACCTCTCAACTATTTTGCCTAAGGTGGGGCTGAGGAAGTGTCCTCTTGCTTATAACCTTGCATATTTTCAGGTAGCGAACGTCAAAACAGCCTGGTCTCGTCGGCATTGTATAGTTGAGTGCATGTTAATCCTTCTTCTTTGATTAGTGTGTCAAATTGTGTTCTAAATGTTTCAACACTAGCTTTATCAGCATCTTGCACTTCACAAAACATTTTTGTTCACAACACCATGCCAGTTGCGGAAACGATAGATCCAGCCATCACTAGCTTGAAATTTAATGTTGATATGCTTAGCAAGTCTCTCAGCTGCTGCCTGAAGCTCCAAACATGAACTGCAACATCGCTAGACTGCTGCTGCAGGTACCATTTAATACAGATTTTTCCAGATTTGTGTCACCAGACAACTTCAGTAGATTTCTACAGGAAACTCTTGTTTCAGTATCACATTGCAAAGCAAACATCTTTAGTTTTTCCTTATGGCCAAAACTGTTTGTTTTGCTATGCCATAATCTTTACACATATTTGTCACAGAAGCACCGGGCTCTAACTGTTCGATAAGTTTAAGTTTCAACACTTAAATAAACTCACTCTTTCTTGGCTGATGCCATTGTTAAGCACAAACCCTGCTCGACTGGCTGAGACCAATGGCCGAGACACACTGGCTGGCATGGTATGCTGCTTGTATTCAGCGCAGTTGGTGGGATGAGAGGGGTAGTAGCACTGCGCTACAAGATCTTCACCAGACCCTTGCATTACCTGTAACGTTTTAGTGTGTCAGATACTTTTTTATCCGAAAAACGTTTGAGGCATCCAAAGTTTGACATATTGTGATCCGAGTTTTTTTTGACGGTTGACTGTATTTTCAAAAACTGATGTCTAAGGATGATGGGTCGCTACCTGGGTGGAGGAGAAAAGTAGTGTAGAATTGTGCTGGTGCTGGAAATGAAACTGTAGTTGTTGTGAAACTAATGGAAGGTTCAAGCTCATGGACGTTGAGGGTATATTCCTTGAATAAGTCTTCTAGGTAGCGAACTTCAAGTTTCAGTAACCAGGAAAATCCATTCATATCCACTTGACACATACCTGCCCACTGTCAATATTTGTTGACATGAACTTTGAACTTCTGAATACTGTTGAACAGGAAGAACATTTTTGAGATATGTTTACAGTTCCTTGTTTTGACACTTATTGCAGAACACGAAAAGATGACTCACTAAGTTTCGTGCCTTCGAATGACTGGGTGTGAAATATCGTTCCACTGAAAGCTTCCGTCATGATGAGTATTATTTTGTAATATATTATACTGTTACTTTTACTAGTAAAATAGAACTGTTGTGTTAAATGTAATAATGAAACATATATTCAACATATTTTAAATTCATTTCTGGTATACTTACAGTCACTTTCTCAAGCAGAGCAGCACAAAAGTTCCTTGTTGACACATGTCGATAGTGAGCACCAATGGGATTACCTCAGTACTGATATAGTGTTTTCATTTATTCTTCTCAGACTGACTGTCAAGAAAATCCTTAGTATCATGGAGGAATCAGAAGACATTCCATGTAGATGCTAAAATATACATACATAGAACCACCTGAAAATGCTCTTCATAGCGACAGGGATAGCGATGGTGATGAATTGTGTGGGGGATGTAAGCAGACCCTCTGGCAATCAACTTTGGGGTGGTGCTGAGCCAGTGTGTACAATACAAACTGAAAATGGGACAATCCGGGTATGGTATCGTGTATGAATTAAAACAGAGTCATGTTAGTGAAGAAATGGCTAGTCCAGTACCATGTACATCTTCAAGTTATTCCAACAACAGGTAACCAATTGGAATAAAATATACTTTGTTACTGCATCAACACCAAAAACAAGAAATGATGCTAGCCTCTAATTGTGTTCCTTCTGAACGTCTTCACGAACAATGCATGGCAACTTTGCTGTTTAACCCCAAAGGGCAAAGAGCGGAATCTAGACCTTCTTGGCTTCACATGTTCTATCTTGTACAGCTCCGCGTGTTACTGCAGGAAGACCATGTATGGAAGTATCTTCGCGCGTTGCCAGAAGTGTGTTTCGATGGGGTACCCACTACCTCGAAACAAGGGGAAAGCAAGTGCAATGCATGTAGTGTGGTAAAGTGGCCAGGAAACAAGCAGAAAAATGTAACGTTGCCATCAAATTCTTTGCTTTGTGGCGTTTCAGTCAAGTTAAAATAGACTGGACTAAGAAAAGCAGAGTGTAGTCTCAAAAGGTAGGCTAAACTGGTTTGAAGTTCCGTTCGTAGTTATGCGTTTATGCCTGTTGCACAGCGACCATACTTGCTGAAAAGTTGGTACTGTATTTATAACAAGTAATACAAACAAATTATCATCCTATTGACTGAAACAGTATGCATTCTAACTTGAGACCAAACTGTTCCTTGGTTATGTTTTAAATAATTTTGTTGTGTTGTATACAAGGAACTTGGTATACAGTGACACAACATGAAATTTATTGTTTCAATGATTTGATACAATATATATAAGAAATAAAACTGAATTCTTCTTGAAACTTGTTTGAATGCACGCAGTTAATGTTGAAATTAAATCTTAAATTGAATGTCTGTTGCATATGTACAATTATACAATACGAGAGTTCTATATACACTTAGTTCTATCTTGAGGAGATAGTCTGTTTCACTAATAAATTGTACTGATAGTCGAAAACTATCTTCTGTGAAATTACAAGCGTAACTTGTAGAGAAAGGCAGAATGCTGGTATTAGGTTTATAATTGCAAGGAACTTGCATTAATTTATTCAAATAGCAGAATGCTAAGGTGGACGTCGGAGCACTGGTGAGGACTAAAGGAAATGCAGAATGCTATATTCAGGGCTCGACGTGGCTACGGGGATCAGGATAATGAGGCAATGTTCAGAGGTGAAACCTCACGGCCAGCAATTTGTCCACCTGTTCAAAACACGTTTTTAAGAGGAATGCCTCCGTGTCTGACTTGCGGTGTGGTCTGGTCGTCGAACATTGGGATAGTCCTGGAGAGGCTTGGAACGAAGCTCTTTATATATCGCTGGCTGACGTCATCGGTGAGTGTGCCAGACGCAATGAGGACACCTCGTAGCTGCTAGAAACTTCGGTGCTGCGGCGGGTTGCGGAGCTTGTAGGCGCAGAGCTTGCGATACGGGGGACACACACAACAAATTTATTTTCTACTTTTCATTGTGCTAATTCATACTTGTGTGACTAATACGAATTACTGATGCACAGAAATCTATCATCATTGAACATCTGTTTTACCCTTCCCATCTGAGCTCACTATCAACATGTGTCGATATAGAAAAATATGTTAATGAAACCTAAAATCATCATAGCTCGTTTGTTAATGTTACAAACAAATGGCCTAAGGAAATATATTGCAATATTCCACAGATAAATAATTTGGCCATATATGGGTTAAATTGTAGAGCCTCCGTGCCTCAGACGGCAGCGCGTCGGCCTCTTACAGCTGGATACCGTGGTTCAAATCCCGGTCACTCCATGTGAGATTTGTGCTGGACAAAGCGGAGGCGGGACAGGTTTTTCTCCGGGTACTCCGGTTTTCCCTGTCATCTTTCATTCCAGCAACACTCTCCATTCTCATTTCATAGCATCTATCAGTCATTAATAAATCACTTTGGGAGTGGTGACCCCATCGTACTAACAGCCTATATCTGATTCATTCATTACATCCCTGACCTGGTCAATGACTGGAAAACAGGTTGTAGGTTTTCATTTTCATGGGTTAAATTGTGAAGTGCGTTATGTTCAGGACTGTTTGCACATTCTTCCATCATGTGTACTTTGAAAGGAGACATTCCATTGGCTACTGAAAAGCTTGGAAGGTGGAGCAAAGGTGAAATACCTATCATTACTGAAGAAATCAACTACAGGTAGGATTTGCTCCTAACCAAAAATTAAGGGAATGTACACAGTTTTTGTTTACAGTAAAGTGCTTGCAACACAATGTGCAGTGTCAGGATACCTGCTTTTGTTTTCCAGTACATCAATAAGGCCATCCTAGTCAACTTAAAATGTGAAGTGGATTATGTTATGTTCAGAAATGTTTGCACGTTTTTCCATCATGTCTACTAAAAAAAAAATTAATTTGAGATTTGGGTAAGTATGGTGTAAGATACTGTTTTACTCAAATTCATGTTTATTTCAATATTTTCTTCTGGACCTTTCAGATTTGAATCAATCAAGTTTTTCTGTATATGATCTTTCTACTCTGAGAACAGATTATTTCGCATGATTTCTTTAAAGGCATGTCCATTTCATAAAGAGCTACAGTTCCGTTAACATACACGAAGGTAATACATGAAACAACTGATCTCTGATAACAGGTCACAACAATACTATTCCTAAGGCAAGCTACTTGTGTTGCGACTATTGCTTGCATTCAGGTAATGGACTGTATCTATAAGCTTGACGATAATGGCCTCCAATGGTCACCGTTATTAATTATTTAAAGGTCCGCCTTTGTCAACACAATTCAAAATCTGGTATATTTACTAATACATCAAATACCTAAATATGTGTAAGTACATGTTTCGAGAATTAATATTCTCTTCTTCAAGTTAGAGATTAAAATCACATGCATGTAAAAGACTTTATTAAAAAAATTATGTCCTAACATAAAACTGGTTAAAAACAATAATACAATAAAAACATATTAAAAGTTCAAACATGAATATCATTCGTGTTATGTCCAGTGTCCTGTAAGGAGTTCATATATGGTACTAAAATTGAGCTGCTTAACAATTACCTAATGTTGTTGTGGTGTGGCGTCTTTATGACCTTCAGAGTCCCAAGGCCCTTCATGGGTGTCAGGTTGTTGTACTTAAAGTTGAAACAGTATGGGTTTGCTTATATCAAATCGTCTCAACGCATCTAACGGAAAAGATATTCGTATTTGAACATCAAGCCTGCCAAGTTAAATTGAAATAAGTTCTTTTACAAGCATGTGATTTTAATATGTAAGCCGAAAAAGAGAATATAATTCTCGAAATATGTACTTATATATATTTATGTATTTGATGTATTAGTAAATATACCAGATTTTGAATTGTAGTGACACAAGGGGGAATAATTAATAACAGTAACAGACTGAGTCATCTGTTTACACTAGTAGTTCTGATCACTGCCATCAATAAAGACACACAAATATCTAATAAACGATTGATGAATCTGTACAACACCAAATCAAGGAAAAGATTCTTTCCTGATCATCAAGAAAAAAAGGAATTTACAAAAATTTTTTTTTTTATAACCAAAATAATGTTCTTAAAAAATATAGATATATAAATTCCAAAAGGATTTAGTTTTCCTTGTCACACAAACAGAGAAATGGCTAATCTTTTAGGTCACATTATTTTGTCTTCAAACATGGATAATCCTTAAATGGTTATATGTCTCCTCTAACATTTATTCTTATATCAAAAGTTATATGAAGTAAACGTTTTGCTAACTCAATTTATTTAGAATAATTTAATCACTATTTCCTGTTTCTTTATGTAAGTGCTTACCATTATACCAGTAGATATATGTAAGTTACAATATATGACAATGGCTCACATAAAATTAAACCAGTAACACTGACCTGGAAATTGAAACTGTGGCTTGCCCGTAGAGTGAGGAGTATGACTGGTCATAACTAATGCTGGACTTGAAGGAGTGGAGCTATTACAACTAGACGTATTTGAACTGGAGTCGGGGCCCTGCAGAAACAGAAAATCCGAATTATAATAAAACGAGATACTGAACAATAGAAATTAATAACAAACAGAAAAAAAGTAAGTAACAAAATACAGTTCTTACTGAATATTAATAAAGCATTCTCCCTAAATCCTTGTTATTATCTACACCTCAGAAAATTCAGAATTTTGCTACACATAAAACCCATCAAAATGGACATATCCATCTATTAAAACATATTACATGTTACATTCATGTCATTAATACCACTTATATTACTTTTCGAAAGTATAAATTATACTAGTTAAATAATGATTGTGTACTTCATGGTGTATTTAAAAACATTTCCCAAAGAAAATAACAATTTTAACAACTTTGCAACACACTTGATTGCAAAATAATTCAAAGGATTAATCATTTTCCCTTATCCACATTTTGCCAGGTCAGAGTCAATAGGTTCCTCTCCATTTTACTCCAAACCCCATAGCACAACACGCCGAAGGGCCATGGCCTACCAAGTGACCGCTGCTCAGCCCAAAGGCCTGCAGATTATGAGGCGTCATGTGATCTGCACAATGGATCCTCTCTGTCATTATTCTTGGCTTTCTAGACCGGGGCAGAAATCTCATCGTCAGATAGCTCCTCAATTGTAAGTTGAACAAGCCCTCAGATCCAGGTAAGAATCCCTGACCTGGAAGGGAATCACACCTGGGCCCCCCAGCTAAGAGGCAGGCATGTTATATCAACACCAGGGGGCTGGTGCCTCCATTTTACTCCATTCTGTCCAAAAGGTTTTCTTCACTTTAAAGTATTTCACTCTCATCATTGCAACGTGGTTCCTTTTCTCTTGTATCTTTCTTGATCATCTACCATAAACGCTTCTGGAATGCCAACGTAAGTCTGTTCGATTAGATATTTGTTAAGAGGAGACTGCAAAGAACTGATACATGAAGACAAAGTGTAGGTATGTTCAGTTTTCAGCCCTAAGGCTGGTTGGCTCCTCAACAGCTCTGCCATCCGTTGTCACAGGTGGCCTAGGCATAACTAAAGAGGCATACTAGGGAAATGAGGAGCAAGATAGTTTCCCATTGCTTTCCTCACCCAATGAGAAGTTGCTATTACATATCAGTCTGCCAAGCCCACTGAAATGCATTCACCAACCGACCCTATGAGCAACATTTTCACAGCATTCATAGCAGGGACTGGCTGCAGAAGGAATGGCATTACTAGCATCGCTCATACCTCAGTCACTTTCATATTGTCAAAGCCAAGGATAAGACGGAGACGGATCAAAGAAAGTAACAAAATTGCTCTAGCCCATGCCAGAAGACACAGTGTACTGTAAACATGAGGTCCCGCCAGCAAAGGCAAGAAGACAAATTACTGTACTAATTGTGGTTAATAGAGTATTATTACTCCTGTTCCTGTATATTAACATGTCAATACCCATCGAGTATATCTAATAATATCAAAGTGAAATCTCAAAAAGAACTCACCCAACAGTTGGTGGTTTGCACAGTGTCTGTTAGATCACATTATGTTGATAGTCCAACTCAAACTACCAAGTTCTAATCCAGTAAAATTTATTATAACAATTATGTTTCTGGTTATTATACTCAGTCTGTGATTACTGTATATGCAATGACAGAAAAATCAGAGATGCCAACTTTCAAGAAAGGCAATTCGTTATGCAGCCATTCAGGCACAGGGGGTGGGGGGCAGGCGCAGTTGCCGTAGAATTTTTTTTATTTTTTATTTTTTTTTCGAGATCTTACTAACTTACACATCATTGAAAAATCAATGAACACCATACAATTCAACGAGATATTCAAAGACTGGCATATTAAGAGTGTATGATTCTTACCTACTAAAGTAACAGGTGATCTGCAGTACATATCTAAGTGGAGGTTGAAGGATCATTTCTTTTGTTGAGTACTGTAGTTGTTCCCTTAGCAGCTTGTAGTTGCTGTTTAGTAAACGTACACTGGTGACATGCTTTTCCTTTTGATATCATGTGCATCCTCTGCACTAACAGAGCACTTAACAGTTCGGTGTTCATATTAGCATGGAACTCAGTCTTGTTCTTCCTCACCAAGCGCAACTGAAAAATTGCGGCTATATACACTACAAAACACACGTGAATGAGATTTTGAGGAACACAGTAAACAGAGCCATTCTTTCGAGTATTCCTCCCTAAATTTCTGAACTATTTTTGGTTTATTACTAGCGTCACTAATCATGATAATGTCACCACAATATCCTAGAAGAGCAATGTATATAAATTTGGCAACCAAAATCGCAATTAATACTTCTTCAACAGTCACGGACAAAGTGTCCGCAATGAAATGGAGTTTGTCACCACTTTGCCGCCAAAACAAAGACAAAAGAACTCTCATACTTGCCTGGAAGTCTGGTCACGTGACGAACAAAGACAACTCCGCAAGATATACCACTTCACAGGTGCCTATTTTTCCTGTACTGGAAGCACACACTGCGTTTGGCGCGTGAAAAGAAATAATCTTAAATGAGGGACAGAAGAGGGGTATAAATTATTACTTAAAAATTTGAAAATAATATTCTGAGAATTCAAGCTGTAATGGCGTTCCTTGTGTATCCTTTTGATCAATTCATACACTTAGATTTAAAAATCAACAGACAATCGTAATTTGTGGTGTGTGATTCATAAAGGCGTAATTATGATGGGTAATTCGTAATTATTAGATTGAACCATAATAGTTGGCATCTCTGGCAAAATTATTCTTACCTTAATATAAAAGCCAACATTGCTAGTTTCCTAGTTTACTGAGCTCGATAGCTGCAGTCGCTTAAGTGCGGCCAGTATCCAGAAATCGGGAGATAGTGGGTTCGAGCCCCACTGTCAGCATCCCTGAAGATGGTTTTCTGTGGTTTCCCATTTTCACACCTTTCCAATTCCATCGTCGCCATAAGACATATCTGTGTCGGTGCGACGTAAAGCAAATAGCAACAACAACAAAACAAGCTTCCTAGTATGAGTTACAGTCACAGCCCTCCATTCCTTGATTAGCAAACAGAGGATTAAAACTGAGCTAATGGGGCTGGAAAGAAAGTCAAGGAAAAATAGATCAATTATGTAAGACCCTGTATACTTTCCCATTCCTTACTTTGTTTCCCAGTTATATATATAACCTTCTGCTGTATTTCTGGATGACTGGACATGAGTAGCTATACCATGTTTGTTGGTGGAGTGTCCTAATGCTTGTAGGATGGTGTTTCTAGAAAACATAGTCCTCTGAATGGTTCCTTGAGTTTGGTCAACAGACTGAAGATCCAAAGGCTCACATTGGGGTTATATGGAGGATGTCTGAATACTTCCCACCTCCACTGTTCAAATAATCTCCACACAGGAGCAGCATTATGGTAGTGGGCAAAGTTATTAAGGACAATGAGTGCACATGTGCAGAAATGCTGCCATTTCCTCTACAGAGCAGCATGAAGACAATGTCACAGAAACCCGAGGTAGCAATTGGAACTCAACGGTCTGATTTTGAGAAACTGCGAAATGGAGTATGTCATCTCCTATATTTTAGCCAAATCAACATTACTTAAACATTTCTTAGCCTAGATTTTTGGGCCAAAGAGATGATGGGTGGTACCATCCATCGTACTGACATTTCAGTTCCTGTCAAAAATGAAAGACCTTCCACACTGTAATGGCAAATGCTCACTTGCTTGCCTATAACGAGTCCATTTTTAAACCTCAAAAATACACTGAGACATCCACTGAGATACAATTTTCTGATGCTCAAGCATGAGTACTGCATTTGCGTAAATTCCATCCCTACCATCTGCATCCCAAAAAAAGAGCTCCACAGGCATGATTCTGAAGCCTGAATGAACTGCTGTCAATGGATGTTAGGAAACATGGAAAACATTATATAAAAAATTCTCTTCTCAAACGAATAAAAATTCCACAATAATGATGCTATCAATCTGCACTATTGAAGTGTTGATAATCCTCGTTGGATAAGGCAGGCAGCATTTCAAGTATAGTGGGTGGTGAATGTATGGTGTGGAATCTTGGGCGACCACCTTGCAAGAGCGTATGTCTTGAGGCCCATCTGTCAGGAACACATTATCTGCACTTTCTAGGCATTGAACTCCCACGTTTGCTACAATGTGTGCCACCTGGAGAATGGTTAACGATGTGGTTTCAACATGGGATGCTGGTTGTCTACAACCATCTAAATAAGACACACGCCACATGATTGATTTCATTTACACAAGTGGACTTCCTATGGAACCTTTTGAAACACAGTCCATGCACAGGAACATTCGATAACTCATCGCTGAGACTGCAGATCAGTTAAACTTGCTATCATACAACATGCCAGAATGTCCCTCCAACATCTTTCCCAGATGTGCATAAAACTTGCAGGTCATCACTTGCTTCCTTAATTAACTATTGTTCTCCTACCTCGGTTTCACCAGCTGGCCAACCTATCCTAGCTCAATCCTGCCAAAATGTCAGCCCGTATTAGGGCCACATAAATCTTCAATCACTGAAAATGTGTATGCAAGACGAAGTGTCACTCACGAGGGAACATCAGCAATGGCTGTCTCTGATCGCAATGAAACTAGGAAAACACATTGAGGTACACATAAAAAAGATGTCGGCATCAATTTTGGGTGCCGACATTCATTACGGTGTTAACTAAGGGGCCTAAAAGTTGCGACATTTCAAGTTCCGTGCAAACAGATGAATACCTGCTGACCATTGCTAAGCCTGCCTCGTGCCACACCTCTGCACCTCCTCCTTTCCCCAATCCTTCTAGTCCACGTCACATGTTTCTCTTCTCCCCGCGCCTGCCCACCTGCTTAGCTGCTGAACGGGACCGGTGCTATACTTTGCGTACTCTA
Source organism: Anabrus simplex (assembly GCF_040414725.1). Classification (NCBI taxonomy): domain Eukaryota; kingdom Metazoa; phylum Arthropoda; class Insecta; order Orthoptera; family Tettigoniidae; genus Anabrus; species Anabrus simplex. The sequence continues at coordinate 955,091,955 of NC_090266.1, read as the reverse complement.
TCAGCCTTCCTCATAGCTCTCCTTTGTAATTCCCACATTGTATTTGTCAGTTAACTTTTTTTTTTAAATGTTTATAAAAACGTTTGCGACGATTCCGTAAGTATAATGTTGTTGAGCGTGTCAAAAATTATTTTTCATCTTCAAGCAAATAACGGAGGTCACAGTGAAGAATGTCTGCTGAACTTTTGCATACCTGCCAACTTTACAAAACAAAAAATCAGGAAAAATCAGGAGAATCAACTGGTCAAAACTGCTTATTCTACATGTCTTGCGCAATACTGTACTATGATATATTCATAATACTTGTACTGTCTCAAAGCCCGAATGCTGCTATACAAGGCTACAAGGCTAAAAATGACACATCTCTGTTCCCTCGCAGGAAGTATGTGAGTGAGATGATTGGTCTCTGATAAGCCTTCCGAAAATAGTGTGAACTCATGCTCCACACATGTGAATCAGTCATGCACTTAGATGCTATTACTTAGCAATTGCATAGATTAATACACTAGTGTCCAAAAGTTAAGCATAATCAATAAAGGAGGCCATACTGCCTGACAGGAATGTCAGACAGATTGCTGAACAGATGGAAGCTGACTCACACACCATACGCCAAACAACTTGTCCAAAAAAAGCAGTGTCAGAAAGGTTCTGATAGCTCAGGTACACTTTTGACAACAACTAACAAAACTTGCCAATGTCTTCCACAAGAAAATATGCTGTTAATATGGTGTATGGTTACTCCTAACGGCCACACATGCTTCGCAGCGATGTGGCATGCACTCTATCAGATGGTTCAAGAGCTCTTGTGGCAGTTGATCCCATTCCTCCGAACGGCAATGTGAAGGTCTTGGAGGGCCCTTGGTGAAGGCCGACGGGATGCAATTCACCTCCAAAATGCATCCCAGGCATGTTCTATAGGATTCAGATCCGCAGACCTCGCTGGCCAGTCCATGCGATGGATGCCTTCCCCAGCCAGAAATTCATCCACCAGAGCAGCGCGGTGCAGTCGGGCATTATCGTCCATTAAGAAAAAGTCTGGACCAACCGCACCTCTGAAAAGAGTCGAACATGTGGTCTTGGTACCTCATCCCTGTATCTCCGAGCGTTAACAGTGTTCCTCGGACCACCAATGAAAATGTGCAGGTCTGTACAGCCATTCAACATGATGCCACCCCACACCATTACGCCACCACCACCACCATACTGGTCCCGTTCCACAATGTTCCTGCGATTGTATCGGCTACCCGATTCTCTCCAGATTAATGTGCGACGGGAATTGTTCTGCAAACTGAAGCAGGATTCACCTGTGAAGAGCAAATGCCTCCATTAATTCATGGTCCAGTTTCGATGTTGACGGCTCCACAGTAAACAGGCCCGTCTCGTGCTGGAGTGAGCAGGACGCACACTGCTGGACGTCGGGCAAACAGCCCTGCTGTTCTGAGCCTCCAGTACACAGTTTGCTGGGAAACGGCAACCCCTAAGACGGCTGCAAGCCCCGCCGACAACTGTCTTGCAGGTGCACTCCGATTTCGTCGGGCGGTTTAAGGGCAGATATCGGTCCTGCTGTGGAGTGGTTATCCTTGGTCGACCTGGTACTGGCCTACAACTAACTTCTCCTGTGTCTCAAAATCATCTCCAAAGCCTGGAAATGACACTTTGTGGCACATTCAAGGGTATGGCGACTTTGGTCTGTGTCTGGTCTGCTTCCAGGTGGCCAAGTATTCTACCCCGAAAAAATGGGGTCCAAATAGCATCGTTGTGCCATTATGTTGTCACGTTCACCACAAGGCTATACTCAGCACACTATAACAGGGCAAACACGACTGAGGGAATATGGGCACAGACACTGGCTGTGTTTACCTCGCCGTTACGCCGCTAGTCAAAGCAGGGATCACTCCTTTCCTATACAGAGTGAACATGTAAGATTGGTAGGTGCATATGTTGTGTGATTTGCGGTCTATTTCCTGTTGCCCTGCTTACTCGCAGCTTATGCTTACCTTTTGGACACTAGTGTACTATGGTGTCGATCTAACAGTTCAAGGTATAGAATAGCTGGAACACTATGATGATCCAGTGTGTTACGAACCAGTAGAATCAGAAAATTTATGAACCAGAGGAATGGCATGCTAAAGAAGAGAGAGATCTAACCCCTCAGCTACTTCCTGCCAATATTCCGGCAGGCTGTTACAATCGGTACGCAGCAGTAATCTCATCTATCGGAGATAAATGGCAGCAGAATACACAAAGCACATCACAACAAACAATGGTCAATGTAAAGTTATTGTTGATCAATTTTATGAGCGTTCTATATTGCAGGCCTTCACATTTAGTTGCCTTCCGACTCTGTGATATTAGGGCATCTAATGTAAAGCGAGTCCCCCTTTCTTTCATGACTCCCTCTTGTGTTACTATCAAAGGGTAGGAAGGGTCCACCTATTCAATACTATTAGTTTGTATTATCCCCGTCAAATTTGGTCATCATTGGATTATTTACGACAGGTCTTCATTGAAAGTTTTATTGTTCGCCAAGAGTTGGATTTATCATTTGGAAAGCTATGTGAGCGCACCAAACTGGTTTTTTTCAATTCAGTGGGAGCAAGTATTGATCTGCCTTCTATTAAGTGCAGGGTTGATCACGTGACAGACTAGTTTCCCAAGCGAGGAGCACGCACATGCCGACCAGCGGGCGAGCAGACGACAAGCTTCCAGAACAGTCACGACCAATTACAAGAGACCCTGTGAACCAATGATCATCTCTAGAAAAGGCACACCCCCGAGCAAAAAATTTAAAACTTCATGTTCACATTAAATCACTCTCTGCTCTGCTATTTTGCTGCTCTACTCTACTCTGCTGCTGCTGACGATATTCATTGGGACCACGTGGAAATAAATTCAGCCGTGCAGGAATATCTACTCTGCCAATTTATTGCAGTTATTTACGATAAAGTCTTATGGAGTGTACTTTGAAATTAGTGATCAAAGTTAAGTTCATTTCTCCACGAGAACATTAAATATTCCAACATGTGTGTGCAAATTCTAATATTTGTTGCATTAGTTACAGCTTACATTACTGGCACATGGCAAAACTCATCCCAACGAAGGATGGGGGAAGGGAGGAGGTGCAGAGGTGTGGCATGAGGCAGGGTTAGCATTGGCCAGCAGGTATTCATCAAGTTCGCGCGGAACTTGAAATGTCGCAACTTTTAGGCACCTTAGTTAGTTAGGCCCTAATGAATGTCGGCACCCAAAATTGATGCTGACATCTTTTTCACGTGTGCCTCAATGTGTTGTCCAAGTTTCATCACGATCGGAGCCTTAACCATTACACGTTATGAGTCTCATTATGATAGCCGTATTGGAGTACAGAATGTAAAAGTTTTAAACAAATTTATTTAAAAACCACCATTCCAATACTTTAAAATCTCTAAGTTACTAAGATACAAATACTACATATATTTTAAATTCAAGAATGAATTTTATTTGCATTTAAGTATTGCTTTTTCCACAAACTATATTTTATGACTGTTTTATCTTGTATTATTATACTTTAATGAGAAACCCAGTTCAGGGCCCTGACTTAGCTTTAGATTAAGTATGGCTGAAGATGCTTACAAAGCCTAAGCGAAACATGTCCCATTTTAACATATATGTAGTATTTGTATCTTAGTAACTTAAGAGATTTTAAAGTATTGGAATGGTGGTTTTTAAATAAATTTGTTTAAAACTTTTACAGACTTAACCATTGCTGATGCTCCCACGTCAGAATTATAGAAGAAAAAGTTACCCCCAACATTTGAATCTGCCCTGTCAGGCAACTGGCTCTCTCCAACATCATGCCTCTTCCTTCCAATTAAGCTACTCTTGAACGCAGTAAGATGGCCGCCGATTAAAAGTTCATCCTATACTCTTAATAGGGTTGCAAGATATACTTCCTCTTTTACATGTTTCTTCTGCGTAAGTGACCCTTTAGGGAGTACAGTACATTCCGATTCTCTATTGCTGAATAATATGTGCCAGCTATAATGGTTATACATGTACCAGTAAGTCTATTTTGTATTATCCATGCAACAGCAGGGACAGGTAGGTAGTCTATAAACAGCAGGTGACATTAAACTACACAGGAACTAGTTCATCACCGAGTATAAAAAGTTAAATTTTTGAACTATTAGCAGATTAGGCAATTTTTTCTTTAGAATTAGGTATGCTAATAAAAATAATTCCATCTTTGTGCACTTATTTCATGGTTGACTATTACAGTAGATTGTAAAGAACTCCTCTGCTGTGCTGGATGTTGCAAGTTCAAATTCCATCAGAGATGACAGACATAAGTGTGCTAAAATGGCAAATATATGTGCAAGTAAACACAGGCACATTTGAAAAAATAAATCTTTAAGAACAATAATCAAACACAGTATCTCAAAACCATTTAGCAGCAATTAAATGCAGCACTACAACCACCACCACCACCACCACCTAGAAAAATGAATGTCCACCACATAGACCAAACTACAATATAATGTTCTGAAATTTATAAAATTAGAACTTGACTCAAAGTTGTCCAGTGGTTGTTCTTTGCAAAGAGAGCTTTAGATTATCATCCAGATTGGAGGAAATAACAATCATAATCTAAGTCTTACATTCTCCCTTACAAGATTAAAATACCTGAAAATTTTAACCATTTCACTGTTAGCAGAGCTCATAACCAAAGTAATCATTTAGCACTTTCCTCACCAAATCTGGTCATATACCTTTCCTCTCTATTAGCTGGCTGATGGGAGAATTATTTTGAATGTTCTTGGGTGGAAATTGAATTATTTTTTTTACAGCATTTTGATTTCTGCCTTGCAACTGATATATCTACCTAATTACAACATCACTTTGTTTCTCAAAACTACTATCTTCAACATCAACTGAATGTTAGAAGAAATCAGGTGAGAATCTGAAACATATATTTTGCCCGAATATAAGACATTTTCTTTTAACTTTAAAAAATACACTAATAAAAACCGTAGCCATCATACACGAAGCCTAACATTTAAAATCTCATTTTTGTGAATGTCCATTTGTAAAACTTCCCTACTGTACCTGTTTGTCGGAGCACGAGCTGTCGTGCACATTGCAGCCGAGATCAAGGATGCATACGAACCAAAATTTCTCGAGGTTATGATTATTTTCCCATTTGTGAGATGTGATCTACTGTAGCTTAGGCTGGCGTCATTGTGTTAATACATTTTTTCCTTTACGTCGCACCGACATAGATAGGTCTTATGGCGAAGATGGGATAGGAAAGGCCTAGAAATGGGAAAGAAGCGGTCCTGGCCTTAATTAAAGTACAGCACCAGCATTGGCCTGGTGGGAAAATGGGAAAACATGGAAAACCATCTTCAGGGCTGCAGACAGTGGGATTCGAGCCCACTACCACCTGGATGCAAGCTCACGGCTGCACACCCCTTAACGCACGGCCAACTCGCTCGGTATACATTCAGTTTTGGTCACTACCCCAGTCATAGCGGACTGTATAGAAAGAATTTGTATTTCACTTCAGTTATACAAAGCAGAGAGCGTTATGATATAAACTCAAATTGAAGGTTTTACGCAAAGCAAAACATATTAATATTGTACAGGCTGTGGAAAAGTTAAGTGTTTCCTAATGCAGCGTAGGATATTAGCGGAAAGGCAAAGAAAAGTTTAAGACAACAGCTATAGAGGAATTATTACATGTAACAATTTTTATGAAAATGAATTGAACTTTTTATTCCATTCATCCTGGGTAGAGCACATGTTAAATAACACAACAGGAGGGGAGTTGGCCGTGCTGTTAGAGTCGCGCAGCTGTGAGCTTGCATCCAGGAGATAGTGGGTTCAAATCCCACTGTCGGCAGCCATGAAGATGGTTTTCCATGGTTTCCCCATTTTCACACCAGGCAAATGCTGGGGCTGTGGCCGTTTCCTTCCCACTCCTTGGCCTTCCCTATCCCATCGTCGCCGTAAGACCTATCTGTGTCAGTGCGACATAAAGCACACAGCAAAAAAAAAAAAAAAAAAAACATACATACATAATCATCATAGACTGTTATGCCTTTCAGCGTTCAGTCTGCAAGCCTCTGTGAATTTACTACACGTTGCCACAATCCTCGATTTGCAACTAGTGTTGTGGCCACATTTAGTTCTATACCTCTTATCTTTAAACCGTTAGAAACCGAGTCTAACCATCGTCGTCTTGGTCTACCTCTATTTCTCTTACCTTCCATAGCAGAGTCCATTATTCTCCTAGGTAACCTATCCTCCTCCATTCGTCTCACATGACCCCACCACCGAAGCCGGTTTATGTGTACAGCTTCATCCATCGAGTTCATCCCTAAATTAGCCCTTACCTCCTCATTCCAAGTACCCTCTTGCCATTGTTCCTACCTGTTTGTACTAGCAATCATTCTTGCTACTTTCATGTCTGTTACTTCTAACTTACGAATAAGATATTCTGAGTCCACCCAGCTTTCGCTCCTGTAAAGCAAAGTTGGTCTGAAAACAGACCGATGCAAATATAGTTTCGTCTGGGAGCTGACTTCCTTCTTACAGAATACTGTTGATCGCAGCTGCGAGCTCACTGCATTAGCTTTACGACACCTTGATTCAATCTCACTTACTATATTACCATCCTGGGAGAACACACAACCTAAATACTTGAAATTATCGACCTGTTCTAGCTTTGTATCACCAATCTGACATTCAATTCTGTTGAATTTCTTACCTACTGACATCAATTTAGTCTTCGAGAGGCTAATTTTCATACCATACTCATTGCACCTATTTTCATGTTCCACGATGTTAGACTGTAAGCTTTCGGCAAAATCTGCCATTAAGACCAAGTCGTCAGCATAGGCCAGACTGCTTACTACATTTCCACCTAACTGAATTCCTCCCTGCCATTTTATACCTTTCAGCAGATGATCCGTGTAAACTACAAACAGCAAAGGTGAAAGATTACAGCCTTGTCTAACCCCTGTAAGTACCCTGAACCAAGAACTCATTCTACCATCAATTCTCACTGAAGCCCAATTGTCAACATAAATGCCTTTGATTGCTTTTAATAATCTGCCTTTAATTCCATAGTCCCCCAGTATGGCGAACATCTTTTCCCTCGGTACCCTGTCCTATGCTTTCTCTAGATCTACGAAACATAAACACAACTGCCTATTCTTCTCGTAGCATTTTTCAATTACCTGGCGCATAGTAAAAAACTGATCCTGACAGCCTCTCTGTGATCTGAAACCACACTGGTTTCCATCCAGCTTCCTCTCAACGACTGATCGCACCCTCCCTTACAAGATGCCAGTGAATACTTTGCCTGGTATACTAATCAGTGAGATACCTCGATAGTTGTTGCAATCCTTCCTGTTCCCTTGCTTATAGATAGGTGCAATTACTGCTTTTGCCCAATCTAAAGGTACCTTACCAACACTCCATGCTAATTTTACTACTCTATGAAGCCATTTCATCCCTGCCTTCCCACTATACTTCACCATTTCAGGTATAATTTCATCTATTCCTGCTGCCTTATGACAATGGAGTTTATTTACCATCCTTTCCACTTCCTCAAGCATTATTTCACCAACATCATTTTCCTCCTCCTCATGACCTTGGCTATTTGCAACACCACCAGGATGATTTCCTTTTACATTGAGATGATGTTCAAAATATTCCCTCCACCTCTCCGGTGATTCCCTGGGATCTATTATGAGTTCACCTGAATTACTCAAAACACTGTTCATTTCCTTTTTCCCTCCCTTCCTAAGATTCTTTATTACTGTCCAAAATGGTTTCCCTGCTGCCTGACCTAGCCTTTCCAGGTTGTTACCAAAATCTTCCCATGACTTCTTTTTGGATTCAACAACTATTTGTTTCGCTCTGTTTCTTTCATCTACATACAACTCACTGTCTGCCTCGGCCCTTGTTTGGAGCCATTTCTGATAAGCCTTCTTTTTACGTTTACAAGCTGCACTCACTTCATCATTCCACCAAGATGTTCGCCTTTTCCCATCTTTACACACAGTTGTTCCTAGGCATTACCTTGCTGTTTCTACTACAGCATCCCTGTATGCCACCCATTCACTTTCTATATCCTGAACCTGCTTACTGTCTACTGTTCTAAACTTCTCACTAATCATATCCATGTACTTCCGTCTTATTTCCTCGTCCTGGAGATTTTCTACCCTTATTTGTTTGCAGACAGATTTCACTTTCTCTACCTTAGGCCTAGAGATACTTAGTTCACTACAGATCAGACAGTGGTCTGTGTCATCGAAAAATCCCTGGAAAACTCGAACATTCCTAACAGATTTCCTGAATTCGAAGTCTGTTAAGATATAGTCTATCATGGATCTGGTACCCCTAGCCTCCCATGTGTAGCGGTGAATAGCCTTATGCTTGAAGAATGTATTCATAACAGCTAAACCCATACTAGCAGAGAAGTCCAGCAAACGCTTCCCATTCCCATTAGCTTCCATATCTTCCCCTCATTTACCAATCACCCTTTCGTGTCCTTCAGTTCTATTCCCAACTCTCGCATTGAAATCGCCCATTAGCACTATTCTATCCTTGCTGTTGACCCTGACCACGATGTCACTCAATGCTTCATAAAACTTGTCAACTTCATCCTCATCTGCACCCTCACATGGTGAATACACGGATACAATTCTAGTCCTAATTCCTCCAACTGACAAATCTACCCACATCATTCGCTCATTTACGTGCCTAACAGAAACGATGTTCCGTGCAATGGTATTCCTGATAAAGAGCCCTACCCCAGACTCTGCCCTTCCCTTTCTAACACCCGTCAAGTACACTTTATAATCTCCTATCTCTTCCTCGTTATCTCCCCTTACCCGAATATCACTTACTCCTAGCACATCCAGATTCATCCTCTTTGCTGACTCAGCCAGTTCTACTTTCTTTCTTCCATAAGCCCCATTAATATTGATAGATCCCCATCAAATTCCATTTCGTTCGCCAAGTGCAAAAAAAAAAAAAAAATAAAAAATAAATAAAAAAAAAAAAAAAAAAATAATAATAATAATAATAATACACAGTTATCTACGTGTTAAATGATGCAGGTTTCAGAACGTGCTGGCAACACAATGTATTTTTAACGTAGTTGCCCTGGTTTCTTGTGGGGCCTCCAGATATACTGTTGTGTATTTTGAAAGAAATTATATGTTTTGAATAGATTGACAGAATTAACTCAATGGAATATACTCATGGCTCCCAGCTCTCCGACTGCTTTAGAATTTTCTATAGTGTGAAAACCTACGGAAATACAAAAAAAATCTGAATTAAGATTTATGATTCATTAGTTTTATAAATTTAAGTTTGAACAACTGTGACAAATAAATGAAGTTTGCGTGAGAACCTACGAATAGCTGTGACTCACTTCAATCAAATAATTTGGGTATGGGAAGGTCTAGAAGAGTTCGCCAATGGATGAAGTATACCAGCAAAGGCAATTCTTTTGCTGCAAGGTTTTAGATGTCACAAAGAGAAAGACAGAAAAAGTGGTGGATACATCGCTTGTACACTACATTACTTAACATACGTGTAGCCGCTAAAAGTTGTGCCACCGAGCTCGATAACTGCAGTCGCTTAAGTGCGGGCAGAATCCAGTATTCGGGAGATAGTAGGTTCGAACCCCACTGTCGGCAGCCCTGAAAATGGTTTTCTGTGGTTTCCCATTTTCACACCAGGCAAATGCTGGGGCTGTACCTTAATTAAGGCCACAGCCGCTTCCTTCCCTGTCCCATCGTCGCCATAAGACCTATCTGTGTCGGTGCGACGTAAAGCAAGTAGCAAAAAAAAAAAGTTGTGCCCACCGGGCAAGTTGGCCATGCAGTTAGAGTCGTGCAGCTGTGAGCTTGCATCCGGGAGATAGTGGGTTTGAATCCCACTGTCGGCAGCCCTGAAGATGGTTTTCCGTGGTTTCCCATTATCACACCACGCGAATGCTGGGGCTGTACCTTAATTAAGACCACGGCCGCTTCCTTCCCACTCATAGGCCTTCCCCATCCTATCGTCGCCATAAGACCTATCTGTGTTGGTGCTACGTAAAGCAAAAAATTTGTGTCCTTTACCATAAGATTGCAGTCCACAATCCACTCTTCTGAGTTTTGATCTTGAAAATGTCTCAGTACAGTGCATGATAAGTACCACAGTTTCAAGCTACGTCATATTTCACACCTCTCTGTGCATATTTCTTATGTAATGCAATGAATAAATGTTACAGTTAAAAATGACCGTCTAGTTGTAGCCAAAGAAAAACAAACCCCATGATGCTACAGCCTCAAAGGGCCTTGGCCTACCAAGTGAATGCTGGGCATCGCACCAGCCACCAAATCCATGTAAAAATCCCTGAACTGGCCGAGAATCAAACCCGGGGCAAGCACACTACCCCTAGACTGTGGGGCCAGCTTTAACCTTACAATGCCAGCATATAAAGCGAAGCATTCAGAGGATTAAAGACAGGAAGATTTAACAAAATTGATAGATTTGTTACTGGATTTACCAAGGAGAAATGAAACCGGGGTTATGCAATAAGTAGCAAAATTATTAGAAGGAAGGCACTGGAGATGGCACAGGAGTTAAGATCATGGAATGTAAGGCAAACCTGGGATGGTGTAAACAAATGGCGTGGCTTATGGGACTATATTAACAATGCCTCACAACCATTGCGCAATGCCTATGAGCAGATTGCACCAGTAAATTTGGTTGCCCATCTGCATTACATAATAAAAATAAAACATTTTATAGATTTATTTATTCCCCCCCCCCCATAGCACTACAGCCCATCAAGCGCCTTGGCCTATCAAGCGACCGCTGCTCAGCTCGAAGGCCTGCAGATTACGAGGTGTCGTGTGGTCAGCACAACGAATCCTCTCGGCCGTCATTCTTGGCTTTCTAGACCGGAGCCGCTATCCCATCGTCAGAAAGCTCCTCAATTCTAATAACGTAGGCTGAGTGGGCATCGAACCAGCCCTCAGGTCCAGGTAAAGATCCCTGACCTGGCCGGGAATCAAATCCGGGGCCTCTGGGTAAGAGGCAGATTAAATTATCTTAGTTATAGGACAGCTTGAATATGTCGTCATCACATTAGTTATTTAATGAAAATGAAAATCCACTGCCTGTTTCCAGTCATCCGACCGGGTCAGGAATGGAATGAATGAAGCCTCATCTAGCGGCAAGGATAGGAATTATGCCAGCTGCCGAAGCCTGTCGTACCCCTTTATTTATTTAATATCTCTTGTAAATACCCTCCAAAAATTGCATGAAATGAATTTCATTTTAAGCCCGTATTGTCAACAGTATTATCTTTAAGATTCCTAATAAAAAATTCCAACTTTACAATACTAGTGGTTGTTTATTCTTCAAGACAACATAAATATGCTAATTCAGGACATGCATTATCCGCATTATGGATATCATTAGCTGATAGGCAAGAGACAAGTTAAAATACAACAAGGATATTACTAACATATTTAAAAGAATAAAAACATGATTCAGCTGGTGAATACGTAAAGCAAAATGCAACATTTTTTCAAGAGAAGTCAAGTGATGTTTAAAACTGTAAAACAGTGATAATATGCACCACTTTTTTGAGCTAGAGTTTTTGGCTTGAGTATTGCTAGCACACAAAGAGTTTTGTTGTGTCCCCTTCAAATTTGGCTATCAGATTATTTACGACAGGTTGACATTAAAAGTTTTATTGTTCGCTGGGAGTTGTATTCATCATTTGGAAAGCTGTGTGTGCGCACCAAACTGTTTTTTCTGTCATTCAGAGGGACAATGTATTGATTCGTGTTCGATTGAGTGCAGGGTAAATCACGTGACAAGCCATTGTCCCCAGGCGAGGCACGTGCATGTCGAGCTGCGCTGCAAGCAGGCATGCTTCTAGAAACAGTCACGACCAATTACAAGAGACCCCGTGAACCAATGATCGTCTCTAAAAAAAGCACACCCCCGAGCGAAAACTATAAAAAGTCATGTTCACAGTAAATCAATCTCTACTCTGATCAACTCTACTCTACTCAACTCTGATCTACGCTGTGAATCTATCCATCGGAACCACGTGGGAAAAATTCAGCCCGTGCAGGCAGACATCCGCTCTGCTAATTTAGAGCAGTTTTACTATGAACTGAACTTCAACATTAGTGATCCAAGTTAAGTTTATTTCTTCACGAGAACATTAAATTTTCCAGCGTGTGTGTGCACATTCTAATATCTGTTGCATTAGTTACAGCTTACATTACTGGCACATGGCAAAACTCATCCCATTCAATCGCCGTGTACTTCAAGATGGATTCTTTCTCTACAATGTACAACATAATTTCATCGTGGGACCTCTACTACCGTGTCTCCATGACCTGCTAAGCATGTAAGGCATTTCTGGCTGGAGCAGGTGACTGACGGGAAAATACCGGAATGACAAACCTCTACCTGGAATCGAACTTCAGCTAAACTTGAGTACCATTTTAACTGTTTGATATCTTTCTCATCTTTGTAAAACTAGATGATCTTTCTTCTCTAAATAGTAGCTCTATTAGTTTTGTAGTAGACTGAGTTACTTTCATTTTCATTTCTTGAGGTGTCATGGTAGTTGAGTTACATGTGTGTGACTGATATTTGAAAGCTATTAGATTAGCTGTTGTGGTCTGTCTTTGAATGAGTTCTCATACGTAAGATTTAGTCATATTTAAAAATCACTGACCACACGATAAACTTCATTTGCTTACGTGTGATATTGGGAATATCTTGATTGGAGTTATATGTAAATTTTGTGAGATAGGGTCGAATTTAGTGTCATCTTAAATTCACTTGCATTCTTTAGGATCGAGTCATCTAATTTCACGACATTTCAGGAGGACTGATAGATCTAATAATCACTTAAAATAATAATAAATTTAAGTAGAAGACCGGGTTAAGAATACAATTAAACGGTCGTGGGCTATAAATTGTCTTTGATTCCTTATATGTGATATATAATGTGCTCAGTTCATGATGCGCCTGGAATATGGGCAGTCCGCGGGATATTAATTGGATAATTTATTACTGAATGATTTGTTGCTTGTGTCTTTGGGAGCACAATGTGATTTATAATAAAGTGGATCACACGTTTAATACATTTCATGAATAGGGATTTATATTAATGTGATTAAGGCTCACGAACGCTACATTTGCAACTTGTAACCCATGTGATGGTGATGATTATGGAGTTCTATTAGAATCTTCAAGTTAAATTCAGAAATTTAGATGGATCTCTGTTGCTGTTTAATGAGTATTTCATTTCAAGTGATACCACTAGTTCGATCACTAGCCACTAATTGGATTGAGAATATTTCCAGACATGAGTCCATCGTCCGGATATTATTGACACGACCATGCCAAAAATAATTCAAAATCAAATCAAAATCTCTTTATTTGCAAATGAGGTGTCTACCTCGGTGGCAAATGGTACACTAAAATACATTATTGTCAAGCACTAAATATTAAATTAACAAGAGAAGAAAATTTTTCCTATAATGCAATATTATACAATTTACGCTAACAATGTTTTCTATTAAACACACAGCTCATCTTTAATAAATTTATATTGTTTACAAAATTCTACTTATAATATCTCCTATACTACTAGCAAATATAGTCAACTGATATACAGTATGTGGAATTACTTCAAATGATACTATACAACTGGTATAAGATTAATATTTACATTGCATTTATTTATTTACTTTTTTTTTTTTTTTACCCGTTCTGGATCCTAAGTAGCATAACAACCTGCTGCGTCTTAACCAGAGCCCCTTTTGCCACCACTTTTCAGAGTTCCTGAAGGGCCTTCACAGCTACCGTAGCGGTCCCAGGGCCCTCGAAGTCCCCACTGTACTTCACCCCTACAGGCAGTCCCCTACTTTGGCTGTCCAAACTCCTTAGACCAGGGGATGGAATTAATTTTATCACACACATTTTTTTATTTACAATAACCTGCACTGGTCGAATGCCCTCTAACACTTCATTTATTTTCTCTGTTGCTGTTTATTCTCTTCTTGAATATCTGTACAGATTTTGGAAAAGGATCCAACACTACCCCTGGTAAACTGTTCCACTCCTTCACACCCTTCCCAATGAATGAAAATTTACCCTAATCGTTTCTGCTAAAATTCCTTCTAATTTTATATTTGTGGTCAGTCCTGCCGATATAATTATTTTCCAACTGAAGCCTCTCACGGATATCTCCCCCATGCTTCTTCTCCTGTATAGGCTCTATATAATCCTGTACGTCTAGTTTTCTCCCTTCTCTTACTTAAAGTTTCCCACCCAAGTTCCTTTAACATTTCTGATACACTACTCTTTCTCCTGAAATCCCCTGTTACAAATCTTGCTGCTTTCCTCTGCACACTATCTATTTCTTTTATTAGGTATTCATGGTGAGGATCCCAAACACTGTTTGCATATTCCAATAATGGACGAACCATACTCAAGTAACTTTTTTCTTTTAATTCTTTGTTGCATCCTTTAAGTAGCCTCAGTATGACATGTAATGATCTGTATGCTTTCCCAACAATGTCATCAATATGATCCTTCCAGTGCAAATTACTTTCAAATCTCACACCTAAGTATTTGCACTTGCCATCTTTTGGGATAACTACCTCATCCAAAGTATATTCAAATTCAGTTTTAAAGCTCCTGTTTGTAAAAGTTGTAACAGTTGATTTGCCTCCATTAACCTTCATATTATTTTCTTCAACCCATTGTTGGATACTTTCAAGGTCCCTTTGCAATTCTGAACAATCCTCAATGTTGTTTATTTCTCTATAAACAATTATGTCATCTGCATACCATCTTATTTTTGATGTTATATTGTTCCCTAAATCATTTGCGTATATTAAGAAAAGTAACGGACCGATTATACTACCCTGTGCAATTCCCTTCCAAACTTTCTCTTCCTGAGATACATTATTTCCTACTTTGACTTTCTGAACCCTTGAATTTAGAAATGCTTTTATCCAACGTGTAACCCTTACGTCCAATCCTATTCCCTCCAATTTCTTTAATAATATTCTATGTTCCACTCTATCAAAGGCTTTGGAAAGATCTATGGCTATGCAATCTAACTGACCTCCTGAATCCAAATGATCTGATATGTCCTGCTGAAATCCCTCCAGTTGTGCCTCACAAGAAAATTTCTTTCTAAATCCATACTGGCTCCTCATGAACCAATTTTTATCATCACATATCCCTCTGATGTACTTCGATATTAAACTCTCCAGAATTTTACAAACTATACTGGTCAGGCTGATTGGTCTGTAGTTCTCTGGTTTCCTTTTATCACCCTTTCCTTTATAAATTGGTATTATTAGAGATTCCTTCCATTTCTTTGGTATTACACTATTATTTATGACATAGTCAAAGAGAAATTTTAAATAAGGCAGGATTCATAATGGCAGGATTCGTTGTAAATATTGTGTATACAAAAATACGTGTTACCTTGTGTGTGTGTGTGTGTGTGTGTGTGTGTGTGTGTGTGTGTGTGTGTGTGCGTGCGTGTGTGTGTGTGTTGTAATTAGGAATATTTTCATGTTTTCGATTATTCAGTGTATTTTAATCTGGTCGTGCATTTACCGCAATGGCACGGATTATTTTCAATGTTGTTTTGCCACCATGATGACTTGTTTAGCATACTTTAAGGAACAATTTGCTGAGAATAATATCGAGTAAGACCAGGCTGATTTAATTTGCAGTTACCAAAGATTTAGACGAAAGATTGTCGAGTTCATTTCCAGCAACTAACGTACTCACTCACACTAACTCACACATGGATATGAGAAAATTTTCAATGCATTTATATTAAAATTTCCAAAATATTTTCAAACTGACTTGAAACTTTAAATGCCACGCAAGTATAAATTTGATGTCCACAAACGGCATAATTACCTTGAATTGAGGATATAACGAGTAATGATGATAATTAATTGGTTAATTAATTAATTAATTGGAAAAATGTGTGTCATAATTACAGTGAGAACCATTCAGTGAGATACACTAATTTGTAAACACGATCGTGTGATGATAAAAGTAAATGCAACACAGATAAGGTTGGAGATTAATAAAAATAATTAATTATAATCTTTGAGTCAACTTAGATTTTCCATCACAATTTCTACTGGTGTTATTAATGGACGTTACATACCTTAGTTAATGAAATTCATCAGTATTTAACATTGACTACGTGTTGAGATTGCAATAAATTAATGGAACATTAAGTTAATTTTATTATGGAATAATAAGCAAGATAGCTGCCTACTAATTTTGTGTAAATCCTCATTGAAGTCTCAGGATACTTTCATTTAGAGAAATATTTTAATTTTTGAAGGCAGTGAAGGCCTAATCTTTTGTTAATTTTTATTCCAGAATATTACCATAAAGCTGGAGGACGAGGATTATGTTTGATTGGTTGTTAATTGCTACAGGAAGACCAGACATTATGAAATATCATTGTATTTATTCCCAGCAAGGATATTTTGTGTTCATTGATGCTTATGTTAATAAATGTAAGTGTGTTGTTTAAATTTTTTTTTTGCTTGGTCGTCACCCCTTTTTCCCTTAAATGCCTCTAAAAACGGAAAGCCAGGAACGAACTGTCCACCCCGGGATGTCTCGCTCACTGGCTGGGCTTAGCTCGGCAATAATGGGGGCAGTTGAACATATGGCTGTTGGACAGACTCTTGATATGTTTAACTCAAAGACTGGTACAATCACTAGGTGATTTGTAGGAGGAACTTCTGTTTAAAAAGCGCACAGACCGGAAGTCAAGTTGTGCCAATAGAAGAAAGGTAGGCGTCTTCGCCAGTCCCATGAAGTTAAAATCCGCCCATATGCTAAGGCCAACATATCAAGGCCATGTGCTGAGAATTCAGGGATTGGTAATTAATATCATTGGTTGCCTGTTGTGATGTACGGGGAATTAAAAGGTCTACGTTTTGACATGCTCGTACTTTTCACAAATCTGTAACAGATTTCACATAAAACATCAGCAGCTGTGGTACTGAAGTTAAAAAAGAGAGAGAGAAATAATTACATCATTTCTCACAATTTCTTGAACAATATAATATAATATCATGACTTAACTTACAGTAAAAGGTGGAATGTTGATGGATGGCTGATTGTGCGGTCGTTTACGATCCCACCTTCCAAATAAAGCTGACTGTGGTGGATGATGACTAGGAGACCGACTTGAAATAGGAGACTGGTTAGGAGGAAGGAACACTGAAAATATGAAAATACTTAGAAATGAGATCAAGGATTACAAACAAAGGACCACACATATACTACATAAAAATTGGTACCAAGCATATATTGGCAAAGCCGTAAAATAATAAGGACAAACAAGAACTCCAAACTCTATACATACACACACATAAGACTGCCAAAAGCTGTTCTCTAAGAGTACCAAATGTATCAAATGTTATACAGTCGAACCTGCCCTAAAGGACAGCTTCATTCAGTGGACAACTCCCTATATGAACACTTTTCCATGGAACCTACTTTATTTTACATAAAACACATTTCGAAATTTTAAATTTTATAGCTCAGAAACTAAAAGTGATAACTGAATTCTTTTCTGAATGCCATCATACATTTTTTATGATTTACAAAATAAAGTTCAGATTTTAAAAAGTGTACAGCAGTTTATAGAATTTAATATAATCAGATATTGGTTTTAAAAATTTGTATAATGGCTCAAGGTCAATCTTAACACATTAAAAAGCAATTTCAGAAACAAGCCATAAAAAACAGGAATGTTTTTTATTAAATACCATGTTTACTGCCATTCAGTCGTAAATATTGGTGGCTGAAGCAAAAAAAACATTTACGAGGGTAATCCCAAAAATAAGGTCTCCTATTTTTTTATAAATACAGAACTCTATTTGTGTGGCTGTTGGTCACAATATTGTGAAGAGTGTTTCCTGCGCTCGCACACACCGCGCTGAGGCACTCAGTCTTGGCTTGGCAACCGTTGAGAATTGAGCTCCCGTTGGATGTTACCGCCAAGTGCGAAGTGCGTGCAGTTATTCGGTTTTTTAATGCAAAAGGTACTGAAAAGATTGAAATCCATCGCCAATTGACGGATGTGTATGGTGACTCGTGCATGGATATAAAAAAATGTTCGTAAGTGGTGTAGAGAGTTTGCAGCCGGTCAGATTGAAATTCGCGACGAACAAAGGAGCGGGAGACCGTCAATTTCCATTGAGACAGTCATGAAGGTTGAGCAAATCATGCATGAAGATTGGCGGATCACCCTGGATGATCTCTGCACTTTGGTTCCTGAGGTTTCCCGAAGCGCCGCTCACAGAATTTTAACGGAAAAGTTGAAATACTGGAAGGTGTGCGCAAGATGGGTGCCACGCATGCTGACTGAACACAACATGAGTTGATTCTTCCCATGCATTTCTTCAATGCTTTGCAACCAAACAGGACAACATTTTTGACTCAATTGTCATGAGTGACAAAACACAGGCGTTCCACTTTACACCTGAGACCAAGCAACAATCACGCCAGTGGTGGCAACCCTCTTCGCCAAGGCCGTGGAAATTCAAGCAAACACAGTCTGCCAGTAAAGTCATGACAACTGTATTTTGGCATTGAAAAGGGGTATTGTTGGTCGACTTTATGCCGCTGGGACCACAATTAACGCTGACAGGTACTGTGAGACCCTGAAAAAACTCAGACGGGCAATTCAGAACCTGAGAATAGGAATGTTGAGCAAGGGCGTAAACATTTTCCATGACAACGCTCGCCCGCACATCGCCCGGCAAAAAGTTGCTCTCCTGCAACAGTTTCAGGTGGAACATCATCACCCACCCACCCTATAGTCCCGACTTGGCGCCCAGTGACTATCACTTGTTCCCTAAGTTGAAAGAACATTTGGGTGGAAAGCAATTCAGCACCGAAGATGAGGTGAAAGATGAAGTTCACAAGTTCCTGAACAACATGGCAGTGAGCTGGTATGACATGGGCATACAAAAACTGTCACAGCGTCTACAAAGATGCATTGACCGAAATAGTGATATGTAGAAAAATATCTAAATGTTCAAGCTGTAAAATGATATAAAGCATTGCAGAAATAAACAGGTCTATGTATTTATAAAAAAATGGGATACCTTATTTTTGGGATTACCTTCGTATTTAAGATTGTTAAAAATCATAATAAAAATGGAGAAAATTCAATAAGATTCATATCCATCTATTAGTTTTAATTAATATGAGAAAGAAGAAGCAAGAAGTCCTCCACTTTCTAACATGGAAACATTTTTGTCGCTTACATTCTGTGCTCATGGAATTTTAAAAATAAAGAAATAAAAAAAACTGTAGGTTGCTCATGATCAAAAGACAAATCTTTCTTCTAGCCTCGGTTTATTTTCTCAAATCTGCAGATACTGCCAAGAAAGGTTAAAACAATAATGGAACCCTACTAAAGGTAAATTATTTTTTTGAAGCTAATGTCAGTGAATGTCTGCAGGTTACAATACGATACATCATGTGCAATTTAAAGAACTAGACATAAACTAAACGAGACTAAACAATAATGTACACGGTCTTGTCATTTGATTCATGTGTGCTGAAAATCAGCTTGTTCTATGTAGCACGAGTGATGTACATTGTGTTTGTAGCTATGTGCTGCATGCTCTCCTATGAACAGTGAAATGGAGGATTTATGTGAACAGTGTGTTTGCATCAAATTCTGCTTCAAGCTAGGGAAAACAGCTTGGGAACGTTGTGAAATGCTGATGATGCCATTTGGGGAGTAGGCTATGCGACATTTCCAAGTGTTTTTTCTGCTTTAACGTGGCCAGAACTGGTCCCAGGAGTGGATTTTTTTCTTTTTCCAATGGTTTAAAGTTGCACTAAAACATCAAGGATTTTTCAGTGATGGAAGGATGGGAAAGGGCTAGAAATATAAAGGTAGCAGCCGTGGCCTTAATCAAGGCACAGCCCCAGCATCTGCCTCGTGTGAAAATGGGAAACAACAGAAAACCATCTACAGGGCTGCTAACGGTGGGATTTGAACCCACCATCTTCCAAATGCAAGCTCACTGGGTCACAGAAGGTGTCAGAATATCCAAGAAGACAGTAGTTGAACCAACAAGCTAGAATATAATACATAGAGTTTATAATACTGCCATCTTTGTAGTAAGTTGAAATGGTAAACACCCTGTCTTGAATGTACTTCAGTAGGCGGACCACTGTGCAAGCGAGTGCGGAACTGAGCGGGAAAATGAGCAATTTCACACAGATCTTATTTATTAGGTATATCAGTTAGAGATTGAGTTGATGATGAAGATATTGGATGGAAAGCGTAACTATGTGATGCATGTAAGTTTTCCTGAAACAAAGGTTCCTTACAGAATCCCCTTTTGTTTTACACAACCTGCTTTACGTCGCATTGACAAATAGGTATTATGGCGACGATGGGACAGAAAAGGGCTAGGAGTGGGAAGGGATCGACCGTGGCCTTAATTAAGGTACAGCTTGATGTGAAAATGGGAAACCACAGGAAACCATCTTCAGGGCTGCCGACAGTGGGATTCAAACCCACTATCTCCTGAATGCAAGCTCACAGCTGAGCACTCAACCGCACGGCCAACTCCCTCGGTTTACAGAATCATAATGTACAATAACATAAAATAGAAGGAAAGAAATACGTAACAATTTGTTTTTTCTTGAGCTGATATATTGTTGAAAATTATTAAATCAATAATTGTTTTATCACAAGGACCCATTTCTGTTCATGTCTATTTTGCTGTTTATGTATTTTGAATTTTATCAGAGAAATAGTATATTTTGTATAAACTACAACCCTAACATACCTCATGGTAAAATAGGGTTCACAGTACTTTGGAGATTAAATAATAAATAATAATAATAATAATAATAATAATAATAATAATAATAATAATAATAATAATAATAATAATAATAATAATAATAATAATAATAATATCACAAGGATGTGGAATTATCCACAAGTCTCCAATTTATCAACATGCAGAAGAGTGTAGGCCTACGGTACAAGATTACGGATTAGGATGCGTAGCTAAACAGTCAAGAAAACTGAACACACTTTCATGAATTATCATGCATTCAACAGGCAACCTCTCTATGTAACATTTTTATAACTGGCTAGAAATAAAATTTACACCACACAAATTGAATTTTATACTGTTCTATTAATAGTCGCATTTCTCGATTTGAAACAGCTCTCTCATTCACATGAACCGATACGTATTTTCTAGCACTGATCCATTGTCCCATGAAAACTATTAATTTTGTTTACATCTGCCATATGGTTACTCCTTTCAGTTCTTGCATAATAGTTCTGTACCTGTGGTGCAGTCTAATTTAAAATTCTGCTTTAAGAGAAGTTTTGTCATGCTGGCATAATGGGTTTCTTCACCAAATTTGGTACAGTAAATAAAATACAGTTACTGTAAAACAGCTGCCCTGCAACGGACGAGAGAACTTCAGTCTGTAACTTTAACATAAGGTTTATATTAAATCTTCGTGATATGACTTTTTTTCTGAACACATTTTCAGCCACGTGACAATTTCACATCATGAGCTGGATAAAGAGATTATATTTTATATCTTTCAAGGCAATAAGTTCCTTTTTCCCTTCGGATGCTGAGCAAACATAACCTTCAGACAGTCGTGGCATTTCATTTTCATTCTCGCTTCATGAATGACATTTTCTGCTTTGTACTCAACATTTTCAGAGTACTTGGTGAATGACTCATAATTTGTAGCATAGCAATTGTGATCAGTAGAAGTGCTAAAAGAAACCTTAGTACATAGATAAGAGAAGCATTTAGTTTCCGTCAATTGGGCAATCTGTCCCAGTAAACACTTCCTGTATGCTGACCTGAATTGCTCTGCATTGGGATTATTTCTATTTCTCCCCGGTTACGTATGGATGAGAAGAGCAATTCTAAATTGTTGGCAATGCCTTGGGCAGCTAACGTCTCCTATGATTAACTAAACACCCGCCCCCGTAGAGAAACAGGACAAGGGTTGGGCACACACATATCCCTTTCAGACCGTGTACGCACAATTGTGCGGGTTCTATTTTATTTATGTCTGAGCTTATTTCACGTTTTCTTGGCGCTAGACCGGACTGCAGTGCTTGTGCAGGACACGTAGCATGTACTTCAGCTGTTTTAATTTAGTACTTGACCACCAGGGGGCAGGAAGAAGAGTTTAAAAATACAGTTCATTAGGAATATGGCAGGAAGCAGTAATGCCTAAAGAAAGTATTTATTTATTGCATTCATATTAATCTAGAAGCTTTACTGATTATCAGAATATAATCAATGAAGTGCGTAGATTGTGTAGCAAACGTAAATTGTGTACTTTCAACATCGTACGTAATACCATGAGGTTTTGAATGTTGATATGCACAAATGTGCGGGCTAGGTTTCCTTACAGCCAATGCATGCTGGAGTGCTGGGTGCAGTCGCAAAAAGGACTGTGAAAGAAAAACTCGTACTCTACATGAGAAATGTAATGTATAAAATTTTAACTGTTTAAAATAGAACATTTGATCATGTACGTGTGCATATTCACATGTACTGAGTTGAATTTTTTTAATTTTTTTATTTTTTGCAAGTAGTGAATGAAGTCCTGACATGCACAATTGTGCGGGTGCTTTTTTTCAGATGATACTTTTTATTTTGTAGAATAAACTAAAAATATATGTATTTAAGAGCATTTTAGTCAGTTTTTGACATACAAACAAAAATTCACACCGCCAGTTTTCTTTCAGGTCTGAAAGGGATATAGTGTGAGTGCTCTTCAATGTTCTGAACAGAGAGTACTTTGCTGCTTGGGATATCACTTGTCTCTCTTTATGTTATTCACCCACTGCCTAGTCAGCTATTTGTCTTCTAGTGAGAACATGTTATGAGAATTCGTGCTTTACAGTGGCAAAAATTAATGTGATCTTTCAATATACATAGCCTTCCTTAGTAAAGAAATGAACTTACTGTGCCTGAAGAAAGATACACTGTTTGTTTTGCTCAAAGCATGCGAAACAGAATGAAGGCATATTCATGCTACAATAAAGCCAAACTACAAAATAATTTCTATTAACGATGAACTTGACACACATGAGATTACTCGAATAGCTCCAGACAGTTGTCGTCGTTAGCTGGTACATTTATATCATGAAGACTGTAGTGTTGCTTGACTCCGCCCGAAGAGCTAATCAAGCTGCTATAGCCACTATGTATTATATTCTAGCTCGTTGAGTTGAACCAATCATGAAGACAATGCACTAGTAGCAACCAGTCATGGAACCTGTCATGGTCTGCTGATACTTATACCTGAACAACAGTAAGCCAGCCTGACAATCAATCAATCAATCAATCAATCAATCAATCAATCAATCAATCAATCAATCAATCAATCAATCAATCAATCAATCAATCAATCAATCAATCAATCAATCAATCAATCAATCAATCAATCAATCAATCAATCAATCAATCGATCAATCAAATAATTCAAATCAATCACAATCTTGTACTTCAAAATACACAAGTTTGTTTACAGGATAAACCCATGCTTACTACTGAATTACACAAAAGGTGTGGTCAAGTATAGTTAAACACATTCTTGCCGTATCCGCATACCCATGCTCTGGGCCGTATCTGAGTTTGCTCGGATAAGCGCAACCTGCAAGTGTTGCCGTTCCTACGCAGCTGTGGTTTATTTTCGTCACAAGTATGTGCAACAGAGATGAGGGTAATACCCTTATGAATGCTTCTACCTGCTTCTCCTCACCAGAAACCATACGGCCTTGGAGATTTTCTCTTCCGATGCACTTTTTTAATTCCGTTTCCGAACGAAGCTAGCTCCGTGGTTGGTTTGTGATTGCACAAGCGTGTGTATAGTCATGTTCTGAAGTGTAACCAAGGCGCTTAGGGACAATATAAGTGTTGAAAAAACTGCCGACACCCCATTCAATGAAGACCCAAGTGATGAACTCATTCCTGAACTAAGTGAAATTGACAGTGATGACAGTGAAAAAGATTCTCCTGGACATGTGACAGAAAGCACAGTACCTGAAGGTGTAACATTAGCTACCACACCTTCTGGAGATACTAGAGGACTTCTGTAAGGTATATGCAAAATTTTGTTTCCATATCTTGTTTAGTTTAGAACTTATTGTGAAAATAATTCATTGTTGTTTGCTGTGCCACTAACAGTTGGAATAGCTGCGCCAGCCACTTAAACAGCCCGCTCAGATGATGGGCGTGAATGTGTTATGGAGGAAAGAGAAGTTGAATTTGGAAATTAATCACTCTCCTTTTTTCCTCTTATCCAGCTCCTGATAGGTCGGAGGAAAGAGAAGTTGAATTTGGAAATTAATCACCCTCCTTCTTTTCTCTTATCCAGCTCCTGATAGGTCGGAGCATTTATGGCACTTCTTCACCTTCCTCTCTCCTTCCACCATTCTGTCCCAGTACAGGTTTCTTCTTCTTGCACTCTTCTTTATTGAATTGATCCACTTTCTTCTAGGTCTCCCTCTCTTTCTTTCCATCAAACTTTACCTCCATTATCTGTTTTGGTCCTCGTCGGAGGGTCTGCCTTACAAGGGCTGCACTCGGCTAGAAATAGCCACACGAAAAATATATCTGTTTTGGTATTCTTTTCTCCTCAATCCCATTTACATGACCAAACCATCCTAGTTTATTCCTATCAATTCTCTCATGTAGATTTTCTATTCTAACTTCCTTTCTAAAATCTTTCTCATTTCTTCCTTTCCTTGTCTTTCATTTCTCACCTGTGCATTTAAGTCTTCCTTTACAATCACTTCTACATCAGTTATCCCCTTCTCTAGTTTTTCCAAGAATTCTTTGGTATCCTCCTCTTTGTTCCCATCTGCGGTGCATACACCTAAGTCCTTCTTCATTTCATTCTCAATCTAATTTTCATTATCCTGTCGCTGATGTACTCTACCATATACATATACCCCTCCAGTTGTTTAGAAACTATCAGGCCCACTCCATTTCTCGCCTCTCACCTATCATTCCCGTATAGTGTATATCCTTTCCTCATCCTCTTCTTTTCTTTCTTTTCCCCTTCCATTGAACTTCACTTAACCGAACCCCATCACTTCAATCCCGCTTTCTCCATAAAATCCACCACTTCTTCTGCCTTTCCTCTCAGGGTCATCACGTTGATTATGTTCACCTTCATTATGTTGGCTCCTCGTCCATTTTTCACAGTTCCCCTAGCACCCATGGAATTGTTCATTGCTTGCAGGGTATGCCCTAACCTTTTCTGAGGCAAGTTTTGAAGTACCATACTCATTATTATGAGTATTTATTTATATTAAAATTAAGGTGACTTGCCACGCCACATATTGTCGCATATCTGTGAGCAAGAGTGGGTACATCACACTCTAGATATTAAAACCACTGTGTTTTACTAGGCAGTATTAATTTCCAGGCTAGATGAAGACTTTGTGAAGGAAATGACACACAAATTCACCAGAAAGCAGAACATGGTCAACAGTCTAGAGCGCATTATCAATCTATTATTACGGTGGAGCCGCCCTCCCATAGGCATTCTATACCTACTGCCAGGTGTAACGTTAGGCCATTCCTTAGGAGTACAGATACCTTTTGCAACCGCTTCACTGAAGTACACACATTGCTGACAGAAGAAAGTTCTTCCGTTTTATCTGCTGTTGGGACTGGGGTCCTCTTCTGCTATCTAGACTGTTGACCATCTTCTGCTTTCTGGTGAATTTGTGTGCCATTTCCTTCACAAAGTCTTCATCCATCCTGGAAAATAATACTGCCTTGTAAAACACAGTGGTTTTTATATCTAGAGTGTGACATACTCACTTCTGCTCACAGATGTGCGACAACATGCGACGTGGCAGGTCACCTTAATTTTAATATAAATAAATACTCGCTCATTTACTTCTCCATAAACAATATCCCATGGGCTCCGGCCTTCAAACTTATGGCTTGAAGACGATAGTTGATAATTAATCATTTTTAATTTCGTGTGGCTATTTCTAGCCGCATGCAGTCCTTGTAAGGGAGACCCTCTGATGAGGCTGGGCAGCATCTGCCATGTGTAGGTAACTGCGTGCTATTGTGGTGGAGGATAGTGTTGTGTGTGGTGTGAGAGTTGCAGGGATGTTGGGGACAGCACAAACACCCAGCCCCCGGGCCAGTGAAATTAACCAATGAAGGTTAAAATCCCCGACCCAGCCAGGCCAAGAATTGAACCCGGGACCCTCTGAACCGAAAGCCAATACGCTGACCATTCAACCAACGTGTCAGGCATATTAATAATAATAATAAGAAGAAGAATACGTAATGAGACTCTAAATACTCCCAGAAGTGGGGTGACAGAACAGGAACCATTAAGTATATACTAACTTGGAAATTAAGGATCATTAATAAGAGTTTATAGTAGTACCAATTAAAATAACTATTTATTAGGATGATAAACGTGAAAGCTTATTTACAAAAACTGAACTTACGGGAACAAAAGAAAAATTGAATGTAATAAAATTTAAGAAAATGAACTGTTGCGTGGAGATTTGCAGTAATTTAGGCCCTTAGCTCACCATTTGTAGATTCTGTTATCTGGACACGTTTGATGTAGCAGCTGATGTTTGATGGACCTCTCGTACAGGCATCGTCATCTTTCGTTGTTTGTACCAGTCCTATTTCTGATTCGTGCATAGCCCACTAATTGGACAATGACTTTCCTGACTTCAACAGTTCCTATAATACTCCTTACATAATGTTGTAATGAGCCTAATTTCAATATCAAAACCACTTTGGGTTACATTCACGGAGAGAATATACTTGTATTCTTCCATATTACAGAAATGTAGCGTAACTAAATACATGACAAAGATATCTCCTATTCTAGACAAGTCAAAACCGGTCTCTCGTTGACTTTATCTCTCGTCATTGAGATAACCAGGTCTCAATGAGAGTAATTTTGAGCAGTGCTCTACTCAGATGAGAAGTGAACTAAGTTAAGACCTTCAGCAGTTAAGACCTTCTCCGATCTCAAGACGTTCTCCGATGTAATGATAGAATTGACAGATTTGACCAGCATAGATCTCCCCCGATGTAAAGACAGACGCTCTCCGGCTCTTGTTGTTGATGTATATAGACTCCAAAATCTCCCTCCATGTACCATATCACATGGTCCAGTAAGATCTGATTTTCTATCCCTTCTCCTATCCCTCGCTGTATATCCATCATCTTGTTTCATAACGTTCAATCACATAGGTCGAAATTTTGCGGGCAATCGAAGCGGCATGTAGCAAACTTCAAAAAGTAGGCGTTTACAAGTTGTACCTGTTTCTTCAGAATACGGAGCGGGGTAAGCAATATTGCAAGCTTGATGACGTCTTTTCCTGGTAAAGGGCTAAAATTAGCACGTCACCTGACCTCGGCTACTGGAAATTTACTGCAAGCTACTAATACGGGCGATGTTGTAATACCTTACTCAAGAATTAGTTTGTTCAAGAGTTCGTTATTGCCGTGATACAAAGAAATGAGAATGTGAAGTGGATGACTGAAAACCCTACACAGAAACATAGTAATTTAGAACGACCTACCACCAACTAAATATATACATCTTTCCAATTAATTACACAGTTTGATAATTCTGTAGATGCTGTGATGTTCAAAACATCACAAGAGTTCATAGAGTCTGGTTAAAGGCAAAGGAAAACTCTTGACTAATCTCCCAAGTGAACCATAAGTAACTGTTAACCTTGCACATTCTACAGGTCCATGAAAAGGAAAAGCAAGAGAAAATTTGCTTGAATTCACCTGATTGTATTGAAGTAAACCAACTGCTATTTGCAATCCATTACTGTGGTATTCTCCATGTAAGAAAAATTCTATGGCGAACTCCATCTTGATGGAATTCATCATGTTAATCCTTGCACTCCCCAGTTTTGTGAATGAAAAATAAAACACAGGGCACTAATATTTTGTTGGTGCTTTTAATAAGAACAAAAAATTACATGTAGAGCTGTACAAACTAGTAAAAATCCATTTCCTTCAATTCTGTTCTACATAGAGAGATGAGAGAGGTCAATCTGGGTTATGGTATCCCATGAAGCACTCATCCACATGAAGGGCAACCTTACATTGAAGACATTCACATGACGATTCTTTGCAAGACCACATATTAATGGGACAGAAATCTTTCTGAGTACATGCAATATGAGAAGGGAAATGAGTTGATTATCTTATGCTCGAATTTCTTTCACCTCTGTTTTGAGACCACTGATTAGTTTACAGTGGCGTAGCAACATCAAAGTGGCCAAAACCGGAAATGTCAATTTTTTCCATTAACCTCTCAGGCAGGTGCATTCTAGGCAGTGTTTAGGTTTGCCTGTACTTTCAATTTCTGTACTGCCAGCATAAAAAACATCGACTTCTCTTCAAAGTGCAATTTCAGGCAGCCAGTGTCATCTGTTAAACTTATGGAACTACTTTGTCAGAGAGATTACAAAAAAAAAAAATGTTTTGATGATGTAGTTGTTAATTTCTGTGATATAATTCTGTCCAAGGAATGACATAGGGAAGATTATGCAACATTCAGTAAAGAAACATAGCGGCTGAGTGTGTCGATGTACTGGATAGCAGTGCTTCTGTTCCGAATATTTTGGACGAGGGAAGTTTATATTGTGTACTGAAGATTATGATACTGCTAGTAGTACTTCAGACAGTGAAACCAATCTTAAACTTGTTAGATAATATATGTCTGAATACCCCTTAGTCCTGTTTCCTAATAAGGGGTCTGGGATGAAATTATGACGAAATTAAATGGCATGTTTTCATGACTGGATGCTCTTCCTGATGCCAATCTAATTTCAGGAGCTAACGAAAATTAACCCGTAGAGAGCCAGACAACGATATATTGTTGTTTTATATATACGCGTAAAGTGCCAACCACGATATATCGTTGTTTGGATAGCGCACAATTCTATACGAGTTTGTACAACTTGAGCCGTCAGATTGCAACATTTTATGTGTCCAGTCCGTAGAGAATTGTCATTAGATTTTAACTACGTCACTAGATAGTGTGTAAATTCATTCGTTATCATGCCATGAATTTCTAAAGTCCGTGTTCATCTACGACGTATGATCTCCATACCGCGTGAGTAAAATGGCGACCAGCGGGAGAAGTTAATTTGTTAACAATGACGAACTGGCTGTATATCTTAATAATTTTTAGTAAAGAAGGGGATGATGAAGACTCAGATAAGGAATTCACTCTTCCAACAAGTGAGGAAGGGGAAAGTGAAAGTGTTATTTGGAGTGATAACGGAGAGTTTTCTGTAAACACTCAACCACGTGCTCATTGTCCGAGTGTAAACATTGAAAGTGGTAATGACCGTTTGAGTGACAGTACTGAGGATGACGGCTGTAACAATACCCAACAGCAAAAATTTCATGTTTTCCGTAAAATTCAATTAGGTCAAGATGCAAAATACCAACCCTCACGTGATTATTATGATAATCCTGGCCCGAGACACGCCCCTTCATCAGACGCAAACCTATAGCATATATTTATTTTATTTTTCACAGCTCGGTTATGGAACCTCATAACTACAGAGACAAACAGATATGAGAAATCATGTCTTGTCACCACATGCCAGAGCACAGCATTGGCGCCCGGTTACATTGATTGAAATGAAGGCTGTTTTGTTGGAAATGGGTATAGCTAGAGGGCCGAGCATATTTTCTTATTGGGTAAAAAACTCCCGTTATATTCCATGGTTTGGAAATATGTTCTCAAGAAACAGATTCCAATTGATCTTGAGATTCTTTCATCTTGTGAACAATGATAATCTATCACCATCTAGTCACCCTGACTACAACCCATGTGCCAGGTTCGATCCCATTGTTGGCCATGCCAATTGTATATTACGATACCACTGTACATAACTCTTAAAATACTCAAGATAAAAATGTGAAACTTTACATGTTTATTCATCTGAAATAGGACATTGCAAAGAAGTCATCAATATATATCGTTGAGTTAAATTTTCTGTTTTTTTCTGTTTTGTTTCTGATTTTTAAATTTTGGTGTTTGAAAATTGTTTGGAATTATTATTATTTTTTCAAAATACCCAAGGGCATTTTAGTGTTTTAATTTAGTTCAGCAGTAAGAGTGTATTCTTGTTAACATTCAATAAAAATTTCAAGTCATAGTTATAACATTTGTGAACTATTTAGTCCAGAGAGTGAGAACCTGCAAAATTCTCTAAATCTGTCTGGCACTCTTGGCATACTGTGAGCACCCGGGCCTGGCACTAAAAGGGTTAAATGAAAGATGGTGGATGAAATTGAGTAAAAAGGTGGAAGGAATTGGCTGTGGCCTAAAAGAACAGAATGCTCCAGCATTTGCCTAGGAGTGAAAATGGGGAAACACAGAATACCATTCCCAGGGCAGCTGACGGTGGGTTTCAAACCTATTTGCCTCCCAAATGAAGAGCATGAATCCAAAGCAGTAGTGTGTTAATGCATATGACATTGAACTTATTAGATGATAATGGTTTCATGTCCCAATAACTACTTTTATGGTTTCAGAGACGATAAGGTGCTGGAATTTTTTCCCATGGAAATTTTTTAACGTGCCAATAAATTTACTGTCACGAGGTTGACGTATATCAGCACCTTCAAACACCATTGGACTGAGCCAGGATAGAACCCACCATGTTGGGCTCAAAAGGCCAATGCTCTACTGCCTGAGCTCCCCAGAAAAAAACATTTTAGGGAAAGTCACAGTTATGTGCAAAATTTAGCTGATCAAATTTGCGACTCCAAATTCAGATTGACATAACTCAGGTTGACCAAATAATGCACAGGAAAAGGGAGGAACTAGAAGGACAAAGAGCAAATTCAGAGGAAGAGATGTAAAAAGAAACTGAGTAAACTGTGGTAGTGGATTTTTTTTTTTTTTTTTTTTTTTTTTTTTTTTAATGATGATGAGAAACACCATTTCACTCAGGATACTTGTAGATGATTAGCAAAGATCAAACATTTTAATTCCAAATTTCACAGCTTTCAAATGAACATACTGTTTTAGACCTAACTAACCTTTGCACAAGTTCAAACATTGATTTTTGTGATGGAAGGTAGGCAGACTAAAATATTGATTTCATTATTTGAAGAATGCTTTGAATTTCTAATAATTCTGAAGGCCTTGTATAACTGTCAGCTTTTCAGTTATCAACGAAATGCAGGAATCACATTATGAGTCGAACTGGTCCCGTTTCATACAAGATTGGGGACTCTAAAAATACATCCTTATTGAAATAATGTTACAGGGTGAACTTTTGCACTTTACCCATCAATATTTTGTGACCAAATGCCATATACATTTTCTTGCCGGTCATAGGCTCCTGATTCCCAACAGGTGACCTTGGCTTCAAGATACTCAGCATTAAGCAATGTTCAGCATATCTGCTTATCTCCTCTACTATATTTATAATCTCATCATGAAGAGTAAAACTGCATCTAAAACACCAGTGAAACCCTTCTGTGGCCATAATTGTTGAGTAAAAGGAATTTTCCACTCATTATGCGCAGTATGGAACTCGTGCCACGCCCATAGAATGTCATTATAAGGATGTGTCACACTGACATTTTCCATATCTTCATCTTCGAAAGGCAAAATTTCTCCTTGGGCATAACCTATGTCACTTTCTGCACTATCAAATAACTAGTAAAATTGCACAAACTATTTTCATTCTTTCCTAATGGAGCACATCCAATTTCAGAACCTGCAAGACCATGCAAAGACTCCGCTTTATTTCATGATGGATATACTTACTTTTCCTTCCTGTTTGGACTATTCATACAAAAGAAGTTTAAATTCTTAGCATAGAGAGCAGTCATGACCCATGTGCATAAACGTTGATAATTTGTATAGTGTCTCAACAGAGGGAATCATTCCTCACTTCACTGATGCTTATGAAATATTTGTTGTGAAATATAGGTGGTCAGGAAGATCAAGGCTTTTAGAACTCACTGGTATGTGCAATTTCCATGAATGCTCGACAAATGCAGTCTTTGAGTAATACTGTGTGGTGCATACATTTAATATAGTGTACCACCACAGTGGCTATTAACCACAAGCATACACACTTATGCAGAACTGGCCTGAGAGATATATTAACTGCATCGAAAAAACTGAATATAGTAAAAATTGGTTAAAATATAACTGTTCTCCTATGTCCAATGCATTTTTGTCATGAGAGGAAAAATAATAGGGGTATTCACATTTATTGTATTATATTCCTCCAAAAATATTAAGTTGTATCTAAAAATTGTACGTAATAATAATTACAAATTTTATTGTCAATAATTAATATCTGATATATTTTTACCCTATGAGCAACAATAATGGAGATATTAATGAATTCAAACTTTCATAAAGAATTTCGTCAACCAGTCAAGCTCGTTGGCCGAATGGTCAACGCAGTGCCCTTCGGTTAAGAAGGCCCTGAGTTCGATTCTCAGCCAGGCTGAAAATTTTAACTATGTATAGTTAATTCCTCTGGCTTGGAGATTATATGTTTGTGTCCATGTAAATACACATCTCTTCAACAACACAAAACACATCACACTACCAACCATCACAGAAACATTTAATAGTAAATACATCCCTCCATGTAGGGTTGGTGTGAGGAACGCATTCTGTTGTAAAACTAGGGCAGATCCACACAAAGTGTTGAACCCAAGAAATTGGGAAGGAGGCCAGGAATAATAATAATAATAATAATAATAATAATAATAATAATAATAATAATAATAATAATAATAATAATAATAATAATAATAATAATAATAATAATAATAACAACAACAATCATCATCATCATCATCATCATCATCATCATCATCATCATCATCATCTCATCACTGACAAGTTTAAAAGTTCCTTAAAACATTACAAACATATATAAATATTTTGTGGTACAAGTCTCGGCAAGGACAAAACGAACTCATTTCAACTTCTACAATGAGCTTTGAACTCACTGACAGTGAGAAATAACATACCGAAGTTAGGAAATTGCAAGGACAGAAACTTCCATGTAAGTGTCTATTAACCATTTAAGAATGTGTGACAAACAGATCTGTCAAACTGAGAGAAGAAGTTGATAAAAATTATTAGAAAAAAATAAAAAGCAATTGATAAATGATCTTGTTCTGTTATTCAGCCTTTTCACATCAGTTTCCTTTTCAACATCTTCATTCAATACACTCACAACAAAAGCACACATTTATGAATGAGAATAATCAACATAAACATTCCAATTTTACTACATTGTAAGGAACCAACTTCAGAAGAAAGAAGTATTAATGAAATCCTAACAAGTAATGTAAAAAATGTATCATTTACTCCTACCAACAAACATATCCCAGACCTGGACAGTGACAACCAGGAAAGAGAGAAAAATGCAAGCCAGCAAGATGAAATTCCTTAGAGGAACGATAGGCAAGGTAAGGAAAGAGTGTGAAACGAAGATGCTGAAAAGGAAACTGACGTGGAAAGGCTGAATAACAGAACTGAGAAGAATACACCGAGATGGGCTTGACATGTTATGATGATAGAGGAGAGCACAATACCGAAACATATGATGGATACGAAGGTTAAGGGAAGGATTGCTAGGGGGAGACCTAGAACAAGATGGATAGACTCAATCAAGACCAGTGTAAGAGTCTGTTTATACTGCAGCTTCGCTGCTAGCACATCGCCAAGCCTTGCTGCTCGACGTTAGGTGATGATAAAATAAACCAATAGATCTCAATCAGTGTTTTTACCCTGGGGCTTGACTTATCGCTACGCTGCTGGCTCTTACCCTCGCCACGTCGATGGTCTCAAACATGTTTGATTTTCGAGTCTGGCACATTGCCGTCTACCCTATAACATGGACTCCGATGGGTTCTTTTAGGGTCACTCGCTCTCCCATTCTTCCTCCCTTCGCACTCTATACAAACATTCTGTGATCACTTGCTATCTGAACCTGTCTTTGAACAAAATACAATTTGGAACCAGCAGCATGTGGATCATCATAAGATGTTCAAATGGGATAAATGGAGCAACGAGAGGACGAGCAGCCAGTATACATCTTTCTCTGTTTTATGAGGAATAGTGGCCTGTTTTGTGTGTTTAAGAGTGAACAAATACTTATAAAGTTTTTAGAGGTTCCACCAATTCAATACAAAACAATGTTGCCTGAATGCATTACAGCATATTAACTTTATTTAGCAGTACCAGCTTTGGCGTTTTCTTTAGCACCATCATCAGCTGCATGAAAGACATGAAAAACTGGCAATTAATATAAAATATACATCAACACTCTTGTACATAGACCTTATATTAAAACATATATTTAGATAAAATATAAAGTTATTGTCTCATATTTCTACAAGTTCACAAACTTGTGGGGCAAATCGCACAATTAAAAACAATCTGAAGAAAAAAGAAATAAGGTTTGTGTGCGTTTTAAGTTCTCATCTTGGGGTACTGAGTTCGATCTTGTTTCTCGTTTACTTGGTATAATTATTCCCTTTAACACCTTATGTGTCAGTTCAATAGCATGGATCTTCAAGGTCGAATATACTGACTGATTTGAAACTGTATACCGTCAAACAGGGCGATTTTGGACACAGAGGTGGTTTCGGACAGTATGGTACATTTGCCGTATTTTGTTGCATAGCAATGAGCAGCCGGTGCTTTGCACTTCCGCGTGCATTTTAGTTTGACCTTGAGGTTATGTTTCCTGTGTCCTGCGCTTTTTATTACGAGTCGACTTCATACTTTGTAAAATTTCCCGTATGCACTGGCATTGTTGAAAGTTCATGCATTATCATTAAGTGGATACTTTCGATTGTCGCGACCGGAAGGAATGCATTATAACTATGGTTCTTAGTGAGATAAACTGGCTGAAGTGTTTATAAACGATTGCTGTGGAATTTTGGTGTAATTTAGTGAAAAATTGTGTTTTACGCACATTTTACTGAAAATTGAAAGCAGTTCTGGTGATTTCGGACAATGCCTAGAAATTATCAGAGGCTCAAAGAAGCTGCTTCGAGGTGTAATTACGAACCAAAATTAGAAAAAGCCGTACGTGATATTAAAACTTTTTTTTTTGCTATGGGCTTTACGTCGCACCGACACAGATAGGTCTTATGGCGACGATGGGACAGGAAAGGGCTAGGAGTTGGAAGGAAGCGGCCGTGGCCTTAATTAAGGTACAGCCCCAGCATTTGCCTGGTGTGAAAATGGGAAACCACGGAAAACCATTTTCAGGGTTGCCGATAGTGGCAGGTTGTCTTTTAGGAAAGCATTTGATTTGTATGGTATGCCTTGCTTCACCCTACGAAATAAAGTGCGGAAAATACATCCAAAAATGGGAAGACAACCAATGCTAAATGAGGAAGGAGGAAATGCTCAAGGAAACTCGTCACCCTCCGGCCATGTTCCAACACAACCTGCTACTTCCCGCTGCCGCCGCAAATAAAATGTTCTTCCTGGGAAGTCGATGTTTGCCCATGACTTCCGCCGAGATGAAAGCAGTGCAGAAACAAGTGATGGTGCTGGCAGCAGCAGTGAAAATGAATGGGATGAAGCACACAATGAATATAATGACATTCAGGTGTTGCAAGAAGAGGCTTTCCTTGTTGCAGATAATATATACAAGTTGAGGAACAAAGAGCATACAAGCAGTACTTTGGCCTGGCCTGAAATATGCGTTCAAGGGATGTGCCTATATAAAAAGAGCAGAAAAATATTTGTGTTCCCTAACATCCCTGGTGAGGATACAATAGCTAAAGAACAAATTTTGAAAATACTTCCACAGTCCAAGTTGAGAAGAGAGGATATTTATTTTCAAAGAAAACGTATTTTAGATTTATAGGCCATGGCAGCTACATGTTCACTGTATCGACCTTTTTTTGCACTGAGATTTGTACCATTTGTAAGAAAAAATATTAAGATCATTCAGTAGGATCTCTGTGCAGTTTATAACTATTAATAATACAATTTAGACTGGAAAACTTTACATTTACTTTGTCAGAAAATAAAGATCGAACAGTAACACATTACATTTATGATTACAATGATTTTAACCAGCTAGTCATACTTTGGACACCCTCAGAACACTTTAAATATCACAACACTAAAGCAAAAAGAACGAACAATTGAAATAAAGGACTATGTGTGTCCAAAATCACTGATTACGCTTTGAAATTTCGGACAGCGGTTTGAAAAACGTGAGCATCCGAAATCACCCCGAAGTACGGGGTGAATTCGGATACTCCTCTTTGTTTTCTCAGGAAAACAAGTGTTGGCGTACATTTTTCGTTTGTAGGGTATTACATTAATTGGATATATTCCTCATTATTAGGTTGATAAACAATACAATTTAAGATTCCCTTAGTGAGTTAAGACAAAAATTGTTCAGTTCCAACTTATATTACATTAATAAAATTACACCAAAACCTCATTCTGCTTGCATTCGTTTATGATATTACGTACTAAAATGTGCTATCCTGTAGCAGAAGGTTTACTATGCTTGGCTGTGCTCTAGCGTGTTACCTGTTAAGGTGGAAACGTATAAACGTGTCCCGAAGATGTTAACATGCATATGTTTCTCAGTTCAATATCGGAAACCTGCAAATGATGAAAAACTTACAATTAACGAAGGAAGGCAAGATATAAATCCTATCAATTGTTAAGCTTATTTGTTGGACTCACCTCAAATGGCCGTAGACCTAATGTGGCAGCTGTAGCACAATGAGTGGTGGCTTACTTGTGTCATGTGCACACAGTAGAAAGGCGCTGAGGAGGGGCAGTCAGCGTTAGCAGGGAGAATCGCCTATGGAGCAATAGTGAAGGAGGGTTCCAGGGGGCGTTGCGTATGAAAAGAATAGTATGAAAAAATATTACGTAAAGCACGAAGAACACTGATATTTCTTGGAAATCTTATATTTGTAAACAATGTTATCAAGAAATCGAATAGAACTCTAGGTTTTTCAGAAATTTCATTTAGATTAAGATTAGCATTAAAATACTGATCAAGCTCGATAGCTGCAGTCGCTTAAGTGCAGCCAGTATACAGTATTTGGGAGATAGTGGGTTCGAACCCCACTGTCGGCAGCCCTGAAGATGGTTTTCCGTGGTTTCCCATTTTCACACCAGGCAAATGCTGGAGCTGTATCTTACTTAAGGCCACGGCTGGTTCCTTCCCACTCCTAGCCCTTTCCTGTCCCATCGTCGCCATAAGACCTACCTGTGTCAGTGCGACGTAAAGCCAACAGAAAAAAAATACAATACTGATCAAAGTGTATGAAGTATGCCTCTGTAACATCAAGCAAAGGCCCCTTGTTTAGAGTCTACATAATCTCAAGATGGAAGATAGGAAAACTTAAAGGGTCCACCTTTTCAATACAAAAAATGTTATAGTTTATTTATAACATGTATTTGCACTTGGAACTAGTTTCGACGCTGTTTGGCGTCATCATCAGCCAAAATGTGGGAAATAGGCCAGCATGTAGGCATTTATATTACACAAGGCGTTACATTAAACAATACACATCTTACAAGGAGATAAAAACAGGGACGAATATAGAAACAAATGAATCGTTGAGAAAGCAAAAGTTATACATATTAAAAATAACCTTAACCACACATCTTGCAGTGTGAAAGTAATCTTCTTGAATGATTCCTGAATATAAAACACACGCGCACACATTTCTGGAGAGCCAGCAGGCAGGACAAAGTAAAGTGAAACCTTAAGAGTTCTTCTGAGAAGAGTTCATCATTTTTTCTATGTTCCGACTAACTAATGAAGTCTCCCTTGAGTTCCTGATAAACATACACAACAGGAAATTCTCCTTCACACTCAACAATAGCTATAAAGACCAACGGTAAATTTCATTTTAAATATTGTGCAGAGACGTGAAGCATGAACTTGAACATAATATAACTCCTTCATTTAACCCAATTTTTTACACAAGGTGTTACATTAAATAATACACATCTTACGAGGAGATAAAAACAGGGACGAATGTAGAAACACATGCATCGTTGAGAAAGCAAAAGTTATACATATTAAAAATAAGCTTAACCACACAACTTGCAGTGCGAAAATATTTGCCTTGAATGATTCCTGAATACAAAACGCACGCGCGCACACTTCTAAAGAGCCAGCAGGCAGGAAAAAGTAAGGTGAAACCTTAAGAGTTCTTCTGAGAAGAGTTCATCATTCTTTCTATGTTCCGACTAACTAATGAAGTCTCCCTTGAGTTCCTGATAAACATACACAACAGGAAATTAAACAATACACATTTTACAAGGAGATAAAAACAGGGAAAGTTATACATATTAAAAATAACCTTAACCACACATCTTGTAGTGCGAAAATATTCGTCTTGAATGATTCCTGAATACAAAACACACGTGCACACATTTCTGAAGAGCCAGCAGGCAGGAAAAAGTAAAGTGAAACCTTAAGAGTTTGTGTGTTTTGTATTCAGGAATCATTCAAGACGAATATTTTCGCACTACAAGATGTGTGGTTAAGGTTATTTTTAATATGTATAACTTTCCCTGTTTTTATCTCCTTGTAAAATGTGTACTGTTTAATTTCCTGTTGTGTATGTTTATCAGGAACTCAAGGGAGACTTCATTAGTTAGTCAGAACATAGAAAGAATGATGAACTCTTCTCAGAAGAACTCTTAAGGTTTCACTTTACTTTGTCCTGCCTGCTGGCTCTTCAGAAATGTGTGCGCGTGTGTTTTATATTCAGGAATCATTCAAGAAGATTACTTTCGCACTGCAAGATGTGTGGTTAAGGTTATTTTTAATATGTATAACTTTCGCTTTCTCAACGATTCATTTGTTTCTATATTCGTCCCTGTTTTTATCTCCTTGTAAGATGTGTATTGTTTAATGTAACGCCTTGTGTAATATAAATGCCTACATGCTGGCCTATTTCCCACATTTTGGCTGATGATGACGCCAAACAGCGTCGAAACTAGTTCCAAGTGCAAATACATGTTATAAATAAACTATAACATTTTTTGTATTGAAAAGGTGGACCCTTTAAGTTTTCCTATCTTCCATTCTCAGTTCAATACGGACAAAAATGAAATTCTTAGGTTTAAATAATCTCAAGATCTCGCTCTATGTCCATGAACTTGTGTTTAAGATCATGGAAATGCTGGCCTACAGCTGAGAATCTATATATATAAAATAAGAGTTTTGTCTGTACATTGCTCAGAATTTGAAAAGAATGGTATTTCTGTATCGGTCATGTCCGCAGTAACAAGGAAATGCACTTTTTACTTTTCAGTAATGTCTGTCTGTCTGTATGTACACGCATAACGAGAAAACTGCTGCAGAGAATTTAATGAAAATCGGTATGTGAAGTCGGAGGATGAACCACTACAATCTATGCTATAAATCATTTTACTTACGCTGAGTGAAATGGTAGTTTAGGGGAAGGCCTAAAATTGAATTCTCAAATATTTATATTATTAGTGGTCTTATCGATAAATACTATATAACTAAAGTTATATAGAATTAAATTTCTGATCATTTATGTCATACATTGTTACCATATCGGCTCTGATAACACAGATATTCACAAATTTGTATTTTTGTTGCCAAGTCCATATCAACGCCGAGCCATGAGAAAATGGGTGAAGAGAACTTAATGAAAGTCTGTATACAGAGTGAATAAGAAACTACAGTCTAAGTCATAAACAATTTTATTCGCCCTGTATGAAATTGTAGTTTAGGGGAAGGCGCCTAAAATTTAATTTTTAAATACCCATGTTATTGGTCCTATCAAGAAGTACTACATAACAAAAGTTATAGAGAATACAATTTCCGACCATTTATGTTTTATTAATTTTTACTGTACCGACTATGATAAGAGTGGTATTTCAGAGTTGGAAGAAAACTAAACAAAAGGCCTACAATATTGAAAGCGCATAACATAGATCAACAATAACATTACATTGACCATTGTTTGTGGTGATGTTCTTTGTCTCCTATGCTGCCGCTCAACTCCGATAGATGGGATTACTGCTGCGAACCGAGTATAACAGCCCGACTGAATATTGGCGGGAAATAGCCGGGGAGTTAGAAAACTTTCTTCTTTAGCATGTCATTCCTCTCGTTCATACAATTTCCGATGCCGTACTGCTGGTCTCTTAAGGCAGAGGCTCACTTAGTAGTAGTAGTAGTAGTAGTAGTAGGACCTGGTCTAGAATTACAATTTATGCATATTCCAAATTATAGCACAACAATTCACTAAATAACTCAAAATTCAACCCTGAAAAGAGCTGTTTCTTAAAAAAGAGCTTCCTCCTCTTCACTTTTATTGAATTCTACATTCATTTTATTCAAAATTAGCAGTGAAGAGGGGGTTTCTCGTCTGGCTTGGAGGAAGAAATTGCCTCCAAGTCAGATAGATTTTTCTGCCGCCAATGTAGTGAACTGAGATTTTCCGACTCATCTGGTACTCCTAGGAAACAGATTAGTAAAAGGGCATAGTTCTTGCCCTGAGACTCTCCACTATTCGACACCCCACCCACTCCAAAAAAAAAAAAGACGAAGAGTGTTCACGAATCATGGCTGTCTGCGTCCTGGTCATTCCAGCTCTGGAACTTTGGACTGTTAGATCGGCACCGTAGTACTGTTGATATACAATAATAAAGTTTTATTATGAATCCACCCGTTCAATACAATATAATGTTGTTACATTTAAAATAACTTCATTAGTTAAAAAGTTATATATGGGACATGTTTCGCTCCCTTATAGAGCATCATCAGCCAAATCTGAATCTCAAATAATTGTTATTTACGTAAATAAAGACTTAAGAACTATTAGAACATTTTTGACAAACTTAAAACTTATTCTATTAGAAAATCATAAAATATAAAATCTTTGTATACATGGCTTAATTACATGTGCTTAATAGGAAGATACATTAAAATTATTGAAGAGAGAGTACTAAAATATAAAATAAATAATATATATATCATGTCCAAAATCCTAGAAAGACGTGAAGATCAATCTTAGGAGCTAAAATTTGAGGATTTTCTTAGCAATGAGATCTGGTAAAAAAGATATTTATCCCTTGTGGATAAGAGTCTATAAAGATTCAAATTTATCGTCAATTTGATGATTGAACTTATAACAGGACAAATGTTGGTCTTCAAGAAATTTAAATGCTTGTTGTCATGTGACCTCGGCAAATGCTGTTGAAAAGATATGTTCTTATAGATGTCAATGACCGTTCGTTGAACTAATGGATTTGATAAGGTGATTGAAAGGGACGTAAATCAACGTTATATTGAAAGCTGCTGCTTGGTTTATTCAACATTCAACAAGATAAACCAAGCAGCAGCTTTCAATATAACGTTGATTTACGTCCCTTTCAATCACCTTATCAAATCCATTAGTTCAACGAACGGTCATTGACATCTATAAGAACATATCTTTTCAACGGCATTTGCCGAGGTCACATGACAACAAGCATTTAAATTTCTTGAAGACCAACATTTGTCCTGTTATAAGTTCAATCATCAAATTGACGATAAATTTGAATCTTTATAGACTCTTATCCACAAGGGATAAATATCTTTTTTACCAGATCTCATTGCTAAGAAAATCCTCAAATTTTAGCTCCTAAGATTGATCTTCACGTCTTTCTAGGATTTTGGACATGATATATATATTATTTATTTTATATTTTAGTACTCTCTCTTCAATAATTTTAATGTATCTTCCTATTAAGCACATGTAATTAAGCCATGTATACAAAGATTTTATATTTTATGATTTTCTAATAGAATAAGTTTTAAGTTTGTCAAAAATGTTCTAATAGTTCTTAAGTCTTTATTTACGTAAATAACAATTATTTGAGATTCAGATTTGGCTGATGATGCTCTATAAGGGAGCGAAACATGTCCCATATATAACTTTTTAACTAATGAAGTTATTTTAAATGTAACAACATTATATTGTATTGAACGGGTGGATTCATAATAAAACTTTATTATTGTATATCAACAGATTTCAATACGGATTAAAACATGAGATTAGTCACTTGCAACCGTAGTACTGTTCGTTAAAAATGAGAAAATGTGTGGTTTTTCATTTGATCGAGTATTTCATGTGAAATTATTCCTACTGACGTCATTGTAATGACCTATGTTCATTTCCGTTGGGAAAACCACTAAGACAGTCTTTCTGAGGATGTAAAAACGCAGGTGGAATGTGAGTGTCTGCCATTATAATGCAATTCGCCAACCTGATTATGAGTGATGGTAGGCAAGCGGGCCTATCGTTACAATGAAAATTCCCTAACGCAGTCTTCAAGTGAGAAAAGACGTTTGGTGATTTCTCTGTCGCGTTTCCAAGGTAACGTTAAGAACTATGCAATTTAATACAGTCTTGCTCACAACGTGTACTCTACCTAACCTACAATTCTGTATACAATGTACAATTCCATAGCGAAGCACGGGTATATCAGCTAGTCTATTATATTTCAAAGCATTAAGATGTTCAGTATATCTAACCCTGAAACTACGCCCAGTTTGCCCAACATACCTGCAGTCACAGTCATTGCATCGAAACTTATACACACCTGACTTGAAGTAGGGATTACTTCTATTAATTTCTGTTGTGTTATATAATACTTCTGCGCTTCTGTTATCCGTTCTGAATGAGATCTTAATGTTCCGCTTCTTAAAAATATTCGTGACCTTACAAACATCTTTATTGAATGTAAATACTGAAAAAGCTTTTTGTTTTGGTTTATCTTTAATCAAAGTGGTGCGAAGGTGATACTTAAACTCATTAATTATATGCTCTATAGAGTCCTCTTTAAAGCTATTAGCCTTGGCCGTTAACCGGATGATATTCCGTTCTTTGTTCAAACTGTACTTAGAGACATAGTTACCTTGTACTTAGAGACATAGTTACCCTGAAGGCCCGATCCACCAGGCCATTGTAAGTCACGTATTTATGGGACTGTGGGTGCGTCGAATCTTGCCTTATCGTGATGGCTGTCTGTGTAGGCTTTCTATAAATAATGAATGAAAACTAGGTGGTGTGACTATTAATCTTCAGGTCCAAGAAATTTACTTTTTCCTTTCGGATTCCAGAGTGAACTTTATGTGTGTGTATCTTATTAAGATTATCAAGAGTGTTGCCCGTATTTATAGACATGCATAGGCTTTTGGGCTTATGCCGTGTCAAGAAAATAAGGTGAAATTCTTAACGTTTCGCAGAAAACTGTGCTCTGTATCCTCAGAAGAAATCTCGACAGACCACGAGAAAGGCTTTTTAAACAATGACACTTTGAGATTTGGACGTTATAATAGAAGTGGAAATGGTACGTTCATTCGCCACCAGATGGCCCCCAGGACGTGGCACAACGCTAGCGTTCAAAGCAGAAGCTGATCGAACCATCACAATCAGACTAAGTGGTTCACATAACGTGTTTGCGTAACATATGACATAGACAGGTGTATGATAAAGACACAAGCCTGGAATGAAACATCTGGCAACGAGGAACGTATGAATTTGGAAAACACCGAGACGAAATAACAATAGTGAAGGACAGGGAAGGGAACTACCTACGTAAATTCTTAATGGCTGG
Source organism: Anabrus simplex (assembly GCF_040414725.1). NCBI lineage: Eukaryota > Metazoa > Arthropoda > Insecta > Orthoptera > Tettigoniidae > Anabrus > Anabrus simplex. The sequence goes on along the minus strand of NC_090266.1, from coordinate 955,048,164 downwards.
CAACCAGGTATTACTTAATTGATAGCCGGTGTACCTGTTGAAATTGTTAGGATTTTTACGTATTTCCACAGCTTCCCATATAATCCTGGACCTGTAGTGTCTAGTGTGGGTAAGAGCTCGAGCATTTTGGAACATGACATCATGACCCGACGATAGAGCGTGTTCAGCTATTGCCGATTTGTCTGGTTGGTTGAGAGGAATATTAAGTTCATGTTCTTTGATACGGGTACCAATGGACCGGCATGTTTGGCCGATGTATACCTTACCACACGTACAGGGAATTACGTATACCCCAGGATGTTAAAGGGGTACAATTTGTCCTCGGTTTTACTCAGACTGTGAGCAATTTTAGTGGCCGTGCCAAACACGGTTTTTATATTGTGTTTGCAGAGGACCTTGGCAATACGATCTGTGGTGTTGTGAATGTAAGGCAAGTAGGCAGTTCCCTTGACTGCTTCCTTCTGTGAGATTTGCTTGTATGTAGGGCCCTATGAATCTAAAAATCGCTGTAACCATTACCCCTGAACGCGACTTTGAGCGTGTCCATCTCCACCTGGATATGTGATAGCTCACAAATTCGTCTCGCCCTTTTGGCGAGTGTCCTGAGAATGCCTTGTTTTTGTGCTGGATGGTGGTGAGAACCTGCGTGAAGATAGCGATTTGTGTGGGTAGGTTTACACAGACGGTATATCCTAAGGAGCCGTCTGGTTTCTTTCTTATCAGAACATCCAAGAAAAGAAGGCATCCGTCCGACTCCGATTTCATAGTGAATTTTATTGACGGATGTTGCTGACTTAGGTGGTTTAGAAATATATGAAGTTTCTCAGGACCTTCTGTCCAGACTACAAATGCAATACCTCCACCATATCATAGGCTTGATGGGCGCCGAAGCAATAGCCTCTTCCTCAAAACGCTCCATAAAGAAATTAGCCACTACGGGCGAAAGTGGACTTCCCATGGCCACTCCGTCTGCCTGTTCATAAAAAATTCAACCAGTATCATTTAGGCAGAAATCAAAATTCCTCCGTCTAGCTCAGAAACAAGCGGTCTCTCGCATGAACCCGGATGCTAGTAATACTGTCGTCAATCTTTCCAAGAAATCCTTGGACAAGAACCAAATGGCACTTCTAGCTGGGGGTCTTAATTTCGCTGTCGCTCCCTCTAAAATTCCCACTGAGGAGTTAATTACTTCTGTTGAGGCAGCCATTCACAAACTACCTACAAATGAGGCTGAGGAGTTAAGACAGAAATGTGTGAATCTCATAAGGTCCAATGTTGTACCCGCGCCCAATTTAACAAGAGGTGAAAGGAGAGCTCTGAAGGAACATAGAGATGATTCTGAACTGACCATTCTCTCAGCTGATAAGGTTAATGCGACAGTGGTTATGGACACTGGCGAGTATAAGAATAAGATCTTCGCTATATTGTCAGAGCCTGTTTACAAACTGAGCTCACGTGACCCAGCAATAGCTGAGCACGCTCTATCGTCGAGGCATGATGTCACGTTCCAAGATACTCGAGCTCTTACCCACACTAGACACTACAGGTCCAGGATTATATGGGAAGCTGTGGAAATGCGTAGAAATCCCAACAATTTCAACAGTTAAGTAATACCTGGTTACCAGCCATTAAAAATTTACGTAGGTAGTCCCCTTCCCTGCCCCCTTCACTACTGTTATTTCATCTCAGTGTTTTTCCAAATTCGTACGTTCCTCGTCGCCAAACGTTTCATTCCAGGTTTGTGTCAATATCTTCCATCTGTCTATGTCATATGTTACTCAAACTCGTTATACGAACCGTTTAATCTGACTGTAATGGTTCGCTCAGCTTCCGCTTCAAACGCTAGCATTATGCCACGTCCTGGGGGCCATCTGGTGGCGAATGAACGTACCATTTCCACTTCTATTATAACGTCCAAATTTAAAGGGTCATTGTTTAAGAAGCCTTTCTCGTTTTCAGTCGAGATTTCTTTTGAGGACGCAGAGCACAGTTTTTTGCAAAACGTTAAGAATTTCACCTTATTTTCTTGACATGGCATAAGCCCAAAAGCCTCTACAGCATCATGTCTAGAAAGACTTATTCTCATAAAAGGACCTAAACACAACTCGCCGAATTTTAATCAAGCCAAAGTAGCCAAACTTGCCATAAAAGCAGAAGTTGCAGTCGGAAAATTGCCAAATGAATTGCAGGACGAGGTAAGAATAGACATAAAAAGACTACTTAATATTTTTCATTAATAATAGTAATACTACTCTTGTCATCTCTAAGGATTCCCTTACGGAAATGAAGCATATTTTGGGACTTGAAAAGAAGATTCAAGATGAAGAAGTCATTGTTACAAAGGCCAACAAGGGCAACGCAACAGTAGTTAAGCATAAATCGGATTATATTCATAAGACCAAAAGTTTTTTTAAAATAACAACGCCTTTTCAGTTATTAAGAAAGACCCGACGCAGTCGCTTCAAAGACAATTAAAACAGACACTAAAGAATTCTTCCTTTCTCTTTAATGAACTCGAAAAACAAAAAGTGATAAACATGAATCCTGGCCACCCAACCGCAAAAGCACTGCCGGGAGTCCACAAGGCCGGTGTCCCCATTAGACCCATTATAAGCTATAGACCCAGCCCTCTTTATTAATTGGCACAGTACATCCAGAAATGTTTTAGACAACATTACAGGTTTACTGCAAACAAATCTATAAAGAATTCCACAAAACTGATCAATGAATTAAATAAATTTGGATTACAGGCCCACTGCACCATACATTCATTCAATATTGTTAATATGTTTCCAAGTATTAAAACCAGTGAATTACTTCCCATTATCAATAAGAATTTGAAGACATATAGTCACTTGAAATGTTCTGGAAATTTTCTTTCGTCAGCACCCCCCCCCCCCCCCCCCCCCCCCGACCCTTCCTTCACTATCGCTTCATAGGCAATTCTCCCTGCTTATCCCTACTGCCCCTCCTCAACGCCTCTCTACTGTACGCACATGACACAAGCAAGCCACCACTCATTGTGCTACAGCTGCCACGTTAGGTCTACGGCCGTTTGAGGTGAGTCCTACAAATAAGCTTAACAACTGATAGGATTTATATCTTACCTTCCTTCGTTAATTTTGGGTTTTTCATCACGTGCAGGTTTCCGACATTGAACTGAGAAACAGAGTCCATGTTAACATCTTTGGGACACATTTGTAAGTTTCCACCTTATCAGGTTACACGCAACAGCACAGCCAAGCATAGTAAACATTCTGCTACAGGAATCAAGTTTTAGAGGATAGCACATTTTAGTACGTAATATAAATGAATGCAAGCACAACAAGGTTTTGGTGTAATTTAGTTTTATTAATGTAATATAAGTTGGAACTGAACAATTTAGTGTTTTAACACCAACAAATTTGAATGTATAGTTTTAAATCAGTCAGTATATTCATCCTTGAAGGCCAGTGCTATAGAACTGTCACATATGGTGTTAAAAATAAAAGGAATAATTATACAAAGTAAACAAGAAACAAGATCGAACTCAGTACCCCAAGATGAAAAACTTTGAAGGCACACAAACCTTATTTCTTTTTCTTCAGGTTGTTTTTAATTGTGACATTTGACCCACAAGTTTGTGAAGTTGTAGAAATATGAGACAATACCTTTGCATTTTCTCTAAATATATATTTTAATATAAGGTCTATAGGATTTAGTTGTACAAAAATGTTGATGTATATTTTATATTAATTGCCAAAACTAGTACTGCTAAATAAAGTTAATATGCTGTAATACATTCAGGCAACATTGTTTTGTATTGAATAGGTGGAACCTCTAAAAACTTTATAAGTATTTGTAATCTCTGTTCAATATGGATAAAATAAAACATTAAATTTCTTATGCTAAATTTAAAAGTGAAGTTTCTATTTGTTTTTAATTTTTTTATTGTTAAGTGCTCTTTTATTCTATAGACTGTGTTTTTATCTTTGAGGAGTATTTTTCATTATTTTAAATCCATAATAGTTTTCCTCATTATAATTTTTCTAATCCTAGTCAGAGGGTTAATTATGACTTTTAATCCATTATGTCTCATCTCATACAATTAGAGGTCGATGACCTAGATGTTAGGCCGCTTTAAACAAGCATCATCATCACCACCATAATCACACTAGGGAATGAAATGGCAAAAGAATGCAGAAAGAGTATGTCAACTCAGTGTTTTTATTCTTGCTAATTAGGGGACCTCTAGTGGTAAAAGATGTACAGAGGTCGACGCCACGAACAAATAAGAAGACCTCTATCATTACAAGCAGGTGATTTATATGAAGAATCTCGTTTTTCAGGGAATGTTCAACAGTTATTTTATTAAACTGTAAGTACAATTTGTTTAGGAAACATAACTAAAGTCAACATGAGGTACTCCATTATTTTACATTATTCAAAAATACACTATTAAGTTACGAAATGAAGCATTTGTAACATTCTTCAATCAAATCCCACAGAAGAAAAGCACTGAAAAATCCAGGCGAGGCATTTTACACTTTTTATTACACATTCAGTACACCAGATTATTGTAAGATACACTCGCCAACAAAACTGTGACTCATTCATTTAAAAATCTCTGAAATTATTCCGCACTTCAAAAACTTCAGCTGGAGCTGCGTTGTTCCTTCTTGACAGGGTAGCTCTTGGAAGTATGCCTTCGTAGTACAAGTATTCAAGCCCTCTATATCAATAATCGCATTATACAAAATACAAGCAGCCGTAACTATAAATTCTGCTGTTTTGAATTTTCTACTACAACTGAATGGTGCCAGCAGTGTGTGCACAAAACTGCTGCAGGGTAAAAGCTCCATGGCAAGCAGCCTGGCTATAGTCAGCAGCGAGGTGCTAGGGCAAGCATCCATGTGCCAGCAGCGAAGCTGCAGCATAAACGTACCCTTAGAAGAAATCTGTACTGGAGTATAATTACGGAGGAAGGATGTTTGAATAAGAGAAAACAAGATGAAGTACCATAGAAGCCTAGAGCTTGCTGCATCTGGAGAAGAGGAAATGATGACAATGACAACAATCATTCTAATCATAAAATCTGGTAGTTATTTAGTACAGCACAGTGCCTAAAAATCTAATGTTGAATAAGCATATTTCAGGGGTAAGCAACAATTTTAAAGGAACCTAGGACAAACGTTAAACTCATCTTGTGCAGGGAAATTCCCATCACGTGAACCTTAATTCTTGTTTTCCTTCCAATCATAAATATGTAACTTCTTAATCAAAAGCACAAATAAAATTTTCTATCATTCCTATTACTTTTGATCCTCAAGGTACATTCTATGAACAAATAAAGTGCAAAATCCTCATCTGCAGCTAGCATTGCAGCCTTACCTAATTCTATCTCCGTAAATATGAAGTAGGATCCAAAGGTTTGAGAACTGCGAGCACTCAGAAAATCAAAAGCATGCAGTTACAGAATCAGAAATGCCTCCTACTATCCTTCCTTTCCATTATCAGAATGGTATGTATGTATGTATGTATGTATGTATGTATGTATGTATGTATGTATGTGTATATAGATACTTTAAGGCAGAAACAGGTTCCAAGAAGGATATTCCAGGAATCATTAATGAACAAGGAGTGTGTATGAGAGGATCTTCAAAATGCAGAAGTATTTAAAGATTGTTGGTTACAAGGATAATGTCCAGATAGAGGAGATGACTAATGCTAAAGAAGTATTAAAATTCACCTATGACAACAATGACATTTACAGTACGCTACAAAAGTTGAAAACTAGAAAAGCAGCTGCAATTGACAAGGATTTGGGAGCTATACTAAAGACAATGGGTTGGGATATAATACCATATCTGAAGTACTTATTTGATTATTGTTTGCATGAAGGAGCTATACCAAATGAATGGAGTGTTGCTATAGTAGCCCCTGTGTATAAAGGAAAGGGTGGTAGACATAAAGCTGAAAATTACAGGCCGGTCAGTTTGACATGCACTGCATGTAAGCTTTGGAAAAGCATTCTTTCTGATTATATTATACATGTTTGCAAAATTAATAACGGGGTTGATAGAAGGTAGTTTGGGTTTAGGAAAGGTTATTCCACTGAAGATCAACTTGTAGGATTCCAGCAAGATATAGCAGATATCCTGGATTCAGGAGGTCAGATGGACTGTATCGTGATTGACCTATCTAAGGCATTTGATAGGGTAGATCATGGGAGACTACTGGCAAAAATGAGTGCAATTGGACTTGACAAAAGAGTGACTGAATGGGTGGCTAAGTTTATAGAATATAGAACACAGAGAATTAAAGTAGGCGAAGCTTCATGTGTCCCTGTAATAATTAAGAGGGGAATTCCTCAAGGCAGTATTATTGGACCTTTATGTTTTCTTATATATATCAATGATATGTGTAAAGAAGAGGAATCAGAGATAAGGCTTTTTGCAGATGATGTTATTCTGTACAGAGTAATAAATAAGTTACAAGATTGTGACAACTGCAAAATAACCTCGATAATGTTGAGATGGACAGTAGGCAATGGTATGATAAACGGGGTTAAAAGTCAGGCTGTGAGTTTCACAAATAGGAAAAGTCCAATCAGTTTTATTTACTGTGTTGAGGGAGTGAATGTTCCCTTTGGGGATCATTCTAAGTACCTAGGTCTAAATATAAGGAAAGATCTTCATTGGGGTAATCACATAAATATGATTGTAAATAAAGGGTACAGATCTCTGCACATGGTTATGAGGGTATTTAGGGGTTGTAGTAAGGATGTAAAGGAGAGGGCATGTAAGTCTCTGGTAAGACCCGAACTAGAGTATGGTTCCAGTGTAAGGGACTTTCACCAGGATTACTTGATTCAAGAACTGGAAACAATCCAAAGAAAAGCAGCTCGATTTGTTCTTGGGTGATTTCTGAAAAAAGAGTAGCGTTACAAAAATGTTGCAAAGTTTGGGCTGGGAAGACTTGGGAGAAAGGAGACAAGCTGCTCGACTATGTGGCATGTAGATGTTGATTCAACAGAGAATCTGAAATATTTGTCCCGAATGAGTAAATTTATAATACCAATATAAATGGTCCGTTATTGGACATTATAAATTTTCCAGCCAACTCAATCCTGGTTGCCAGCGTTTCGTCCTCCTGTGCTAGGTTGGGCTCATCAGTTGGTACCTAGCACACCTATCAAGACGCTGGCTAGTGCATACCGTGGAGGCCACAGCGTAGGCTACTTGGAGCCACCGGCGGTCAGATTCTCTATTGAATCAACATCTATATCATCTGATAGCCAAGCAGGCATCAAGTCTCTCATTGTGCATTGGCACTGCCGGTGGCAACCAGGAATGAGTTAGCTGGAAAATTTATAATGTCCAATAGCGGACCATTTATATAGGTATTATGTGATATGTATTAAATAACACTTGAAAGTTTTATTATTCATCCACCTATTCAATAAAATACAATTTTAAAAATTAGGACATTGTCCTTATCAAAGTTGTTAACATGAAATTAATGTATTATATGGTGCATGTTTCGCCTATCAATGAAATGTCGTATGGCTTTTAATGCCGGGATCGGCTCGCCAGGTGCAGGTCTTTCTATTTGACACTCGTAGGCGACCTGCGCGTCGCGATGAGGATGAAATGGTGATGAAGACAATACATACACCCAGCCCCCGTGCCATTGGAATTAACCAATAAGGTTAAAATCCGTGACCCAGCCGGGAATCGAACCCGGGACCCTCTGAACCGAAGGCCAGTACGCTGACCGTTCAGCCAACGAGTCGGACTCGCCTATCAATAGTAGACATCATCAGCCACATTTTTCACCTTAGGATAGATCAGGTACCTGATTGGAAATAATTTATGAATGCTGTTAAAAACTATGTCGTTTAAGTGTATTGGAGATTGTTAAACACTATTACAATATAAAATGTAATATGCTGTTATTTGACAATATTTGTGATAATATTGGAGTCTAAAAACATGATAATTATTTATTATTACAAGATATTAGAATCATTCCGTATTGACGGTTTTCACTTTACAATGGCGAAAAATGAGAGTATCCTCATATTCAATACATCATATATTCCATCACTAGACGGAGCAAACAAATTCAAACATGTTTCGGCTCGCTTGAGCCATCTTCAGTGAAAAAATTAGGGGGGTTGGAATAATTTACATAATATAAGTTGAAAAAATGCTAAAAAACATAATGAAAGAGCAAATGAAAAAACAAATAAAAGAGAGCCTGGACGGAAACAAAATTAGCACAAATATACAATATTTACATCAATATGCAGAGCAAAAAACAACTTATTGTGACAAAATTCAGTGAAACAGGTGTTAATTTAAAATAATAATTGAAACTAAAAACTGCGTTAACCTAAGAAACAAGGGAATGAGAAAACGAATGATGCAGATGGAAATGAATAATAGTGGCACATGGTGAGGTTGTGGACCTCATAGTTTACAAATTATTGGTTTAGTAAAAATAACAAAACAGTTTGAAATTGCTGTCAAAATCATCCTAGTAGAAACCCATCACATCAAATTGGTCAGGAGGAGAGCGGGAGCAAACATTTTTAAGAAACCAAGCCTGATATAACCTGCAGGCGAAAAGCTTGTGACAAGGAGAAAAAACACCAATGAAATTTAAGGTTTTAGAAATAGCAGCATTCTCAATATCTTCTCAATCTAGCGGTCCCTTTCTTCATTATTGTTTCATAATGTTGGCTGGTGTCTTGCCTTATTATAAAGGGGTCGGAAGGGCCGCGTATAAAAATTGAGAAGCTGTGTTAGGTAGAAGACAGATGCATAGTCAACTGTAAGTAATCTAGTGGAAACCGTCAATGAAGTTCTAATCTGTAATGGAAAAAAATGAGGTTGTATGAGAAACATGGGTTGATAAGTAAAAAGTGTGGAATGGTTGTGAAGAAAGCTTAAACTTACGGTGTGCAGTAGGTGGTTGTCCTCTCTAATGGGCTGGCCTTCTTAAAGTAACGGTCTTGTTCGCGTGATCGAGTCTATTGTTGGTTCGGCTGTGATTGCTAGGATTGTCATTTTTACTAAACCAATAATTTGTAAACTATGAGGTCCACAACCTCACCATGTGCTACTATTATTCATTTCCATCTGCATCATTCGTTTCCTCATTCCCTTATTTCTTAGGTTAATGCAGTTTTTAGTTTCAATTATTATTTTAAATTAATACCTGTTTCACTGAATTTTGTCGCAATAAGTTGTTTTTTGCTCGCATATTGATGTAAATATTGTATATTTGTGCTAATTTTGTTTCCGTCTAGGCTCTCTTTTGTTTGTTTTTTCATTTGCTCTTTCATTATGTTTTTTAGCATTTTTTCAACTTATATTATGTAAATTATTTCAACCCCCCTAATTTTTTCACTGAAGATGGCTCAAGCGAGCCGAAACATGTTTGAATTTGTTTGCTCTGTCTAATGACGGAATATATGATGTATTGAATATGAGGATACTCTCATTTTTCGCCATTGTAAAATGAAAACCGTCAATACGGAATGATTCTAATATCTTGTAATGGAAATGCCATCCAGGCAAAGAAGAAAGCTAACCTTTATTGCAATCTCAAAATAAAGGTCGCCAAATTAGGGCAAGACTTACGTTTTTTGAAAAAAAATACTTGATTAATGACGTAACCCCCTATTTTCTAAAATTTACCAAGAAAGCTCATAGAAACACAGCAAAAACTCGCGCGACTCAGCTTAAAACCGATAAAATCTGGATTAAAGAGGAAATCAAATTTCTCCATAAAAGTAAATCTCTCCTGAACCACAAACTATATGAAACTCATTTAGAAGTTTCCACTCTTCTTTGCCCCCTCGAATGGACGTCCTTTCAATTACACGTCTCCAACAAACTTAACCTCATTTTGTTAAAGAAACAAAACACACTTGACAAGAAATGGAATGCTCTTTCAAAAACAAAAACAATGCTTAGCAAACATAACAACTCAAATAACACAAGGCCTAATGATTTTCACCAACCTGTAGTAAACTTAAGTAAAATCATTCTTGATGCCAATGATCTTGATGTGCTGAGCAAGGGACCTAAACATAATTGGGGTAATCCTTCTAACTGTGATAATTTAATTTCCACCATAGCTGAATCTGAATTGGCCATTAATAAATTACCAATAAATATACAAGAGGAGGTCCGATATGAAGTCAAACACAAGTTATCTTCCATCCTTAATCAACAACAAACCATTAAACCCAACACAGTGCACGTAGCTAAAGTAAACAAACTAAAGAAAAAAGTGAAACAAAACAACTTAATTATAACAAAAGCCGACAAAGGAAATGCTACCGTAATCGTGGACAAAAGTGACTATGTTAATAAAGCACACACGTTTTTTGCGGACAACAACTTCATAACCTCTAAAAAAGATCCAACTAATAAAATACAAAGAGACCTAAAAACCATCATCAAGAACATTTCATTTCCGTTTAATGACCTTGAAAAATCCAAAATGATTATCATGAATCCGAAACTTCCCACAGTCAAAGCGCTACCCAAGATCCATAAAGCAGACATCCCTATAAGACCCATTATCAATTTCAGAAACAGTCTGACCTATGAAGTATCTCGATTCATTCACAAATTCCTCAAGTCACACTATCATTTTCAAGCCAACACATCAGTAAAGAACTCCTTAGAATTCTGCAATAAGATCAAACACTTTAATTTATCCAAACACCACACACTTCATTCTTTTGATATTACTAACATGTATGCTAATGTTCCCGTTAACAGCACCGTACAATTGATCAAGAACAATCTCTCCAAATTCAGCAATTTAAGTATAGGCAAAATAGATGAATTTATTCGAATTCTGGAATTTACTTTGAACAACAATTTCTTCACTTTCAATAATGTCATTTACCAACAGATAAGTCTTCCCATGGGGTCACCAGCTTCAGGAATCCTTGCAGATATCTACATTGATCATTTAAAGCATTCTCACATCGTTGGCAAGATCAATGGCATTCAACACTGGACACGCTTTGTAGATGACACCTTTGTTATTTTAGACTCCCACGTTACTAACAGCAACACAGTACTTGGATTTCTCAACTCCATTGACCCACATATAAAATTCACCATACAGTCAGAAAACAATAAAGCCCTTAATTACCTGGACTTAACCATTATGCGCAACAGTAACAACACTTTATCCTTCAATATATACAGGAAACCCACCCACACCATCAATACCATCCATCAGACCTCTGTGCACCCAGACATACATAAAAAAAGCAGCTTACAATAGCATGGTCCTCACAGCATTCTATCCCTTTATCTCGCAAGAATTACAAAAAAGAAATTAATACCATCTACAATATTGCAGAACACAATGGTTTCAATAGAACCTTCATCAGCAGAATCATCAATAGATACAAAAGCAGACCCAAGACTACCCAAGTAAAAGATTCCGCTCCTAAAGAAAAATTTTCCACATTCACGTTCAATAATAGTAGCATTTACCAAATTTCTAATATTTTCAAGAAACACAACATCAAAATAGCTTACAGAACCTCCCACACCAACCCCAAACTCATTTTCAATCCACAAACTGTCAACAATAACAATAGCAACATCAACAACAAATATTTGAACTCTGGAGTTTACAAATTAAAGTGCCAATCCTATAATTCCAGCTATATAGGTCAAACAGGCCGCAATTTTGTCATAAGATACGCCGAACATCGCAACGCTCTCAAACATAATAGTTTTTCAGCTATGACTGAACATCATAAAGCATCCAGCCACGAATACACTTCAATAGATAAAGACCTGAAGATCTTGCATTATGAGCAAAAAGGCACCTTGCTCAACGTTCTTGAGAACATCCACATCGATTTAGATCAGTTTATGAACCCCACTCACAATTTAAACGAAGTCAGCGAGAAAAAAGGACATTATACTTGAAACATTCATTCCATACATTTGTCAGAATTTCCATAACACAAACAAACCCCACCTCCATCTCCCCGACTCACCACCACTCCCCCCTCCTCACACCAGCCCTGCACCACCCCTTCCCCCTCCGCTCCTTCCATCCTAGCAAATACAGCCAAACCAACAATAGACTCGATCACGCGACCGAGACCATCACCTTGAGAAGGCCACGCCATTCGAGGTTTAGAAGTCGGCGAGTAAACTAACATCCTCTTGAAACATTCATCCCATATATTTGCCAAACAAACCCCACCTCCATCTCTCCAACTCACCACCCCTCCCTTCCTCAAACCAGCCCTGCACCTCCCCTTCCCCCTCCGCTCCTCCATCCTAGCAAACACAGCCGAACCAACAATAGACTCGATCACGCGAACGAGACCGTTACTTTGAGAAGGCCAGCCCATTAGAGAGGACAACCACCTACTGCACACCGTAAGTTTAAGCTTTCTTCACAACCATTCCACACTTTTTACTTATCAACCCATGTTTCTCATACAACCTCAATTTTTTCCATTACAGATTAGAACTTCGTTGACGGTTTCCACTAGATTACTTACAGTTGACTATGCATCTGTCTTCTACCTAACACAGCTTCTCAATTTTTATACGCGCCCCTTCCAACCCCTTTATAATAAAGCAAGACACCAGCCAACATTATGAAACAATAATGAAGAAAGGGACCGCTAGATTGAGAAAATATTGAGAATGCTGCTATTTCTAAAGTATTAAATTTCATTGGTGTTTTTTTCTCCTTGTCACAGGCTTTTCGCCTGCAGGTTATATCAGGCTTGGTTTCTCAAAAATGTTTGCTCCTGCTCTCCTCCTGACCACTTTGATGTGATGGGTTTCTACTAGGATGATTTTGACAGCCATTTCAAACTGTTTTGTCATTTTTACTAAACCAATAATTTGTAAACTATGAGGTCCACAACCTCACCATGTGCTACTATTATTTATTTCCATCTGCATCATTCGTTTTCTCATTCCCTTGTTTCTTAGGTTAACGCAGTTTTTAGTTTCAATTATTATTTTAAATTAACACCTGTTTCACTGAATTTTGTCGCAATAAGTTGTTTTTTGCTCTGCATATTGATGTAAATATTGTATATTTGTGCTAATTTTGTTTCCGTCTAGGCTCTCTTTTGTTTGTTTTTTCATTTGCTCTTTCATTATGTTTTTTAGCATTTTTTCAACTTATATTATGTTAATTATTCCAACCCCCCTAATTTTTTCACTGAAGATGGCTCAAGCGAGCCGAAACATGTTTGAATTTGTTTGCTCCGTCTAATGACGGAATATATGATGTATTGAATAGGAGGATACTCTCATTTTTCGCCATTGTAAAGTGATAATTATTTGACGATTATGACATATTAAAAGATATTACAATAGAGATAAAAATCAGAAAACACATTCCATTTAGTTGTCAGATGGCATATTGTCAAAAACTTATGGAAAGTTGAGCAATGGAAATGGTCGTTGGTTCTTGAAGTTATAAAATATAGATTTTCATTTATTTGCTTATAAATATTGGAGAATTTTCATATGGTCTGGTTCCTTTTGAGATAATAGTAGTTGGAAATGTTGGTGCCGTAGACTATATTGAAGTCTTTGTAGGCGTCATTAGACCATCTTCTTTGATGTGGTAAGAGTTTGTAATGGGTATGGCTCTTTGCTGTTGGGCGAGTTGAGGTGAGCGTATTAGTTGGAAGGGAACGTTGTTGTCATTCGGTGGTTAGCCAAAGATATGATGAGTTCTGTTATTAAAGAGTTAATTTGAAAATTTAATGAATGACCATAATTTGAATTAAGGAGCTGAATAATGCAATTTAAATGAAGAGTGTTGACACTTACCCCTTCGACCGCTGAGATGTTAGCTTGCGTTGAGAGTTTTAGAGTAACTGGCAGTCGCCGAGCTCTTACAACGTGTGTTGTATTTGTGAGGTCTTGGAGGAGGGGGTTGAGCTTGAGAAGGCGTGGCTGAGGGCCCATTCGCTGCACGTGAGGAGGAGTTGTAGGCAGTGGGAGGAGGGGAGGGGGGCGGTGTGTGTGTGTGTGTTCGATTGGTGGGTGTGTTTACTGATTTGGTGCTAAATATTTTGCAAAACTTATTATTCAGAAGGAATGGTTTTTGTAATAGAATTGAAATCTGTTCATAAAGAGGACTTTTGTTATCTATTACGTCATTTAAGTTCTTGTCTTTGTTAAAGTGTTGATCTAAGAAGATGTATAAGTTTTCTATTCTGTCATGAGCTTACCTTTTTCAATTCTTTTTAAAATTTGTAAATCCTGATCTATTGTAGTAAATTTGTAACCTGTCTCTCATGTGGTTACTCATCGCAGAGAATTTATTATGTTTTTGGGTATTATAATATTCTGCATATCTAGTTAAAAAACAGCGGCCATTTTGACCAACATAAGAAAAATTACATACTGAGCATTTGAGTCTATATATACCCGAGCATGAATATTTATTATTGGTTGAACTGATTGAGTTATGAGTAAAAAATAAATTTCATTTTGTATTCTGCGTTGTGTAAGCGATTTTTACCTCATGTTTTCTTAATGGATTGGTGATTTGATGGATTTTTGGGTTGGTATATGTGAATTTTGCAAATTTTGGTTTGTTGGGTTTTATTGGAGAAAGGTTTGTGGTTAATTTTAGTCTGACTTTACTAATGATTTTGTTGATCATATCTAGATTGAATCCGTTGAATCTGGATATTTCTTTTATGAAATCTAATTCTTTTTTTAGATTATTCAGTGAAAGAGGGATTTTTAATGCTCTGTATTCTAAACTGTAATAAGTGGCTTGTTTATGGAAATTTCGGTGCAGAGATTCGTTTTTTATAGTTATTGGAGTAAATGAAGGCTTGCGGTAAATTTGGAAATCAAATTTGTTCATAACTCGCGTGATTTTGATGTCTGGAAAATCGATTGAATTGTTGTTTTCATTTTCCTTTGTGAACTTTATATTATCGTCTGGGCCGGAGAGTGGGTCTCCCAAGCTAAGCCTTATTGCTTATATCTTTTGTTGTTGAAAGTAAAGTAATTATTGTCTAAAACAAAACTTAGTATCTTTATGAATTCGTCTATTTCAATTTTGCTTAATGCGCTGTGTTTGGAGAGGTTGTTTTTTATTATGGTGATAGTTTCGTTGACAAGTATATTTGAGTACATATTAGTGATATCAAAGGAACATAAGACGTGGCTAACCACCGAATGACAACAACGTTACCTTCCAACTAATACGCTCACCTCAACACACCCAACAGCAAAGAGCCATACCCATTACAAACTCTTACCACATCAAAGAAGATGGTCTAATGACGCCTACAAAGACTTCAATATAGCCTACGGCACCAACAATTCCAACTACTATTATCTCAAAAGGAACCAGACCATATGAAAATTCTCCAATATTTATAAGCAAATAAATGAAAATCAATATTTTATAACTTCAAGAACCAACGACCATTACCATTGCTCAACTTTCCATAAGTTTTTAACAATATGCCATCTGACAACTAAATGGAATGTGTTTTCTGATTTTTATCTCTATTGTAATATCTTTTAATCTGTCATAATCGTCAAATAATGATCATGTTTTTAAACTCCAATATTATCACAAATATTGTCAAATAACAGCATACTACATTTTATATTGTAATAGTGTTTAACAATCTCCAATACATTTAAATGACATAGTTTTTAAGAGCATTCATAAATTATTTCCAATCAGGTACCCGATCTATCCCAAGGTGAAAAATGTGGCTGATGATGCCTACTATTGATAGGCAAAACATGTACCATATAATATATTAATTTCATGTTAACAACTTTGATAAGGACAATGTCCTAATTTTTAAAATTGGATTGTATTGAATAGGTGGATGAATAATAAAACATTCAAGTGTTATTTAATACAAATATTTTCAATACGGACCCAAAAATGAATTTTATCACACGTAATATGTGGTATGTTCCGAGCTGTCAGTGGAGAGATGGCGTGGAATGATATCAGTACATGAATAAGTTTTAGTGGTGTCTTTACAAGTAGGAAAGATCACAATCTGAATATAAAGTTGGAATTCAAGAGGACAAATTGGGGCAAATATTCATTTAGAGGAAGGGGAGTTAGGGAAAGGAATAACTTACCAAGGGAGATGTTCAATAAATTTGCAATTTCTTTGCAATCATTTAAGAAAAGGCTAGGAAAACAACAGATAGGGAATCTGCCACCTGGGCAACTGCCCTAAATGCTGATCAGTAGTGACTGATTTTAATTGGTATCACCAGCAAAACAGCAGCATGCATGGACACATTCTTCAATATTTAGTTGTATTTATGCTGTGAGGTAAGAAACATGGATTTTCACGAGTAATGTGCAAACATTAAATTTTGTCAGTGCTTGGGAAAAAGCCCCTTTAGAGACTTTCGCTAATTGTGGCAATGTGTGGTGAGATCAAGAGTGTCAAAGAGAGCCAAGACACCATCACTGATAATGAACGCTCTGGTCGACCTATGATTACATGAACAAATGAAATTATTAAATGTGTTGCACAGCGAGTTCACTAGAATTTTCATTAAACTAACGAGAACAAATCCAATACTACTCTGCTATCGTTCACTATGTGTTACATTTAGTATGAAAAGCCTGTTTTCTTTAGTATTGATATTCTCCATTGGTAACAAAGAATTCCAGGTTTTCTCATGAGAATTAAATAATTTATTTAAAATGCCTAGGCAGATATATTCAATATATTATCTCATCTAGTACACTACCAGTGCACTGTGTTTGAAAAAGAAGTTTGTGCTTGTTGTTTAAAGGTGCCTAACATCGAAGGTCATCGGTTCCGTAAAGAAGTTTGTAGTGGTAAGACAATGGTGTTCTGGACAGTGTCTCAAGAATTTTTATCATACCAATTTATTACATGCCCACTGGTATGAAATGCTCGATTTTTAGACTGAGACGCCTACATTCTTTAATACACGTCAGTTCTTAGTGTACATTCTTCTATGATTTATTCAAGTCATGAAATTGGAAGAAACACCACTTTCTAAAGTATGAAATGAAGAATTTGTGTTTGAGAATCTATCAAGAGGATAACTAACAAGCTGATACTCTTGCCTCAAGAAGTGACTGATAAAAAATGAAATATACAAACTTCACTGATTTTCTGCCAGCACTTAATCCCTCCATTCAAGGTGTTTGTAGAGGGAATCTTCAGAACAGAGAAAATGTTACAGTAGGAATTCTGAAAATGGTTTTATGTGTGGACACTTAAGAGCTCCAGATGCAGAAATTTCATTACTGGATGTAAAGAACTTTTTAAAAATTTGCTTCATGTCG
The DNA here is from genome assembly GCF_040414725.1 of Anabrus simplex. Taxonomy (NCBI): domain Eukaryota; kingdom Metazoa; phylum Arthropoda; class Insecta; order Orthoptera; family Tettigoniidae; genus Anabrus; species Anabrus simplex. Next base: position 955,030,824 of record NC_090266.1, on the reverse strand, counting down.
AACTGACACAGACAGAACTCATAGCGGCAATGCGAGAGGAAAGACCTAGGAGGGGAAGGAAGCTGCTATGCCTCGTATGAAAATAGGAAACCATGGGAAACATCTTCAGAGCTGCCGACAGTCGGGTTCGAACCAGCTATCTCATGAATGCAAGCTGATAGTCCAGTAAAATCGTCCTGAATATAGACATTTGCTGCACAAAGGTCTGGTAGTTTTTATTTTTTGATATGTTGTTAGTGTTGATCCTGTAATGTAAAATTGAAGTTTTCGAATTTGGGGCATCACTGCACGCTTTTTGGTATTGAAAAAAACTTTTTTTTTTTTTTAACCAGTTTTCAAGATATCTCCTAAACAGCTAGTCTAACAAAGAAAATCACTCATTCCAAATTAAAGTAGAGTAAATTTGCTAAAGTTTGAGCCCAAATTCAGCTCTGTAGCTTAGGTAGCAATTTAGATACAGGCTTTCAGACAATTGTGCTTTTATCAAAAAGTTGCAAAAGTTGTCATTTTTTAATAGATTTTGTTAAATATCTCCTAAACCAGGGCCTCTCAAACGCCCAAAATCTCACGCGTGCAAACAGCGGCGCAGAGTTCTTGTGCACAGTGCATCGCTCCCGCTCGGCTTGGACCAACGCTTCGTCTTCGGGGTACTCGGCTAAGCTCGGCTCAACTCAGCTCGGATTTGGAGTGCTATGGAGCAAGTGAGGAAGAGCGAGACAGGGGGAACAAGCGAGACAGCATGGGGAAGAGAGAGACAGCGCTATTGCTGCAAATCGAGGAGTGGGGGTCGCACTCTGGTCAACCAAGTGGTTGTCTTTTGCACCATGCACAGTGCATGCACCCTGAGAGGCCCTGTCCTAAACTAAGGTGTTTAGAGCAAACATCATTAGGATTTTCTAAAAGTGAGTAAATGTGTGTGTGTTTTTTACGTACGAATAAGGCAGCAGACCAGCTTGAGATCTTCCAATGGGGCTAGTGGTGGACATTATGTGTTTTTCATGTATTATATATATGCAGTTATTGGTTTCCAAGATCTGAAAGGTTCTCTATTGAAGTCCACTACAATATAAAATAGACTGATCCAAGCAATAGGAAGATGTTTACCGCTAATTTGAATGTTTCTTCTGCACACTGTGTTACATAAGAGACGTTTAATTTGGTTTCCCATTACATCAAGACACTGTATTAACATATCAACAACCGGGCGAGTTGGCCGTGCGCGTAGAGGCGCATGGCTGTGAGCTTGCATCCGGGAGATAGTAGGTTCAAATCCCACTATCGGCAGCCCTGAAAATGGTTTTCCGTGGTTTCCCATTTTCACACCAGGCAAATGCTGGGGCTGTACCTTAATTAAGGCCACGGCCGCTTCCTTCCAACTCCTAGGCCTTTCCTATCCCATCGTCGCCATAAGACCTATCTGTGTCGGCGCGACGTAAAGCCCCTAGCAAAAAAAAAAACATATCAACAAACAATTTTAAGACCTTCATGTGACTGATCTGCCATGCAAAAATATTTGGTGTTTTTATGACTCAATAGATGTACTTTCTATATATTTTAATTTGGTGGTTCATTCCACAATTTTAATGGGTCATGCATTAGTTACCCTATGGATATTTTAATTCCCTCTGTTCTTTTTTTTAATAATCTAAATATAATAATGCTTTAATACATATGCTATGTAACTGAAGACGTCCACAAGGTGGATGAATCATGAACTGATAATATCTATCAAGTGATGCCTTGTACCTGATTAAATAGTGTATTGAATTGGTGGATCATTAACAATTGTATATATTTAGTGAAGCAATAAGGAGCCAATATGAAACTTTTAGTATGTAAACCAGATCCTAACCAGTCACTGACAGCAATTTTGTCACGAACAACATCACTACCTGTAATTTTGTCACCGACAGTAGTACATCTTAATGCTGTGACCTAACTGAACTCTAATCTAACCCTGACACTAATAGAGCTTTCCAGTGAACTAGAACACAGTCACTAACAGCAGCCATCGGGGTTCATCAGTGGGGCTGAAGGCTATATGACCAACAGAAATTTTCATCCAGACGGCGTTTAGTGCAATATGTATTTGCCTGATTGATACTCATGTAAAAAACAGCGGCCATCAATGTGCTCAGTGGAGAACAGTAGATTGAGGACAGAGTGAAAGAGAAGATGCCATGATCTCAGGGTACCACAGACAACTACAGAAATTTTGCCCAAATATCAAACAATAATTCATCATATTCAATGAATTCCTGAAACAAGGGATTTCTTTCTGAATAATGCTGTAAAAGGCATTGTAATCCTATTAAAATTCCACATGAACCATCTGAAACGAAATGAAATGTCGTATGGCTTTTAATGCCGGGATATCCCAGGACGGGTTCGGCTCGCCAGGTGCAGGTCTTTCTATTTGACACCTGTAGGTGACCTGCGCGTCGTGATGAGGATGAAATGATGATGAAGACAACACATACACCCAACCCCCGTGCCATTGGAATTAACCAATTAAGGTTAAAATCCCCAACCCGACCGGGAATCGAACCCGGGACCCTCTGAACCGAAGGCCAGTACGCTGACTGTTCAGCCAACGAGTCGGACATGAACCATCGAATAACTTTCAACAATTTTTCCTTCTTTCTTTCTCCTAATCAATTTGTCACAAAGATAACAGTTGGGTAGGGTGCCTGCTGAACTTCGTTCATTACAGAGAATAATAATAATAATAATAATAATAATAATAATAATAATAATAATAATAATAATAATAATAATAATAATAATAATGTTATTGGCTTTACGTCCCACCAACTACTTTTACAGTTTTTGGAGAAGCCGGGGTGCCAGAATTTAGTCCAGTAGAAGTTCTTTTACATGTCAGTAAATCTACAGACTACCAGACAGAGCCAGGATCGAACCTGCCAAGTGAAGTCAGAAGGTTAGCACCTCAACCGTCTGAGCCACTCACCCTGGGTCATCTGAGAGAAGTATGAAATCTATAGCTACTGGTTTCCAATGAAAGTGCATGGTAGTTCTAAGTACAAATCTATAGCCACAGGCAAGAAAAATGTGCGATCACATGCTACCTATTTCGTACTATAAGCTCCAATGTTAACAGAAGGTCACTGATATGATCTCAATCCATGAAACAAACCATTCAATCCCACAGGGAATAACTTCAAATAAACAGAGGTGCAGAACAGGAATGTTAGAAACAAAGATGTAAATATAAACAAATTTAAAATTTTACAAACATATATTTTCACCCAAACAGTACAAATCAATTCATGAAACCCATATTCTGATCTATCTACCAATATTACCTCCAACACTTGTCTACATAAAGAGGACGCCATACAAATACAAAATTAACAAAATAAGAAACTTACCATCTTCACGTAGTGTTCTCCGGAACTCATCGACTAATTCCCGTGGCAAACCACAGGACGGTGGAACTTTTGACTCACAATCACGGTGACATTTATATTTACATTCCTTGCATTTCAGTCCTGGAAAAATTACATAATCTGTACCCAAGTTTATGCTTAACATACACTCACTGCCTATATAAATTTAAGTAATTCTCAGAACTGTAAGGAAAGGTCATTATTATGATATCTACAAAAGTTTTTGTGAAATAATTATACATTGCTATATTCCTACTAGCTCAATTATTCCAATTCATTTTTTTTACTTTAGATTATCAGTGTTCAAAGATTTTTAGTGAAGTTGAAAACAAAATTTTCGATAAGGATTTATAGCACACTCCACACGCAACTCAGACATTTAATCTGCAAACATTTTTTTAAAATTTGCTTTACGTTGCACCGATGCAGATAGCTCTTATGGCAACGATGGGATAGGAAAGGCCTAGGAGTAGGAAGTAAGCGACCATGGCCTTAAGGTACAGCCGGAGCATTTGTCTGGTGTGAAAATGGGAAACCATCTTCAGTTAGACAGTGGGGTTAGAACCCACCATCTCCCAAATGCAAGCTGATAGCTACGTGATCCAAGCCGTGCAGCCACTTTCTCTGTCATTTGCAAACAAAACTCTAGTGCATCCTTAAAATCAAAATCAAATCAAACCAAATCAAAATCTCAAATCCCAAGAACCACAAGGTCCATGACATTTGTAGCAAGTATCCTGGGTAGAAGTTGTTCTTGGGGGTTCACTACTGCCTTGTTAACATGCTACCATTGGCCCACAAGCCATAAACTTTATGAAGTCTCAAAAGAACAGTTTACCGAGCTCGATAGCTGCAGTCGCTTAAGTGCAGGCAGTATCCAGTATTCGGGATATAGTAGGTTCGAACCCCACTGTCGGCAGTCCTGAAAAGGGTTTTCCGTGGTTTTCCATTTTCACACCAGGCAAATGCTGGGGCTGTACCTTAATTAAGGCCACGGCCGCTTCCTTCCCACTCCTAGCCCTTTACTTTCCCATCGTCGCCTTAAGACCTATCTGTGTCGGTGCGAAGTAAAAGCAACTAACAAAAAAAGAACAGTTATTTGACTTAATAGTATACTGCACCGAAACTCTCAAACTCTGACCACAAGACCTTGCAATTTAACTCGTCACAGAGAATGTTCTGATGAGCACAGATGCAAGTCAGTTTTTTATTTTAATGATACAATAATGAATAGTGGTGTGCTGTTATGAATTTTGACAAACACACTGCAACACACTATCACTGCAACTTTATGTACTATACGTGAACCTTTTCTTGAGCCCTGAGCTCCCTAGTGCTGAATCGGTAGACTTCGGTTATCTTCGACATCCACATTGGCAACCTTTGAAACACAAACTATTCATCGCTTATTCATCACTGTGCGACATCTGGCATACACTTTACGAACTAGTACTGTTGTTGTTTACACAGCAAAGCCAAACTATATAATTCATGCTAGTAACAAGATTCGCATTGAGAAATGTTAAATAATGTATGTGTGACACAGTTGTTGACGTAAGATAATAAATGTTTAGAAAATTCATATCAATCGATCATATTATCGATTCAATTCAGATTTCATTTCCATCCAGTTGGCAGTATAACTGGAACCGGCTGCGCTCCCTCCTTACTCCTCACCCCGTAAAAATCAGGCTCAAGAAAAGTTTCGCGTATAGTATTCATGCATGTATAAATGATACGAGTTTAAAAAAATTAAGGTAGGCTTTTTGTGGATGATATTATACTGTATAGTGTAATAATTGTCACAGGATTGTGAGCGACTGCAAAAAGACCTCAACAAAGTTGTGAGGTGGACAACAGACAATGGTATGATGGTAAGCAGTGTGAAAAGTCAGGTAGTAAATTTCACCAAGAGGTAGAGTCCTCTTCGTTTTAAGTACTGTGTTGATAGGGTGAAAGTACCCCATGGGGATCACTGCGAATAATTAGATGTTAATGTAAGGAAAGATCTTCATTGGGTTAATCACATTAACAGGGACTGTAAATAAAGTATACAAATCTCATTTGGTTATAAGGGTACTTAGGGGTTATGGTAAAGATGTAAAGGAGAGGGTGTTAAATCACTGGTAAGACCCCATTTAGTGTATGGTTCCTGTATATGGGACCCTCAGCAGGATTACTCGATTTAAAAAATGGAAGGGATCCAAAGGAAAGCAAGACCGTTTGTTCTGGGCAATTTTTGAGAGTAGTGTTATGAAAATGTTGCAAACTTTGTGTGCAGAAGGCTTGTTAGTAAGGAGACAAGCTGCTCAACTAAGCATTATGTTCCAAGCTGTCAGTGGACAGATGGTGTGGTATGAGATTTTTACCATTAAACAATTCTCTAATTCTCTGAGAACTTGTTTTCCAAAAATGTTGCCACCCATTCAATCGCTCTTTTATCTAGTCAAACAGCCCTCATTTTTGTCAGTAGTCTCCTCTGATCTACCCTACCACAAGCCTTGGATAGGTCAATAGTGAGAGACAGACCATTTAACCTCCAGAATACAAAATATCTGCTATACCTTCCTGGAATCCTGCAAGATAATGTTCACTGGTAAAACCTTTCCACCAAAATTGCCTTCTATCAAACCACTTAGTATGATTAGGATGATTTCCCAGGTCAATCTGACTGGCCTGTAACCATCTACATTATATTTATTACCCCTTCCTTTGTACACTAGGGGCTACTAGAGCAACTCTCCATTCAGTTGGTATAACTCCTTCATGCAAACAGTAATAAAAGTACATCAGTTATATGTATGTCCAACCCTTTGTCCCATTTCTCTACAGAATAAACACAGCAATTAAAACTAAGAGGACTCTACCTCTTGGTGATTTTTTTTTTTTTTTTTTTTTTTTTTTTTTTTTTGCAAGTTGTTTTACGTCGCGTCGACAGAGATAGGTCTTATGGCAACGATGGAACAGGAAAGGGCTAGGATTGGGAAGGAAGTGGCCATGGCCTTAATTAAGGTACAGCCCCAAAATTTGCCTGGAGTGAAAATTGGAAACCACGGAAAACCATATTCAGGGTTGCCGACAGTGGGGTTTGAACCCACTATCTCCCAAATACTGGATACTGGCCGCACTTAAGCAACTGCAGCTATCGAGCTTGGTTTGGTGAAATTTACTACCCGACTTTTCACACTGCTTACCATCATACCATTGTCTGCTGTCCACCCCACAACTTTGTTGAGGTCTTTTTGCATACGTTGCAGTCATTTTGCATATGATATGAAGTGAGATGAAACTTTGCAGCGAGTTTTTACTTCTGGTATGGTACTCTATCCCAACCCATTGCATTTATCATACCTCCAGGAACTTTATCAATACATACATACATCATTATCTCTTACCATTAAATCGTTAGAAACTGAGTCTAAACAACGTCATCTTGGTCTCCCTCTACTTCTCTTACCCTCCATAACTGAGTCCATTATTCTCCCAGGTAACCTATCCTCCTCAATTTGCCTCACATGACCCCACCACCGAAGCCAGTTTATGCACACAGCTTCATCCATAGAGTTCATTCATAACTAGGACTTTAGCTCCTCATTCCGAGTACCCTCCTGCCATTGTTCCCACCTGTTTGTACCGGCAATCATTCTCGCTACTTTCATATCCGTTTCTTCTAACTTATGAATAAGATATCCTAAGTCCACCCAGCTTTAGCTCCCGTAAAGCAAAGTTGGTCTGAAAACAGACCGATGTAAAGATAATATGGTCCGGAAGCTAACTTCCTTCTTACAGAATACTGTTGATCGCAACTGCGAGCTCACTGCATTAGCTTTACTGCACCTTGATTCAATCTCTCTATATTACCATCCTGGGAAAGCACACATCCTAATTACTTGAAATTACCTACCTGTTGCAGCTTCGTATCACCAATCTGATATTCAATTCTCTCAAATTTTTTACCTACTGACATTAATTTAGTCTTCGAAAGGCTAATTTTCATACCATACTCATTGCACCTATTTTCAAGTTGCAAGATATTAGACGGCAGGCTTTCGGCACAATCTGCCATTAAGACCAAGTCATCAGCATAGGCCAGACTGCTTACTACATTTCCACATAACTGAATTGCTCCCTGCCACTTTATACCTTTCACCAGATGATCCAAGTAAACTTTTTTTTTTTTTTTTTTGCTAGTTGCTTTACGTCGCACCGACACAGATAGGTCTTATGGCGACGATGGGATAGAAAAGGCCTAGGAGTTGGAAGGAAGCGGCCGTGGCCTTAATTAAGGTACAGCCCCAGCATTTGCCTGGTGTGAAAAGGGGAAACCACGGAAAACCATCTTCAGGGCTGCCGACAGTGGGGCTCGAACCCACGATCTCCTGGATACAAGCTCACAGCCGCACGCCTCTACACGCATGGCCAACTTGCCCGGTCCAAGTAAACTACAAACAACAAAGGTGAAAGATTACATACAGCCTTGTCTAACACTTGTAAGTACCCTGAACCAAGAACTCATTCTAACATCAATTCTCACTGCAGCCCAATTATCAACATAAATGCCTTTGATTGATTTTAATAATCTACACTTAATCCCATAGTCCCCCAGTATGGTAAACATCTTTTCCCTCGGTACCCGTCATATGCTTTCTCCAGATCTATGAAACACAAACACAACTGTCTATTCCTCCCGTAGCTTTTTTCAATTACCTAACGCATACTGAAAATTTGATCCTGACAGCCTCAATCAATCACTACTGATCTGCATTTAAGGCAGTCGCACAAGTGGCAGATTCCCTATCTGTTGTTTTCCAGCCTTTTCTTAAATGATTGCAAAGAAATTGGAAGTTTATAGAATATCTCCCTTGGTAAGTTATTCCAATCCCTAACTCCCCTTCCTATAAACAAATATTTGCCCCAATTTGTCCTCTTGAATTCCAACTTTCATCTTCATATTGTGATCTTTCCTACTTTTAAAGACACCACTCAAACTTATTCGTCTACTGATGTCCTCTCACGCCATCTCTCCACTGACAGCTCGGAACATACCACTTAATCGAGCAGCTTGTCCCCTTTCTCCCAAGTCTTCTCATCCCAAACTTTGCAGCTTTTTTTGTAACGCTACTCTTTTGTCGGAAATCACCCAGAACAAATCGAGCTGCTTTTCTTTGGACTTTTTCCAGTTCTTGAATCACGTAATCCTGGTGAGGGTCCCATAACTGGAACCATACTCTTGTTGGGGTCTTACCAGAGACTTATATGCCCTCTCCTTTACATCCTTACTACGACCCCTAAATACCCTCATAACCATGTGCAGAGATCTGTACCCTTTATTAACAATCATATTTATGTGATTACCCCAATGAAGGTCTTTTCTTATATTAACACCTAGGTACTTACAATGATCCCCAAAAGAAACTTTCACCCCATCAATGCAGTAATTAAAACTGAGAGGACTTTTTCCTATTTGTGAAACTCACAACCTGACTTTTATCCCCGTTTATCATCATACCATTGCCTACGGTCCATCTCACAACATTATCGAGGTCATTTTGCAGTTGCTCACAATCTTGTAACTTATTTATTACTCTGTACAGAATAACATCATCCGCGAAAAGCCTTATCTCTGATTCCACTTCTTTACGCATATCATTGATATATATAAGAAAACATAAAGGTCCAATAATACTGCCTTGAGGAATTCCCCTCTTAATTTTTACAGGGACAGATAAAGCCTCACCTACTCTAATTCTCGGAGTTCTATTTTCTAGAAACAGAGCCACTCATTCAGTCACTCTTTTGTCAAGTCCAATTGCACTCATTTTTGCCAGTAGTCTCCCATGATCTACCTATCAAATGCCTTAGATAAGTCAATCGCAATACAGTCCAATTGACCTACTGAATCCAGGATATCTGCTATATCTTGCTGGAATCCTACAAGTGGGCTTCAGTGGAATAACCTTTCCTAAACCCAAACTGCCTTCTATCAAACCATTTATTAATTATGCAAACATTTCTTATATAATCAGAAAGAATGCATTCCCAAAGCTTACATACAACGCATGTCAAACTGACTGGCCTGTAATTTTCAGCTTTATGTGTATTACCCTTTCCTTTATATACAGGGGCTACTATTGCACCTCTCCATTCATTTGGTAAAGTTCCTTCATGCAAAAAATAATCAAACAAGTACTTCAGATATGGTACTATATCCCAACCCATTGTCTTTAGTATATCCCCTGAAACCTTATCAATTCCAGCTGCTTTTCTAGTTTACAACTTTTGTATCTTACTGTAAATGTCATTGCTGTCATAGGTAAATTTTAATACTTTAGTATTAGTCACCTCCTCTATCTGGACATTATCCTTGTAACCAACAATCTTTATATACTTCTGCCTTTTGAAGATCCTCGCATACACACTCCCCTTGTTCATTAATGATTCCTGGAATATCCTTCTTGGAACCTGTTTCTGCCTTAAAGTACCAATACATACCCTTCCATTTTTCACTAAAATTAGTGTGGGCACCAATTATGATTGCCATCATGTTATCCTCAGCTGACCTCTTTGCTAGATTCAATTTCCTAGTAAGTTCCTTCAATTTCTCCTTACTTCCACAGCCATTTCTAACTATTTTATTCCAACCTGCACCCCCTTCTTAGTCTCTTTATTTCCCTGTTATAATATAGTGGATCTTCACCATTCCTTACCACCTTTGTAGGTACAAACCTATTTTTACATTCCTTAACAATTGCTTTAAACCCATCCCAGAGTCTGTTTACATTTTTATTTATCGTTTTCCACCGATCATAGTTACTTATTAAAAACTCCCTCATGCCTTTTTTATCAGCCATGTGGTACTGCATAACAGTCCTAATTTTAATCTCTTCCTTTCTTTCACATTTAATTTTAATTACCTCAAAAACAGCTTTGTGATCACTAATGCCATCTATTACTTTGGTTTCTCTATAGAGCTCATCGGGTTTTACCAGCACCACATCCAGAATATTCTTCCCTCCAGTTGGTTCCATCACTTTCTGAATCAGGTGCCCTTCCCATATTAACTTATTTGCCATTTGTTGGTCATGATTCCTGTCGTTCGCATTACCTTCCCAATTGACATTTGGTAAATTGAGATTACCCGGTACGATCACGTTCCTTTCCTTATCGTTTCCCACATAGCTGATTATCTTATCAAATAATTCTGAATCAGCATCTGCGCTACCCTTTCCTGGTCTGTACACTCCAAAGACATCTAGCTGCCTATTATCTTTAGAAATGAGCCTTACCCCTAGAATTTCGTGCTTGTCGTCTTTAACTTTTTCGTAGCTTACAAATTCTTCTTTCACGAGAATGAATACTCTCCCTCCTACCATTCCTATCCTATCTCTACGATACACCCTCCAGTTCCGTGAGAAAATTTCTGCATCCATTATATTATTTCTCAGCCATGATTCAACTCCTATTACAATATCTGGTAAGTATATATCTATTAAATTACTTAATTCTATTCCTTTCTTTACAATACTTCTACAGTTGAGCACTAACAGTTTTATGTCATCCCTACTTGATTTCCAGTTCCCTGTTCCCTTAACACCGCTCCCTAGCGCAGCCTGTTTCCCTGAATGTACCTGCCTATAACCCTTCTAAACAAATTTCCTAACTTATATGTACCATTGCGGTTTAAGTGAGAGCCATCTGAGCGCAGATCCCTGTCTCCTACTCACCCATTAGGATCTACAAATCTCACTCCCAGTTTCCCATGTACCCACTCCATAGTCTCATTTAAATCTCCAATCACCTTCCAGTCAGTATCCCTCCTACACAGTATTCCACTGATAATCTCTGCTTCCTTAAACTTCATCCTTGCTGCATTTACCAGATCCCACACATCCCCAACTATGGTGGTACTTATACCTGCTTGTCTTACGTTGTTAGTACCAACGTGAAACACTACCACCTTCTCCTTTCCCTCTTCCTTCTCTTCTACTTTCCTCAACATCTGCCTCAACCTAATTCGTGGATAACACTCTACCCTGGTTCCCTTTCCTCCTCACACTTTCCCCACATATCTAACCATGGAATCTCCCATGACCAGAGCGTCAAGCCTACCCACCTCATTTGATCCCCTCCCCTCCTGGTCAGCCCTGTCTTCTCTCGCTGCTGCAGAAGCTACTTCCTCCCCACTTTTCTCCCCCCATGACCCTGTTCCACCTGTCTTTTCCATTCCATTACACTACATTCCCTTTCCTACCTTTTCACTTCCTAACTTCTCGGCAACAGTTCCCTGTTCCTCATCTTCCCTCGGTTGTTCTACCTGCAGTGACTCGTACCGATTTCTCACCAACACCTGTTCTGAATTTTGATCCTGAATGGAGCCCTTAGCCTGCAATCTCCTTCCCCTTAAAACATTAGACCACCTGTCTTCCACAATTCCCATTTCCTTCCGATCCCTCTATTACACTTACTGTATCCTGTACATTGTTTGGAGGCCTACTTTCCTTCCTGTCCTCTGAGAGTATCCTAATTATCTCCCTCAAGCTCTCCAACTCCTCCCTCATACTCCTTAATGCCTGGCCACACCCACAGTTCCTACACTCGCACTGCTTAGCCATTTTTACTAAATAAGAAAAGGAAAAATAAGATAACTTATTCTGTGCAAAACAAAAATGAAAGGAAAGATTGTCTAGGTTAGTTCACAAAGAACAAACGACAGTAAGTTATTTAATATAGGCTACTAGTACACTACAATACTACTTAATTGTACTATTTTCATTCCTACAACACGCTAACACGATGAAAATTGCTGTTAATTACTGGAAACAGAGAATAATACATAAGAATTACACAATTCTTAACTGCAGTTAAGTCTACCCTAATTACAACAGAATTTTTGTAAGAGAGTTGCTACAGATACCGGTACCACAGAAACGGTACTATACTATACAAATATTTCACAGTAACATAATAAACACACTACCGGTACTTTCTAATAAGATGCTATAATACACTACAATAATTTTAAACTATGTTCAGACATATTCTAATTATAACAGGTTATTACCAAGCAAAAACAGAAAAGAAAATTAGCATTAAAGTTCGAAATTTGCAAAACTACTCAAAATTATAGAATAGGCACTCTAATTTCTAATAAGTTACTCTACTACACTACAATAATGTTAGAACTACGTTCAGACGAATCCTAGCTTCTTACTAAGCACAAATAAAAATGAAAATTCCAATTAGGCGTAAATTTAAATATTCGCAAGGACTACCGGTAGGTACTCAAAGATTACCACCAAAGTTAAACACGTATACAGATTAATATTAGTACTACTTTGTCCTACTATGCTGTAATAGCTTCTCTGTGATCTGAAACCACACAGGTTTTCATCCAACTTCCTCTCAACAACTGATCGTACCCTCCCTTCCAAGATGCCAGTGAATACTTTGCCTGATACACTAAACAATGAGATACCTCAATAGCTGTTGCAATCCTTCCTGTTCCCTTGCTTATAGATAGGTGCAATTATTGCTTTTGTCCAATCTAAAGGTACCTCACCAACACCCCATGCTAAACTCTATGAAGCTATTTCATCCCTGCCTTCCCACTATACTTCACCATTTCAGGTCTAATTTCATCTATTCCTGCTGCTTCATGAAAATGGAATTTATTTACCATCATTTCCACTTCCTCAAGCGTAATTTCACCAACATCATTTTCCTCCTCCCCTTGAGCTCTGTTGTTCACGACACCACCAAGAAGATTTCCTTCCTTTTAAGTTCAGAAGATTTTCGAAACATTCCCTCCACCTGTCCAGTGAGTCCCTGAGATCTATTATGAATTCACCTGAATGACCCAAAACACTGTTCATTTCCTTTATCCCTCCCTTCCTAGGATTCTTTATTACTGTCCTAGCCTTTCCAGATTATAACCAAAATCTTCCCACGACTTCTTTTTGGATTCAACAACTATTTGTTTCGCTCTGTTTCTTTCATCTATTTACAATTCCCTGTCTGCATCAGCCCTTGTTTGGAGCCATTTCTGATAAGCCTTCTTTTTACGTTTACAAGCTCTCCCTTGTTCATTTCACCAAGATGTTCGCTTTTTCCCATCTTCACACACAGTTGTTCCCAGGTATTCCCTTGCTGTTGCATCCCTGTATGTCACCCATTCTCTTTCTATATCCTGAACCTGCTTACTGTCCAATATTCGGAACTTCCTACTAATTATATCCATGTACTTCTGCCTAATTTCCTTGTCCTGGAGATTTTCTATCCTTATTCGTTTACAGACAGATTTCACTTTCTCTATTCTAGACTTAGATACTTAGTTCACTACAGATTAGATAGTGGTCTATTTCATTGAAAAATCCCCGAAAAACCCGTACATTCTTAACAGATTGCCTGAATTTGAAGTTGGTTAAAATATAGTCAATTATGGATCTGGTACCCCTAGCCTTATGCCTGAAGAATGTATTCGTAAATGCTTAACCCATACTGGCATAAAAGTCCAGCAAACGCTTCCCATTCCCATTAGCTTCCATATCTTCCCCATACTTACCAATCACCCTTTCATATCCTTCATTTCTATATCCAACTCTTGCATTGAAATCGCCCATTAGCACTATCCTATCCTTGCTGTTGACCCTGACTACGATGTCACTCAATGCTTCATAAAACTTGCCAATTTCATTCTCATCTGCACCCTCACATGGTGAATACACTGAGACAATTCTCATCCTAATTCCTCCAACTGACAAAGTGACCTACATCATTCGCTTGTTTACATGCCTAACAGAAACTATGTTGCGTGATGAACAGTGCTACCCGAGACTTTGCCCTTCCCTTTTTTTTTTTTTTTGCTATTTGCTTTACGTCGCACCGACACAGATGTCTTATGGCGACGATGGGATGGGAAAGGTATAGGAAGTGGAAGGAAGCGGCCGTGGCCTTAATTAAGGTACAGCCCCGGCATTTGCCTGGTGTGAAAATGGGAAACCACGGAAAACCATCTTCAGGGCTGCCGACAGTGGGGCTCGAACCCACGATCTCCCGATTACTGGATACTGCTGTTGTTTATAAGTTTCATTTCCGTATTGATAGATATTACTTTACAAAAAACAATATGTATATGAGTTTCCACCTTATCAATACAAATTTATTTTACATTAAGCAAGTAAATATAGTCAAGACTAGTTTCGACCCCTAGGGGGTCATCCTCAGTTGACAAGCGTTAAAAATGTATTGTTTACAAAAACATCACATGTAGTGGTAAAAGCTTAAATTAATTTGAACCGATCATTAATGTTGGTATGTCTGGTACATGATTGACTAGTGTGCATCATCCATGAAGACACATATTTTTTATGCTACTACCATCCAATTTTTTAGGTTATACAATGTGGAATATACATGCATTTATGCAACTCAACAGTGGCAAGTTTAACAATGTACATTTAAAGTTGGTTCATAAATTACACATTGGCTATTGATTAGGACATTGGTTTGAACACTTTTGACTAGAATATCAATGTAACACCTTGCTGGCATATATCTTAGATGCTAAAATCAGTTTGTGAAGCCTGTTACTCTTGATTGAGTCTTAGTATAAAGTTAAAATTTTAAATGAAAACTATTTGCTTAGTATAGGCATTAAATAATGCTGTTAAAATGGACGTAGTGGTAAAAGCTTAAATTGATTTGAACCGATCATTAATGTTGGTATGTCTGGTACATGATTGACTAGTGTGCATAATCCATGAAGACACATATTATTTTACATTATGCACACTAGTCAATCATGTACCAGACATACCAACATTAATGATCGGTTCAAATCAATTTAAGCTTTTACCACTACGTCCATTTTAACAGCATTATTTAATGCCTATACTAAGCAAATAGTTTTCATTTAAAATTTTAACTTTATACTAAGACGCAATCAAGAGTAACAGGCTTCACAAACTGATTTTAGCATCTAAGATATATGCCAGCAAGGTGTTACATTGATATTCTAGTCAAAAGTGTTCAAACCAATGTCCTAATCAATAGCCAATGTGTAATTTATGAACCAACTTTAAATGTACATTGTTAAACTTGCCACTGTTGAGTTGCATAAATGCATGTATATTCCACATTGTATAACCTAAAAAATTGGATGGTAGTAGCATAAAAAATAATATGTGTCTTCATGGATGATGCACACTAGTCAATCATGTACCAGACATACCAACATTAATGATCGGTTCAAATTAATTTAAGCTTTTACCACTACATGTGATGTTTTTGTAAACAATACATTTTTAACGCTTGTCAACTGAGGATGACCCCCTAGGGGTCGAAACTAGTCTTGACTATATTTACTTGCTTAATGTAAAATAAATTTGTATTGATAAGGTGGAAACTCATATACATATTGTTTTTTGTAAAGTAATACTGGATACTGGCCGCACTTAAGCGACTGCAGCTATCGAGCTCGGTCCTTCCCTTTTTAACACCCATCAAGTACACTTTATAATCTCCTACTACTTCCTCTTCATCTACCCTTACCCGAATATCACTTACTCCTAGCACATCCAGATGCATCCTCTTTGCTGACTCAGCCAGTTCTACTTTTTTTTTTTTTTTTTCGTAAGCCCCATCAATATTGATAGCTCCCCCATCGAACTCCATTTCGTTCGCCAAATTGTTTCCAAGGAGTCCCTCGCCTGTCAAATGGGAGTAGGACTCCATTACTCCCATAGGTCCGAGGCTTGCTTAAAATGTTCTAAGCTCGGTAAATTCATGAAGCAGGATGCTACCCTACTTACACATAGTCCAAGTGAGGATCTCTCCTCTAACGGGTCAGGGACCATCAGTGGATTGTATAGCCCTAGCTGCCGAGCACAAGAAAGGCCATGACTCAGAATGTCCGAGATGCCCACTCCCATTCCGTAGCAACTGGTATCCCGACTCTCAGGACCACTTACTAGGCCACTCAGCCATTGGCCGTGGTTCACGAACTAGGACATGACTACAGTAACTAGTTTTCTAGTTTTCATATTTTGTATCTTTTAGTAAATATCTTTGTCATAGGTAAATTTTAGTACTTCGAGAGTATTTTTTGCTAGTTGTTTAACATCACACTAACTCACTGAAGGATTTTGGCGATGCTAGGAAGCGAGAGGGCTAACATTGAGAAGGTATTGGCCATGGCCTTAATTAAGGTACAGCCCCAGCATTTGACTGGTGTGAAAATGCGAAACCCCCAAAAAACCATGTTCAGGGCAGCTGACTGTGGGATTCAAAACTACCATCTCCCAAATGCAAGCTCACAGCTACACACCACTAACCACATGGCTAATTCACTTTGTGCTTATCTAGTATTAGTCACTCCCTGCCTGCACATTATCCTTATATCCAACTATCCTTACATAATGCTGACTAAATTCTTTTGCTTTTGTAAAACCCTCACATATACATTACCTGGACAAAAGTATCTGGGCACCACTCTGAAAATGAACTTAAGGCGCGTCCAGACTTGTAACAGAACACCGTAACGTAACCGCGTCGCGCTCCTGTCTGGACGGTACTGCGTAACCTCGTCGCGCAACCTTAGCCCGCAACATGAACGATACGGAACGAGGTTCGCTGCGTTCCACTGCTTGTCGGTTTTCCCGCGTCACATCAAAGAGCTGCGCGCGCGGAAGTTACAGCAAGCTTGGACGTACACAGGACCTCGGCGCGTAACACACATTCGCCTCTGTCTGCTTGATCAGTAAAAATGTTGTGGACCGAGCAAAACACACTGCATTTTATTGAAATATACAGAGCTAAGGAAATGTTGTGGCTAACTGGCCATCCCAGGCATTTCAACAAAATTTTAAGGAATGACCACTTTCCCCATCCACTCCATTCTCCGGTTCACTCTACATATTCCCAATATCCCCATCATGCTGCACAACATAATGTTCATCAGCTGCCGAACCCATCACATTTTCAAGGTTACACCGTTTCAACACCCACTCCTTCAGCTTCCTTATCCTCGCCGAATACTACTACTACACCCAATTCTCCTCACTCCAACTCCAGTCTGTCCACTGAGTGAAATACAGTAAGCAATTCCCACGATGTGGATATGGATTTTCAGGACTTGATTAGACTTACAAAGTAGTGTTTCTGTGTTGAATAAGCAATTAAAATAGATAATGTTTGATGTATGAAACATAGAATATCCCAGCAATAAATTCCTTACTTACGTTTATATTTTCGTTTAGTGCTTCAATCAGAGCTTGACACATTCCGGTACGATAACACTAATCGACTGTTGGGATATTTTGAAAAGATACTGCAGACTAGTGTTTGAATCACCGGTTGCTAGAAATCGTACTGTCACTGCCAGTATCTCTTGCACCGAGATAGCCTCTCTGAATGTGGTATCCTTCTTAGCAACTTTAGGCCTTATCAAATTGATGAGGTGGGATCTCTCGCTGAGTCTGAGGGAAAAGCCAACTCTGGAGGGTAAACGGATTAAGAAAGAAGGAAAGACATGTATTATTATTATTATTATTATTATTATTATTATTGAATTTCTAATATGTTTTCATGTAATAAGATACGTATTTCCGTTTCATTGCTGTCATTTTTATTCAATTAATGCGAGTATAGCTATGAAGTATAACTTAACCTCTACAAATGATGTTATGGCAGTAAATACATTGCAAAAATTATGTTGAAGATAACTACATTAATATTTTGCCCATGTAAATTGTGATTTATTGCGCGTTTCTCTTCGTTTTAAGACCGTACCCCGCTGCTAGTCCAACAACTACAACAGCTGTTTGCCTTTCCTTTATGTTAAAGCGAAATGCTATCAAACCTTGCCAAATCAATTCAAATCTTATCAAACCTTCAGCAATGTTGAACAGTCTTTGACAAGATTTGACAAATTTCTTGTGAAATGTTGAACTGACAGGAAAATGTAATGGTGTACAACACGCATAAGACAGTGGTATTTCCTGCCCCAGAAGTTCAGGCGTTGTTATAGATTAAATTTATGAATTACATATAAGTTTGCACATTCCTGAATGTAATAGAAAGGCATGGAGAGGAAAAGAAAAAGAAAAGTCTGCAGAGAATTACGACTTTCTTTCAAAGACGAAATGTGTATTTCGGTAAGTTCAGTCACTTCACCGTTCTAAAATCGTATATACTGTAGGTAAGGGTTATTCTGCCCGAAGGCAGGTCCGAACCTCCGCAGAGGTGTTCCTGAGCCGGAGTTTACGTGCGGTAGGGTGGCCAGTTCCTTTCCGCTCCTCCATTCCCTTACCCCCCACCAACACCTCCTGACCACGCCCAATGTTGCTTAACTTCTGAGATCTTACGGAATCCGGTGTTTCAACACGGCTACGGCCGTTGGTTTATATACTCTAATAATATAATATTGTAAAACTAAAGTACAGAAAACCGTCGTCAGGCCTGAAAATCGCTGAGCAGGGTCGGTTACAGTCAATCACTTGTTTATTTTCACTTGATGAAAAACGTGTTTAATAATTGTTTTACTATGCTTTCACTACCCATATTACCGAGCGAGTTAGCCGTGCGGTAAGGGCGTGCAGGTGTGAGCTTGCATCCGGAAGATAGTGAGTTCGAACCCCACTCTCGGCAGCCCTGAAGATAGTTTTCTGTGGTTTCCCATTTTCACACCAGACAAATGCTGGGGCTGTACCTTAATTAAGGCCACGGCCGCTTCCTTCCCACTCGTAGGCTTTTCCTATACCATTGTCGCCATAAGACCTATCTGTAAAAAAAACCTACCCATATTGAAACATTTAAACCTCCGACTTGATTGCCTAAGCAATAATACCCCTGCGCGGAACTTGAAAACAAAAATCAACACAAAGCGTTGGAAACGGAAACGACGCCTCGGTCAGGTTTAGCAAGTAAAATGTTTATAATGCCCACTAACTGTCTGAAACTTCATGTCAGCCAGCAAATTTGAACCACCATGTGTAGTTCTACATGAATATAGCCGAGTTTGCCAACATCGCCTATGTTTCCGTTTAGTTGCATAATGCAAATAAATATAGGCTGCTGCAGCTAAATCCATCTTTCAAAGCTGCACTGTCTCAACTGGCGGAACGCTGGTAGGTTACGCGTTACGACCTGCGGCGCGGGGTAGAAAAGTTTACCTCGCAACCGCGGTGCGTAACATTGCCCCGTTTAACCTTGGCGCGCGACGTGGTTACGTTACGGAGTTAGGCGCGCATGTCTGTACCCACCTTTAGACTTTACCTGTATCATATTCCCTATTACTGGACATTAATATGGGTTGGGTCCATCCTTTGCCTTTAATAATATAATAATGTTATCTGCTTTACGTCCCACTAACTAGTTTTTGTTGGTTTTTGGAAACGCTGAGGTGCCGAAATTTAGACCTGCAGTAGTTCTTCTACGTGCCAGCAAATCTACGGACACGAGGTTGACGTATTTGAGCACCATCAAATACCACCGGACTGAGCCAGGATTGAACTTGCCAAGTTAGGGTCAGAAGGCCAGCGCCTCAACCGTCAGAGCCACTCAGCCCGGCTCCTTCGCCTTCAGGACAGCTGGGGAAACATTCAATGAAGTGTATGAATGCTTGTGGATGAATGGCAGCCCGTTCTTCCTCAAGAGCCAAAACCAGAAAAGGTAGTGATGTTGGACACTGGGGTCTGGAGTGAGGTTGACGTTCTGACTCATTTCAAAGGTGTTCTATTGAGTTCATGGACAGGCCAGTCCACAAACCATCAGTTCACAGATGCAGCTTTATGACACGGTGTATACTGTCATGATGATATAAACAATCGTCTATGTACTGGTCCTCTACTGTATGCAGTACACAATGGTTCAAAATATGTTCATATCCTTCCATATTTAGAGTTTTCTTAAGCGCAATAAGGGGACCAAGCCCTAACCACAAAAAATACCCCATACCTAGAGGCATGGTTTTTTCGCATTAATTTATGTTCGATTTTGCAAAAAGAAAACAATTTTTCGCATTATTTCACAAAATAGGGCTGACGCCATCACTTTAATTTCGCTTTAATCATTTCGTAAAATTATTCATAAGCTGTTTAATTCATGAGATTTGTGAATTATTTATGTGAAAGATAGATAAATGAAGAGAAATAAAAATTGATAATCATTCATTATGCCTTTATGTAATTGATTAGAACTATGATATAGGCCTAACCAAGATTAATAACAAATTGTCCTTTCACTATATGGCCACAGCTGTCACTCTATATGGCCATACCATTAAGGGATTTTACCACAAGACATACTTCTGTTGAATTGAGAAATCATTATTCTGTCATCTGTTTCTCTTCACACACGCGATATTGGAATACAATTTCAGGATCGTTATTTTCAATGAATTTCGCTGCATTTTCGCACTTATTGCAAAATAAGTGCATTTCGATTTAAACTGGCCTTGTAGCTGTAATTCGCAGTAATTCGTGAAAAAATCACTGATTTTGTAACCAGAATCATATGATGCTTTAAGATATCTCAAAATTGCCTCAAAATATTTGTTGTCACATTTATTGTTAAAGCAAAAAAAATCATGCCTCTAACCATACCATGCACTTTACGCTGGCACTACACATGATTGCAGGTAACATTCTCCAGGCATTCGCCACAGGGTATAGCGTGATTCATCACTCCAAATAACTCTTTTCCCGTCATCCACTGTCCAGTGGCATCGCTGTTTACACCACATTAAAGTCACTTAGCACCGACTACAGAAATGTTTGGCTTATAAGCAGCAGCTCGACCATCGTACCCCATTCTTGTTAACTCCCGACGCAGTCATTGTGCTGGCTGGACTGCTGGTAGCACTTTGGAACTCACAAGTGATTCCTCCCACTGATTTCGTGAGATTGTTTACTACTACTACTACTACTACTACTACAACAACCACCACCACCCCCACGCCCCCTGCAATGCTTGACGGTCCCTGTCCGTCATTAAATGAGGTGTGCCTGGTCTTGGTTTAGCTGCAGTTGTTCCTTCACATTTCCACTTCACAATCACATCACCAACATTCGACTTGGGCAGTTTTAGAAGGGTTGAAATCCTCCCGGATTTGTTACTCATGTGGCATCCAATGACTAGCCCACGTTTGAAGTCGCTGAGCTCTCCTGTCTATCGCATTTATATATAACTTCTAAAAAATAAAAAAGCCTCACGATTACTGTACTTATGCCCTCTGGCACTTAAGTTTCTCTACAGAGCTCATCTGGTTCTATTAGCACCAAATCTATAATATTTTCCCCTCAAGTTGGTTCCATTACTTTCTGACTAAGCTGTGTTTCCAGATTAACTTATTTACCACAATTGGCGAGTCATTTGCAATGTTGTTGCTACTTGCTTTACGTCGCACCGACACAGATAGGTCTTATGGCGACGGTGGGACAGGAAAGGGCTAGGAGTGGGAAGGAAGCGGCCGTGGCCTTAATTAAGGTACAGCCCCAGCATTTGCCTGGTGTGAACATGGGAAACCACGGAAAACCATTTTCAGGGCTGCCAACAGTGGGGCTTGAACCTACTATCTCCCGAATACTGGATACTGGCCGCACTTAAGCGACTGCAGCTATCGAGCTCGGTAGTCATTTGCAATACCTTCCCAGTTAACATTTGGTAAAATGAGATCCCTCACTACAATCATCTTCCTGCCTGTGTCATTCCCCAAATAATTATCTTATCCTACATAATTCTCATGCTTGAACTCCTACTTCGATCTGCATTAATCATTTCCAATACATTTCCTTCAAAAGTTTATGTTCTTTTGGATCAGTGCCATCCAGTGTCATGCTTGTTTACATGAGCACTCCTGCTCTTTCAAATTCTTCTAGGCACCAATAGAAATGTGCTGCTGCACGAAATGACGTGGTGAGTAAATCTTTCACTGTAAATCCTCCGTGTCTCTGCTCTGTTTTTCTGAGCGGCGCCATAAGCTAAATGCATATCAGCAAACACTGCATAACAGAACTGTTGCATGGCAATGTTTACACTGAACAAGCTTGCGTTGCAATGCGAGTCCCAGTCCACTGTATGCATGCCAGTTTTCCGTAAATAACTGATTGCCTAGCAGCTACGATGCCGAGAAATCAGCATGAAACACAAACATGCTGTAGGGTTCAAGAGGTGTCACTAGCATACTTGCTATGGTGCGATCCTGCCAACGTCGAGGTTCGTGTTCAAATACCACCCCTGGCAATTTTTTTCTTCAATGTGTTCTAAGCCACTCTTAAACCATGTGCTGATTTAGCAACACCGCCTTGCAAAGGCAATTTCAATTCACCCGTGAAGCGATCAGCCGTTATTGTTCGCTGTTGCTTATACAATTAGTACAGATGGAGGTAAATCATAGTACCCGATTTCCCATGTATCTATTTCATGCTTAACATTTGTGTATATATGTTTCTGTGTTAGGGGTAAACTTCCCAGTCTCTTGTCTATTTTGAAGGGTTATTTATATGTTTGTTGCAAGAGTTCAATAAAGCAGACATCACTGGATTATGTTAGAATGTAGATGGTTTATTCTAAGTAATTGTGAGGCTTTATTCGACATAGATAACATTGGTGAAGTTCCCACGCATTTAATTCTTTTCAGAAGGTTAAGTAAAGACTATGCCTTTGCTGGCGGGACCTAATGTTTACAGTGCACTATGTCTTCTGGTATGGGCTAGAGCAATTTTGTTACTTTCATTGATCTGTCTCAAGCTTTATCCTTGGCTTTAACAATACGAAAGTGACTGAGGTATGAGTGATGCTAGTAATGCCATTCCTTCTGCAGCCAGTCCCTGCTATGAATGGTGTGAAAATATTTTTCATAGGGTCGGTTGATGCATGCATTTCAGTGGGCTTGGCAGACTGATATATAATAGCAACTGCTGGCTCGGTGAGGAAAGCAACGGGAAACTACCTCACTCCTCATTTCCCTAGTACACCTCTTCAGTGATGCCTAGGCCATCTATGACAGCTGATGGCGGAGCTGTTGAGGATCCAACCAGCCTTCGGGCTGAGGACTAAACATACATACATACATACATACATACATACATACATACATACATACAGGTAAAGACTTAGTGGATCTACTAGCACACAATTTCATGTACACATCCTGGGAAAGAAGAGAAAGTTAACCATGTTGCATCTAAATTTGAACGATCCATTCTGGTGAACTGTGGCACCCAAAATTATGGACATTTCAGATTACTGTATAATCCCGAATACCACCCGCACTTTTCCCCCCAAAATATTGGTTATAATATTGGGTGCGGGTCGTATTCAAGCCGTTCATTCTCGTAAATATTTACTATGTTTACATGGAGTATTGAAACAGATTTGAATATGGTTACCGTAATCAATATACCACATGTAAACGGGCATTCAGGTCTTATTGTGCTTTACTTGTGTTCTAGAAAACAAGATCGATTTTCTCAACACGGTTACAGTGGCACGTCAACGCGAAATGTAAGGTACTGAAATATGGTCAATCAAAGAACATGGGTAAATATGCGGTAAATATGAAAGCCGCTGCTGCGGATGCTCGATCCTCATTTATTTCACAAGTGTTGCTGGCATGCTGGGTGCGCCAATAGCTATCTCGCGGAACATCGTACTATGCGATAGTTGAGACTGTTGGTTACGGAAGTCTACCTCGCTCACATTCGAGTTCCGTATCTGTCCCATGGAAGTGCTGTCTCGAGTGTAAGCGATAGATTCAAAACGGCGCCCGCAGTCGTTAACTGTGTGTGAGAAACTTAAAAGTTGTAAGCGAAGCTGAAATATACGGAAAACATGCCGTTGGCAGAAAGTATGATACTGATGAATTGTGTATTCGTGATTGACGGAAGAAGGAAAAACCTCTAAAAAGTAACGGCGATCACAGAGCGTTCCGCGGTCGGAGTGCAGTGTTTCTTGAAATTGAAGAACGACTGCACAAATGTGTGATAGAAAAACGTGAGTTAGGATATGGTGTTTCTAGTGAAATGTGTAAATTGAAAGCACTAAGAGCTCAAAAGAACTCAAAACACAGGGTTTTACTGCAAGCCACGGATGGATCCGAAACTTTTATTGGAGAAAGGGATTGTGCATTCGGAGACGTACATCTATTTCACAACGTCTCCCTGGGGCATATGAAGAAAAATGAATGGCCCTTCAGCGTCACATTATTCATTTGAGGAAGCAAAATTCTTATTTGCTGTCGCAAACTGGGAATGCTGACCGAACATCTGTCTATTTTGAAATGCCACTGGAAAATACAGTGGATATGAAGGGTACTAAAAGTGTAACTATCAGAACAGGTGGTAACTGAAAAGCAATGATGCATGGCAATGTTGTGCGTATTAGCAAATGGAAACAAATTCCCTCCGTATGTGGTTCTGAAAAGGAAAACACTTCCGAAAGGAAACTTGCCATCCGGTGTTGTTATAACACATGAGAACAGTTGGATGGACAGTGCGTTAGTTGGGGACTGGGTGAAGTGCATTTGGCAGCGTCACCCGGGAGCTTTGTCACAAAAATGAAACATGCTTGTGTTGGACAGTTACAGAGGACATACAAGTGACGCCGTGAAAGATATGATGAGGAAAGGAAAAACTGATCTTGTATTAATTCCCGGAGGACTCACTTCTATTCTACAGTCGTTGGATGTGTGCGTGAACCGGCCTTTCAGAACTGCAATGAAACAGTTGTACTTCGAATGGATGTCTGAAGGTGATAACGCGTTAACACCAACCGGATGAGTGAAGAGACCTGAAATGGGACTAATATGCAGCTGGATCAAGACTGCATGGGCACGCATTCCCAATGATCTTGTGTCCAAAAGCTTTAAGAAATGTTGAATTTCAAATTCAGTGGACGGTAGTGAGGACGACTATTTGTGGAAAGATGCCAGCGACGAAAGTTCCTATGGTAAAACTTCAGACGACGACGGTGAATTGTGAATGATCTGAGTATTGGACCGATTTTATTTATGACTTTTGTGATGATTTTAATAATTGTACGCTGTTTGAATATAAATTTATGGTATATTTGAAGAAAATTAAATAGGTATGCAAGTTATTTTATTTTTTATTTTTTTCTGTATTTTGCCATCTCAAATTTAGGTTACAGGTCTTATTCGGTGGCGGGTGGTATTCAGGATTATATGGTATTTCAATTATTTAATTTATTTCAAGTAAGTTCAAGTAGAATCAGTAATGTTATAAATGACAGCCAAATTGGGTGCAATGATATTACAATGCCAGACTGTGTCACAAGCAGCTCTGGTAAAAAAAAAAAAAAAAAAAAGCCAAAACAATTTTCAATATGGGTTGCTAGCGTAAGAACTTCTTCATCACATCCTTTCCCAATTCTGAAGCTTTGGTAGGACATGCTTCCTGATGGTATCAGAAATTCTGTTATAGATCAGTCTTTCTAGAAGCTTCAATGCGACACTTAGGGTGGTGTGCAGCAATGAAGAGTAAGCTCTACTTCCATAGTAAAGTGCTCCTAAAGTCAACATTCAGTGACTTCCATATGAGAATAGATTACTTCGGAAGTATTTTAGACCTTTCAGGTATTCCCGAACAAAATTACTACAAGAGTAAAATGCTGAAGAGCACCACCTTGTATATTATTAAAGAAATAAAGCACAAACATAGGTTTAATTACTTCTCTTTTAATGGGATATACGTAGGTGGTTTGAAAAGTTCTCGGAATGTACTAGAATTCACTATCTTACCTCGGTGGAACTGCTTTTATTTTTTAACATAGTCTCCCTGTAGACTAATGCATTTGGTCCAGCGATGTTCCAATGCCTTGTTCCCATCTCGAAAATGAGATTCCTCCAGGCCTGCAAAATACCTCTCCAATTCGGCTGTCAGTTCTTCCCTTGTAGAAAATCTCCGTCCACCAAGGAAAATTTTCAGCTTGGGGAATAGATGAAAGTCTGATGGTGCCAAATCAGGTGATTAAGGTGGATGTGGCAACAATTCGTACCCCAGTTCATAAAGTTTTGCCACTGCAATAACACTTGTGTGCGGCGGAGCGTTGTCCTGATGAAAGATGACCTTTTTTCCTTGCCAAACCAGGCCTTATTTCGCGTATCTTTTCCTGTAGTTGGTCTAGGTGGTTTGCATAGTATTGCCCCGTAATTGTTTGGCCAGTAGGAAGATAATATATCAGCAGAATGCCTTTTGCATCCCAGAAAACTGAGGCCATGACCTTTCCGGCCGAACGCACTGCCTTTGCTTTCTTTGGTGGTGGTGGTGGTGAATCAGCATGTTTCCATTGCTTTGACTGCTGTTTTGTCTCTGGGGTATAGTAGTGGACCCAAGTTTCATCTGTAGTCACAAACCGGTGCAAAAAATCTTGTTGGTTGCACTGAAAATGGGCCAGACTTTGTTCGGACATTTCCAACCTGGTGCGTTTATTGTCCAATGTCAAGACCCATCTTGCGGATAATTTTTTCATACTCAATTCTTCGGTTAAAATATAATATAACCCTTCAGAAGACATCCCTACAGCTTCAGCCATCGCCCGCACTTTCAGTAGACGATCCTCTATGACCATTTTATGCACTTTTGCAATAAATTCTGGGGTCGTAACACTTTTTGGCCGTCCACTACGTGGATCATCATCCAAGCTCTCCTGACCAAATTTAAACTCGCTGGTCCACTTGGCAACAGTTGAAAATGAAGGAGCAGAGTCCCCCAGTGTGTTCTGAAAGTCCGCATGAATTTCCTTTGCTTTCATACCTTTCTTTACAAAGTATTTAATCACTGCTCGAATCTCAGTTTTTTCCATTGTCACAAATCACTACGCCGGAACAACAACAAAGAGTCGTCACTACCACACTCCTCCAGCTAGAGCACTGACGCGCCACGTGTTCACTCACAAAGGATGTGTGATTATTGAGCGGGAACCTCGTTGCTCTAGCACTGACATCTAGCGGTGATTCCGAGAACTTTTCAAACTGTCCTCATATATCAGCAAAAAGGCTTAGCAATGGGAGACCCGCTTTCTGGCATTCTAGCCGATATTCACATAGATTCAATAGGACATACAAAAATCATTTTACAAGTAAAGGGCATTTGTTTATGGCTTACATTTGTTGACGATACTTTTGTGGTTATAAACAAAGACATTACTAATTGTGATGACATACTGGATTCACTAAACAAAATAGACCCTAATATTAAATTTACCAAAGAAGATGAAGTCAAAATTTCTTTAAATTTTTTAGATCTAACAATCATGCATTTGTGTAACACCTTTGAATTTTGTATTTACAGGAAACCTACTCATTCACCCATAACTATTGAAGATTCATCCCTGCACACAGAGACTAAAAAACAAGCCGCTTTTCATAGTTTAATATATAGGGCTCTAAAACTTCCACTTTCTCTGGATAATTTAAAAACAGAACTATAATATACAAGACAATTACCTCATTTCAATGGTTTTAAAATAAGTATGGTGAATCGATTAATTGATAAAATAAAAATTAAACTATCCTTCAATTTAGTACCAGATAAACCTAAGAAAAATAATTATGCCACATTTACATATAACCCGGATATTCACCAGATCACTAATATTCTGAAAAAAGTAACGTCAATATAGCTTTCAGGACAGTAAATATTAACCAAAACATTTTTTAAAACCATAATAGGGTCAATAATAGTAATGTTTACTCAAGATCTGGAGTATATAGATTAACATGCACACAATGTGGGTTCACGTATCGGGGTCATACTGAGAGAAGCTTTTATACAAGGTATTTGGAACACTATAATGCCTCCAAACAAAACAAGTATTCAGCCATGAGCCAGCATATAAAAGAAACAGGACACAAATTTACTTCAATCGAGAAAGATCTAACCATCATTAGTTACTTAGATAAGGGGAAATTGAGTGAAATGGAGAACTTATACATTTTTTTGGACCAAACCTATAATAAAGAAATTAACAACGTCATTGACAACAAAAATCTGTTATATAACTCCAAAGCTGATCCATACTGTAAATCATAATAAGGCCCCTATTATTTTTCAACCATAGCACTCAAATGTTCCAATTACCACGCCTAATCTTAGACCCGCCCACACCACTTTAGGCAACACCTCCTTAGCAATAACACATGTGCACAAAGCAAACCCCCCCCTCTACACTCCACCCATCCACTACCACAACAGTATTTCACTAGAAGTAGAAAGGTTAGTCGTTCAGACGCAACAGGAACAAGTGGATCCAGTTAACATCAGACTGAAAGTGTAAGTTCAACCACAATCATGGGATATACACTATTATTTTTAACAAGGGTTGTAACATAATTCTAAATTTCTTTTTCTTCTATTTATTTACAGACAATATACATTAACAATCCCATGGCAGAACAATGAAACACTGATAACATTAGTCTAAAAAGCATCCAAGTAACATTTCATAGAGGAACAGCTAACTAGTGAATGACATTTGATAACGTACTACAACATACACGAAGTTTAATCCACAAAAATTGCTTAATTCCTTATAATAGTAACAACCTACTATGCTTCTTTCCTCATGGGATATTTCAAGCTTTGCAAGAACGACAACAAACATGGTTCCTATTTTGTTGCTGCCAAACGAATGGCATAGGTGAACAAAAAGAACCTTGGACGAACATACTTTCTACAAACTACCAACCTAACGATTCATCCAATGATGAAGAGATCCAATTGTTGCTTTGTACAGTTTGTAAATTGTTAGATAATTTTAAATGTATTCATGTAACAAATTTTGTTTTAACTGAAGTTGCACATTTTTATAATTTTGTACATATCACCTGAAGTAAGGCCCCCTTTTTTATTTGTAAAAAATAGGAAGATTCTTAGTATGAGGTCATATTTGTATATACTGGTTCCAAATGTTTAACTCAGAAAAGACCTGGGTGTTAACCTTAAGACAGACAATAGGTTGAAGATGCCCAAAAAAATGGTGAAACATTTACCTACTGTATGTAGTGAATACAAATCACTTAGAATTTAATCACCACAAACAGTGAATTGCATTGAATAGGTGGCTACAATAAATTTTATTCTAATAGAATCTTACTTATTGTTATCTTCAATACGGAACAAACATGAGATTAGTTACTTGTAACTTTTGAAAGAATCTGTTACTTTCCTTCAGAATTCTACCTGTAGACCATTTATAACAAAATTCAGACAGGAATTCAGTTGTATCTCCTAATTTACAGCTGTTGTGTGCCCTATGAGCATTTCATACTGGAACAATTCAGGTTTTTTGCAGGTGATGTTACCAACTTTCACTGTAAAAATGCACATTTATTTAATGTTTTCACTAACAGTTTATCGTGCACTAACACATCAAAGATTTCCGGTGACGCAAGGATGGTAAATAAATGGAGTGGCCGTAACTAAGGTATAACCTCAGCATTTGCCTGGTGCAAAAACTGAAAACTGCAAAACCACAGAAAAACATCTTCAGGCCTGCAGACAGTGGGATTCAAACCAATTATCTCCCAAATGCAACCTGATGGTATAGGAAAGGGCTAGGAACAGGAAGGATGCAGCTATGGCCTTAATTAAGGTATGGAAATGGGAAACCACAGAAAATCATCTTCAGGGCTGCCAACAGTGGGGTTAAAATCCACCATCTCCCAAATTCAAGCTCACAGCTAAGCGACCCTAACAACACAGCCAACTTGCTCAGTGCTCGAATATTTCATCGTGTGGTTGGAGCACTACTGACGTGAGGATAAAGGTGCACAATAATATGACTTCAAACAATTCACTGTTAAACAATGAAATACTCCTTTAAATAAAACTTAGGGTCTGTACTATGACTGTCAGGTAAACAGCCAGATACGTAGGCTGCAGTTGTGCAAACTAGAAGTTAAATATTTTCTTGCGTACTACCAACGGATTTTAATGACGGTATTGTAATGTGGAAGATGTAAAATTTTTATTGGGTTGGTAATAATGTTACTGAAAATATAGTGAAATTTAGCATGCTGGTATACGTGTTCCCCGGTGTTTTCGTCTGTTTAGCTCTATTCCTTTTGAAATTGTAATACTAGAATCCAATATCAGACTCTTATTACGCTATAACAGAATTAGGGACTGAAATCTACACATACAAAGAAATGTTAAAATTAATTAACTATATAAAGAAACTGAAACTGTTATAGAAAATAGAAAGGCTGAAAATGTAACCTGGACGCAATAAGATTCAGGTTATGCATCTCATTTTGTCTAGTACCATTTACGAGGATGCGCGTTACGGCGGAAGTAAAGTTTATATTCATAAGTAATGCCATTAATTTTATTATGAACTCAATTTATTGTTTGCTCATTGAAAAAGCAGTTAGTTTCTTCTATATCAATACAATGTGAGAATAGTAACTGGCAAGCACTTATATCACTTTGGTGTAAATAATTAGTAGCAAGTTGTTATAAAGACAAAAAAATATAACCTCCTTAACATCCTCATTCGACGGACGAATCACCATGAACAACGTCGTATACCTTTACTCCATGTGTGTGTCGCGGATAGATTTGGAACAGAACCCATGCTTTTGACACGTATTCTAATGATTAAGAAATGTTTACAATCACCTCTAGTACCCTACCGACTAACATTTAGAAGGTAAAAAAATGTTAGACTATTGGGACACGAACCCATGAAAAAATACTTAGGAGTAGACGATGTTGACCTAACGACCACGGTTACCCATAAAGCTTGCTGTTGACTTGCTTGTGTGCAACTCATATAGTCAGCAGCAACAACTTGCTAGCTTGGGAAATCTTTGAGAATTCTATAATAGCTGGACAGGAAGCATGACATACTTTATAAATGTATACATAGATTACATTGTAACAATTTAATGTAGATGTAGATTCATCTTGATTCCTACAGTAGCGTCCCTGATAGGAACTAAGCCCCAGATAAGAACGTTAACTGCCTCTACAACTTCGGCATAGCTAACCTCGAGAATATTCTCCCAGACTGCACATAAACGAAAGTCGTAGTACGCGTTTCGAACCAAACTTCCAGATAAATGTGCAAACTGCCACATAAATTTAACACACATACATACATACATACATAATCATTATAGACTGTTATGCCTTTTAGCGTTCAGTCTGCAAGCCTCTGAGAATTTACTAAACGTCGCCACAATCCTCGATTTGCAACTAGTGTTTTGGCCTCATTTAGTTCTATACCTCTTATCTTTAAATCGTTAGAAACCGAGTCTAACCATCGTCGTCTTGGTCTCCCTCTACTTCTCTTACCCTCCATAGCAGAGTCCATTATTCTCCTAGGTAACCTATCCTCCCCCATTCGCCTCACATGACCCCACCACCGAAGCCAGTTTATGCGTACAGCTTCATCCATCGCATTCATTCCTAAATTAGCCTTTATCTCCTCATTCCGAGTACCCTCCTGCCATTGTTCCCACATGTTCGTACCAGCAATCATTCTTGCTACTTTCATGTCTGTTACTTCTAACTTATGAATAAGATATTCTGAGTCCACCCAGCTTTCGCTCCCGTAAAGCAAAGTTGGTCCGAAAACAGACCGATGTAAAGATAGTTTCGTCTGGGAGCTGACTTCCTTCTTACAGAATACTGCTGCTCGCAACTGCGAGCTCACTGCATTAGCTTTACGACACCTTGATTCAAGCTCACTTACTATATTACCATCCTGGGAGAACACACAACCTAAATACTTGAAATTATCGACCTGTTCTAGCTTTGTATCACCAATCTGACATTCAATTCTGTTGAATTTCTTACCTACTGACATCAATTTAGTCTTCGAGAGGCTAATTTTCATACCATACTCATTGCATCTATTTTCAAGTTCCAAGATATTAGACTGCAGGCTTTCGGCACAGTCTGCCATTAAGACCAAATCGTCAGCATAGGCCAAACTTCTTACTACATTTCCACCTAACTGAATCCCTCCCTGCCATTTTATACCTTTCAGCAGATGATCCATGTAAACTACGAACAGCAAAGGTGAAAGAGTACAGCCTTGTCTAACTCCTGTAAGTACCCTGAACCAAGAACTCATTCTACCACCAATTCTCGCTGAAGCCCAATTGTCAACATAAATGCCTTTGATTGATTTTAATAATCTGCCTTTAATTCCATAGTCCCCCAGTATAGTGAACATCTTTTCCCTCGGTACCCTGTCATATGCCTTCTCTAGATCTACGAAACATAAACACAACTGCCTATTCTTCTCGTAGCATTTTTCAATTACCTGGCGCATACTGAAAATCTGATCCTGACAGCCTCTCCGTGGTCTGAAACCACACTGGTTTTCATCCAACTTCCTCTCAACGACTGATTGCACCCTTCCTTCCAAAACGCCAGTGAATACTTTGCCTTGTATACTAATCAATGAGATACCTCGATAGTTGTTGCAATCCTTCCTGTTCCCTTGCTTATAGATAGGTGCAATTACTGCTTTTGCCCAATCTGAAGGTACCTTACCAACACTCCACGCTAATTTTACTACTCTATGAAGCCATTTCATCCCTGCCTTCCCATTATACTTCACCATTTCAGGTCTAATTTCATCTATTCCTGCTGCCTTATGACAATGGAGTTTATTTACCATCCTTTCCACTTCCTCAAGCATAATTTCACCAACATCATTTTCCTCCTCCCCATGAGCTTGGCTGTTTGCAACACCACCATGATGATTTCCTTTTGCATTGAGATGATGTTCAAAATATTCCCTCCACCTCTCCAGTGATTCCCTGGGATCTATTATGAGTTCACCTGAATTACTCAAAACACTGTTCATTTCCTTTTTCCCTCCCTTCCTAAGATTCTTTATTACTGTCCAGAAAGGTTTCCCTGCTGCTTGATCTAGCCTTTCCAGGTTATTACCACAATCTTCCCACGACTTCTTTTTGGATTCCACAACTATTTGTTTCACTCTGTTACTTTCATCTACGTACAAATCCCTGTCTGATTCGGCCCTTGTTCGGAGCCATTTCTGATAAGCCTTCTTTTTACGTTTACACGCTGCTCTCACTTCATCATTCCACCAAGGTATTCGCCTTTTCCCATCTTTACACACAGTTGTTCCTAGGCATTCCCTTGCTGTTTCTACTATAGCATCCCTGTATGCCACCCATTCACTTTCTATATCCTGAACCTGCTTACTGTCTACTGTTCGAAACTTCTCACTAATCATATCCATGTACTTCTGTCTAATTTCCTCGTCCTGGAGATTTTCTACTCTTATTCGTTTGCAGACAGATTTCACTTTCTCTACCCTAGGCCTAGAGATACTTAGTTCACTACAGATCAGATAGTGGTCTGTATCATCGAAAAATCCGCGAAAAACTCGTACATTCCTAACAGATTTCCTGAATTCGAAGTCTGTTAAGATATAGTCTATTATGGATCTGGTACCCCTAAGCTCCCATGTGTAGCGGTGAATAGCCTTATGCTTGATGAATGTATTCATAACAGCTAAACCCATACTAGCACAGAAGTCCAGCAAACGCTTCCCATTCCCATTAGCTTCCATATCTTCCCCACATTTACCAATCACCCTTTCGTATCCTTCAGTTCTATTCCCAACTCTCGCATTGAAATCGCCCATTAGCACTATTCTATCCTTGCTGTTGACCCTGACCACGATGTCACTCAATGCTTCATAAAACTTGTCCACTTCATCCTCATCTGCACCCTCACATGGTGAATACACGGACACAATTCTTGTCCTAATTCCTCCAACTGACAAATCTACCCACATCATTTGCTCATTTACGTGCCTAACAGAAACTATGTTGCGTGCAATGGTATTCCTGATAAAAAGCCCTACCCCAGACTCTGCCCTTCCCTTTCTAACACCCGTCAAGTACACTTTATAATCTCCTATCTCTTCCTCATTATCTCCCCTCACCCGAATATCTCTTACTCCTAGCACATCCAGATGCATCCTCTTTGCTGACTCAGCCAGTTCTACCTTCCTTTCTTCCATAAGCCCCGTTAATATTGATAGCTCCCCATTGAATTCCATTTCGTTCGCCAAGTTGTTTCCAAGGAGTCCCTCGCCTGTCAAATGGGAGTGGGACTCCATTACTCCCATAGGTCCGAGGCTTGCTTAGAATGTTCAGAGCTCG
This sequence comes from Anabrus simplex, assembly GCF_040414725.1. Classification (NCBI taxonomy): domain Eukaryota; kingdom Metazoa; phylum Arthropoda; class Insecta; order Orthoptera; family Tettigoniidae; genus Anabrus; species Anabrus simplex. The sequence goes on along the minus strand of NC_090266.1, from coordinate 954,996,240 downwards.
GTAAATTCATGAAGCAGGATGCTACCCTACTTGCACATAATCCAAGTGAGGATCTCTCCTCTAACGGGTTATGGACCACCGGTGAATTGTATAGTCCTAGCCGCCTGAGCACAAGGAAGGCCACGACTCAGAATATGTCCGAGATGCCCACTCCCATTCCATAGCAAGTGGTATCCCGACTCTCAGGACCACTTACTAGGCCACTCAGCCATTGCCCATGGTTCACGAACTAGGACGTGACTACAGTAACCCACAAACATGAACCATACATAAATTTAAAACGCAGTTTTATCTGGTTGTCGTAGTACAGGCCCTAAGTGATCTTAATATATTCAGATGTGCTGAAAACAAATATTGCATCCGCTTTCTTGTATCACCTGAACTGTTTGCAGAACACCCACATTTATACTTTTATGGTTTCAGATCTCTGTATCTGGCTTAGAAGTTGGTTCCTAGTAAATGGACAATGACATTTTAGCAACCTTGAATGTTTACGACTGGCACTTAATATTTCATGGAGGAAACATCAGGGAGTAGAGTAATTTCCTGTTTCTCTGTTAAAATTTGTTCTTTTGTGGGTTAATCAAGTCTTAACTTCTTTTCTGATCACTTCACGAGTAGCGAATAGCCGTATTTTATGTTCATGTATGTCTGTAAAATTGTGAATGTAATATTGTGTATAGTGAAGTGAAGTTTAATTTGTATTTTAACAAAACGATAACAGCATTCATCATAACTGTTTTTATAAGAAATATATGTTGTAACTCAATGAGTTCACCATGTCGCGCAAATGTGTGAATACCCCAAACTTGTTCTGTTATGTTTGCGAGGAATTTACTCCGAAGTCACATAGAAATACTATCACTCCTACAGTGAAAAAAGCAAACGAGTCGTATTTTGGAAGTAATGTAGAAGAGGGAAAAAGATGGGCATCAGGTAAAATTGGTTGTAATTGTTCATGAACTTTACGTGGTTGGTTTATTGGCACTTGCAAATCAATGCCCTTCAGAAACCCTGTAATATGTACAAAACAGAAAGATCATACTATGGATTGTTACTTCTGTTTAACAAACATAGTGGGATATACAGTAGTTCTAAATCAAAACATTCTATATTTTATCCTGATGTTCCCTCACCCAAGAAACCTATGAGTCATGATTTTATACAAATTCCTAAGCCTCCTAAAATATTGACAGTGGATGAAACAGAACCAAGCAGTGGATCTCCAGATGACTAACCTGGGCCCTCATTTTTGAACACAGATGCGAATTTTCCTGTGAGCCCTTATTGAAGTGCTCATTTAATTAATCAGTCATCTATTCAAATGCACAGGGAATATTTCATTTTTATGAAGTACTAGTAACTGGCAGGGAACATCCACATTCAGCAGCACAGGTCGCAATTTCTGCAGGGAGCTTGGAGCTCGGGTTTATTTGGTCGCTAGCTTAGTTTAGAAGGAGGAATTTTGACATGACGTACACAAAGCAGAACAAGGAAACAATAGAACTCCAACGGCCAGACCAACGGACAACATTTTGGAGGCCTGGCGAGAGGCTAGAGGAGCTGCAAATGTACGTTCGAAGTAAGCGTCGGGTACGCGATGTGTTGAGCCAATGAAATGATAGAGCCACAGTCAATTTGGCTAGGCATTGGTCTATGCAAGTGATGACCCCAATAGAGCATACAACGGTGTCTTAGAGGACGAATTAATAAATGCGATGAGTGCGTGGACTAGCTACCCTATTATTTGGCGAGATGCTGTGCAGGTAACATCGAAAGAAGTATTATTTACGCGAGCGCAGGTCAGAACGTACGTTTCTTGATCATGTGGGGACTTGAACTTTGGTTTAAGACGCTTAGTATGCATTTCAACTATTCAAGATGTTAAACTTTTGAGAATGGCTTTTATTTTCCAATTTCTGGAGGGAAGAACAGTTTCCAGGCAGTCATTCAATGTTTAGTAGCTAGCCGGTGTAAACAGATTTTACGAGGACATCAAATTCAGTAATTTCCAGTCCAGCATTTAAATGGGAAATATTTGACCTAGTTACGGGATTAGATAAGAGAAGTTGTTCCGCGAATGAATGGGAACTGGTTTCATGGTCAGTGGAAATTACCCTGGCAGTAGTATTCTAGTAACTGGTGGGTTAATCTTGACCCAGTTTTCTACACCGTTAACGAAGGGATGTTTTAAGAACAACATCCAGAAGCAGCGACAGAGACTACAAGATCACCACTTCAATGCCAGGAGAATGGAGACTAAAGGACTGATCCAAGTCTTTTCTGAAGGCATCATCATCAATATGGCTGGCTAAAACAAGATGGGGGTCGGCTGTTCCTAAGGCTGGAGACGGTAAGTCAACGAAATAGATGAGTACACAATTTTTAATGTAATTATGTTAATGTGATTGTGTTTTAATGTTGCAAAAGTGGATAGGTTAGTTTTTAATATTTAATTTCAGTAAAATTTAGCTTTTGTTTGGAAGGACCACGTCCTATTTAAAGAAAATGTTAGGAAGCTTGTTAATGTAAATATAATTGTAATGTAAGTGTGGACCGTTTGCATAATGTCACAGCTTGTTTTCTTTCCATTTTTATGCAGATTTTTAGCTGAGTGGTTAGAGTCATTTCTTTTAAGAGTCTGTTTCTTATTTTTAGCCTCTGATATTTATTTTGATTTGTTTTGCTTTGATGTTTGAGATGCAGAGTACAACTCTGGGCTTAAATGTAAATATAAATTAGAATTTAAATTAAAGTCAGGAAGGACTAGATTAAAGTATTATTAACGGGAGTTCAAAGTGTACGGAAACATGCCGTCACATTTTCTGGGACTTATTGCATGTGTGAATGAGAGTGTGCGAGACGGTGGAGTTTGGATCCACAAATCTTGGTAGAGTCATCTTCACGACTATTTGAATATCAAGACGAGTGTAAATGAGTAAATGATTCAAAAGTTCCTCGAACCCAGTTTCGTATTCCAAGTTCCGAATAGTTAGAATAATTTTTTTGTAAATTTTATTATTATTATTATTATTATTATTATTATTATTATTATTACTATTAATAATAATGCGAGTTTCTTGAGTTGTAAGATTGAGATGTTTCAGTAACTTTCAGATATTCGGACATGATCGATTGTCTATGTGGAATTTTCTTAGTTTCAAGTTATGGTTTTATTACAGAATTGGCCACTTTATCATTCAAGTTCAGCTTTACGAGCACGAGTGCTTTGATTTGTGACCAGCGCGGTCTTACTTCTTTTCATGCGAGCGAGTGTTAAGAGGACGTCTTTTATATTTGTATAAGTTTTGGCAATTTTAGGACTAGTGATATGGCTTAGTGTGACTTTGAGTAAAAGGACACGTTTCTCATTTGAAAGGCCTGCATCTTCGTACTGTGTGACTTACCTCGGGTAGACTGCTGAGCAGCGACTGTAAAGGGTTGGACCCTGTGTTGTGATGTTTGCTGCTTTATTTTGGGAGACTGAATCTCCACTTTTGTGTCATTCCGCCGTATGTTGGCGAGGGTGATATGTTTGTCTACCGAAGAGAGTTTTATTTTAGCAGCCTATACTTCATGATTTTATTGATACTGTTTTTGTCCATTTCTGTATGGTTGTTGCAGCAGACGAGATTTTTATATTGCGACGTTTTGTTTGGAGTTTCTTTTATGATATAACCATGCTGAGGAACATTTGTGTCACGTAATCTATTTCAGGAACCAACAATGAATTATGTGTTGAAAGTTTAAGGCTACTCTGTTATTTTTATGAATTTGTGTCATGTAATTTATTTCAGGAATCCGCTTTGATTTGTATGTGTCGTTCTAAAGTCCACCAGTTGATTGATTTTGTGTTGTGTTATTTATTTCAGGAACCTATGTTGAATAGGATGTGTTGCTTAAAGTGTAAAAATCATCTTTCCTTATTTTTTCCAGTGAGGCTTTGAGTGAATGAGAGTTGCGTGAATGCCGCATGCATTCTTGGTGAGCCCTGGAAAATATGTCGTCATGTTTTTGTGTATTCGATTGTGCATATTTGCTATTTTTGTGATTTTATTGTGCGTGATTCCGACCCACAGTGTTCTGTTGTGCTCATGAGTTCACTCATGATTGAGGGGTATATATTTTGGTAGGATGTTTTACCACGGAGTGTGTTAAATATTGTACAGTTAGGTCAGTTTTCATCTCACCCTTGCGCAATAAATCGCATCTTTTCTTAGGGTTAGAGATCCCCACTGCAATGTCAAGTGTGTAGGAAAGGGGAACGTAGTCAGCTACAATTGCAAGTGTTAACAAATATAAAGCAATCGATGAAATTAAATTATGGTTTCCTTCTAGGAACCTTATTTTTTATAAAAAGGCCAAAGGCAGGCATTTATCCAAGTGAAGGCACATGCTTCCCCTAGTGCACCGTCACTTCATTGTGCTACATAAGAGGCTTGCAGTGGTGTCTCAACGGCGCACGAGCCGCCAGTCTTGGAAAGGTTTAGCAATCCAACTAATGAGTCCACTGCTACACTGAGGCGAAACGCTGGTAATTTACAGATTGAAAAAGCTTAAAGAGCTTCAATATTTTTAAAATAAAAACAATTTTTATTGGATGAAACTAACAGGCAGAGAAAACTGAAGTTTGTAAAGTAACATGAAATTAGTGCATCTCCATATTTCTTGAGAACATATTTATAATCAAGAATCCTACAGCTTCAACTGCCGTAAGTGGTTCCAGAAATCAAGGTCTAACAAAATACTCCAGAAAAACACATTTGGTATAGCAGCGGACAGCACCAGGACGATTCTTGGATTTCTGACTACTGTAGCTTCCTAATCCTGTAGTAAATTTAACTCAGTTGCTCATTTATGAAGGTAGGTGTACCTCAAACAACAGCTAGTACAAAATGTCAGAGAAAGAGAGAGAATGGTATGACTGGGAGATCTACTTTCATAACTTATTTTTAACGTGTCAGATTAAATCAGAGTTTGAATAATGAATGAATACTTACCAGATCCAAGAAACATTTGCTTATCACAATAATCGCATGTTGTTATCACTTTGAATGCTTTTGTAAACCGATGTGCAATGACATGACCCATTCCTCGATTAATTGTTGTGGGAGTTCGTGGAGATTTTGGTACCTGAAGGGTGGCTGCAATGATCAAGATATTTTTTTAAAAATATGAGTACTGCAAATATACATATAACAATAGAAGTTTATCTTAAATATTGTTACAAATATTGTACAATAAGAAAAGGAAAGAACATAAGAAGCACTGCTAAAAAAGAAAAAAATTGAAGTCCAGAAAGCATTAGAAACACAAATCATAGGGCAGAATTAAGAAAAGGGCCAAGTTTTCACCAAAGAAATAATAATAATAATAATAATAATAATAATAATAATAATAATAATAATAATAATAATAATAATAATAATAATAACAACAACAAAGGCCATATCTATAGAATGGACAGAGACAGACACTCTAAAAGATTATTTAAAGTATTCAACTCACAGAAGGTCAAAATAAACTGCAAGAAGGACCTAAGTTGGACCTCCAAGAAATGAATATCATGGAGCCTTTAGTACAATAGTAGCCAAGCACAAATTCATGGAGAAACATAAAAAAGAAAACTGGTAGGAAGGGGTCCAGAATGAAAGATGCAACACACAGCATTCATGACAAGATTTTGGGAGGATAAGGAGGCAAAAATCATCAGACCAATGAGCAATTTCAAACACGCTCTTCAAATGGGCATAAAGTAATAATATATTATTCTTTTGTTTTTGTTTTACAAGTTGTTTTACATCGCACCGACACAGACAGGTCTTATGGCGACAATAGGGTAGGAAAAGGCTACAAGTAGGAAGGATGCGGCCGTGGCCGTATTTAAGGTACAGCCTCAGCATTTGCCTGGTGTGAAAATGGAACACCATGGAAAACGATCTTCAAGGCTGTCGACAGTGGGGTTCGAACACATATCTCCCGAATACTAGATACTGGCCACACCTAAGCGACTACATCTATCAAGCTTGGTAATAATAATAATAATAATAATAATAATAATAATAATAATAATAATAATAATCATCTTCATCATAAAAAGAAGATGACCCAACCCCAAGGTGCTACTCAATAAGCGTCCACTTCTTGACTCGAAGGCCTGCAGTTTACGAAATGACGTGTAATCAGTGTGACAAACCGTTTCACCTGTTATTCTTGGCTTTCTGGACCAGGGCTGCTCTCTCACCATCAGACAACTCCTGAACTGTTCTCACACAGGCAGAGTGGACCTCCAACCAGCCCTATGATCCAGGTAAAAATTCCTGATCTAGCTGAGCAACAAAACTGGTGCCTTGGGGTTAAGGGGCAGAATCACCACTCCCATATTGCAGAGCCGGCTAATGATAACAATACTCACTCACTCACTCACTCCGAAGGCTTCTGAGGGACGTGAAGTTCCCGTGCCGATCTCACAATCCCCTTCCATCCTTTTCGATCTTGAGCCTGCTCTTCCCAGTCATCAATTTGGAGGGTCTGGCATACCTTGTTGATCTCCTTCTTCCAGGTGCTTTGGGGTCTTCCTGAAGGTTTTTTCACCATTAAGAGATCCCATTGTATAGATCTACTGGTGCTCTGTTATCCTGCATCCTCAGTACATGTCCAGCCCAGCGCAGTCTGTTGGATTCTATCACACCCATTATAGTGTGTTGTTGAGAGAGGATGTAAATCTCATAATTGGATCTTTTCTGCCGGCTTTGAGAGATAGGATCGAACCATGGGCCAAATATTTTTCTATAAACTTTATTCTCAGACTTGCAAGTACTGCTGCTCTTTCTTGGTTATACTCCATGTCTCAGAACCATACAGAAGTACTGGTCGAATGATTGTATTGTAGATGATCATTTTTGTATTCCTTGTTAAAAACTTGGAGCCCAATATAGGGCTCAGAGTAAAATGTCTTATTTGCATTCTTAATTCTAGCTTGGTGTTCCTGTTGTTATACGGTCTAATTGGGTTACCTTGTTACAGTAACAGAGTAGACTGTATACCCAGGAGTCTCAACGCTGACTGGCTACCAGCAGTAAATGACTTGACTTCCTAAAGGGACCAATGGTTTTGACCCTTAGATGGAGTGATGGTCACCTGAGTGGAGGAAATAGCAGTTGAATCCATAAAGTAATGTCTGTATCCATGCCAGGTGTGGCTGCAGCTGATATATGGGGCAACAGCAGTATAGGAGAATGTCGGAGGTGGATGATCACTTGGGTGAAAATGGCAAGGACCATTATGAAGGAGATGCAATGGTAAGTCACTCCTCTATAAACGTCCTGAAGGTGGAAGAGGAAAGTTTCCCCAACAGCAGAAAGGGGCACATGACCTAGGGAGTCAACTAAATGAAAACCAGGGCAGACGAAGCTCTGTAAAGTGTAGAGAAAGTAATTTGCTAGAAGAGAACTCCAAAATCAAACTTCAGCTCCATGACTGCCCATCATAGCTTAACTTTTTGGAAGCCTAGCTCCATCCATTACCTTCTTAACACTTGAATCAAATCAAGCACAATGGAAAAAGGACAAAATGGAAATTATACTCCAGCCAGTAAACACTACAAAAGGATACAGGGCAACAGAGTGAGCAGTAATGCATCAAATTTAGGGGCACTAGACCTAGTGCAAACATCAAGGACCAGTCTGGGCGTCCATCTCGAAGAATCAGATCCAAACACAGCTTTTATATACGAACTCTCAATGTCTGGACACTTAAGAGAGTTGGCAAATAGATTAGAGCTCATAAAATCTCTGGACAAAAACACTCAAAATTTTTCCAATTCAAGAAACACTATCGGTGGATACGTCAACTACATCGGATGTTCAAATCATAGATTAAAATCACATCTGCTAATTTAATTATTCCAGGCACAGCCTACTTATTTCATACATTCACTGTGAATTCTGTAGTGAAATTTAAAGCCATTTCTTCCATCCATCAAACTATCGAGCATGCTAACAATGCTTATGCCCTAATCAATACTCGTGCTCCTATCAATTTAAACAACTCAAAATGTCCTGGACTCAACCTGATAATGTCCTGCCTGGAATTAAGACACCATTCATTCATTTAGGTGACTTCAATGCCCAGTTGGGTAAGGAGCAGGAGATTACATACACCATAGGTGAACATCCAGTTCATGCCTGAGCCAACTACAATGGGGAAAGCTTCATCGACACCTGCAAGCAGATGAAACTTAAAATTAAGACCACTCACTTCAAAAAGAATCCTCACAAGTGTATGACCAGGTACTTGCCTATTGAACTGATTGGAGAACTACTGATAGACCATGTTGTCATCTCCCACTGCAATATCTGTATGATGTGTGTTTAGAGGTGCTAATATCAATTCAGACCATTATCTAAGTAAGGTTATAATGTGGCTTGTACCAAAGTCCAATGACAGATCTGAAACACAGAAGATCCAAAGATTTTGGGTTGATGAACTGGAGATAAATTGAACAATCATTCATGATTACAAGGAAGAGTTTCAGTCTATAGAATCACACAGCTGGGAAGACATTTCCAAGAAGGTTCAGGATGCTGCTACTCTAACAATCAATTTAGCAGGAAAAAAGAAACACCCATGGTAGACTGAAAAGCATGGTGAAGCTTTCAAAAATCTATCTCAAACCTTGAATCATTGTAACAAGACAAGAAAAACTGAATAATTCCCCATCTAATCTAAAATAACTTTAGCAAAGTGATCTGCAAAACAGACCTTGCTTATGAAAAGGCCCGGAGGACACTGAAGAAATCTTTGGGAGCAAAATATTTGAGATTTTTACCATGCTTAGAAATCTGGACTTACTGGCAAACAAGCCCACTCACTACTTCCAGGATGAGAACAGCAATCTTATTTTGAATAATCATGACAATTGTGAAATTGTGAACGATTAGCCCAATATTTTGAGTCCTTACTCAACTGCCCTTCTTCAGTATCAAAGATTAAAATTTCTGGTCTATCCTTGAATTCACCAGATTCTCTTTGTCATGACTGAGAAGAAATCACACAAATCATTGGATCTCTCGTCAACAACACATCAGGCAAGGGTTCCATAGTTGCTGAACTCCTGAAAATGGCTGGTCTATATTTTGTTACACATAAAATAAATACAAAATTTTTTAATCCACCTTCTCAATACTTGACAATCATGTGATGTTTACAAAAAAACATTACATTATGCTATTACAAGGTACTAGTTTCGGTCCTGTAAGGACCATCATCAGCCTAGCCAAGATACATAAGTGTAGACCATAGTCCTAAAACAGAGTTATGCAGTGAGATGAGAGATGAAAGAATGGACTGGGGATGTGGTGGAATGATATACATATAAAATGGTGAAAATATGAACTGTTGTAGACGTAGCAAAGTTATGCTGAACAGTGACAAATAAAATCTTTTGGTATATGTCTCGTAAAATCACAATATTAAACAACAATAAATTATCTCAAAATTGAATAAAATAATCTCTAGTTGACGAATAGTCCAAGGTTGCACATTTAAAAATTGGTTTATGTCGGATTTTAAACAATGTCCAATGTTTCTATCAAGTTCTAGAAGATATGAAATTCAACATTGGCGCAGAGGGAATTATTTTGTCCAATAAATCCACAACAGATTTTAATGTTGACAAAACTGTTAAGACATATATTGTGGTAGATTGAAATCTTGTTGTGTTACAAAGGAGCAATCCCAATTCAATACGAACCAAACAAACCTTGCGCAATGTGAAACAAGCTTGCCAGTTGAGTGCAACTAACAGTCTCTGTTACCGAAAGATTTTATTAGTCACTGTTCAACATAACTTTGCTACATCTACAACAGTTCATATTTTCACCATTTTATATGTATATCATTCCACCACATCCCCAGTCCATTCTTTCATCTCTCATCTCACCGCATAACTCTGTTTTAGGACTATGGTATACACTTATGTATCTTGGCTAGGCTGATGATGGTCCTTATAGGACCGAAACTAGTACCTTGTAATAGCACAATGTAATGTTTTTGTAAACATCGCATGATTGTCAAGTTACATGTAATAAATATCATTTTTGGTCCGTATTGATGATATTTGATTGAAATAATAACATTAAGTTATTTATTAGACCACCTAATCAATACAAAATCATCTTGGATGATTTACATAAATTTGTTAGCTAATAGTGGTACATGTTTCGCCTTCCCTGAAGGCATCATCAGCCATAGTCTTAACCTTAAATTAAAAATAAGCGTCTAAATAACATGTAGTAATGAAATGAATTTTAAAATCTTGAAGAGATTTGAAGTAAAATAACATTAAAAATAACAATGATGGTTTGAAAATACAATGTGATGAGATACAATAGTGGAAGTATTAACAAAATTAACATTAGAAGGCTGCTAAAATAAGTACAATGGATAAAACAACAGATTGTTATACAACAAGTAGTAAGATTGCATAAAAGTAAAGTTGATAGTCTGGCGGTTATAATTAGATGATGGCGAAAAATGTCTAGTCTACTGTTGCAAATACTTCTAACTCATAATATTGCAAGCTATCTTTGTCACCGTCAAATGATTCCACTTTTATATGCTTTTTCAACTTGAATATCTGCAAGCTCACAATTTGCAACATTTGAACATCACTTCAAAATTTTGAGATGGTCCATAGTGATCCTATTTGAAACTGTTCTTCAACTTCTCCATATGCATCTGACTTTCGTCTTTTATCTTCAAGATCATGATTAACTTCGGATCTCTCGACTAACTTTGACTTTTATTCTCTCTTCTTTACTTTGATTATATAAGATTTTTCACCATCATCTAATTATAACCGCCAGACTATCAACTTTACTTTTATGCAATCTTACTACTTGTTGTATAACAATCTGTTGTTTTATCCATTGTACTTATTTTAGCAGCCTTCTAATGTTAATTTTGTTAATACTTCCACTATTGTATCTCATCACATTGTATTTTCAAACCATCATTGTTATTTTTAATGTTATTTTACTTCAAATCTCTTCAAGATTTTAAAATTCATTTCATTACTACATGTTATTTAGACGCTTATTTTTAATTTAAGGTTAAGACTATGGCTGATGATGCCTTCAGGGAAGGCGAAACATGTACCACTATTAGCTAACAAATTTATGTAAATCATCCAAGACGATTTTGTATTGATTAGGTGGTCTAATAAATAACTTAATGTTATTATTTCAATCAATGATTGTCAAGTATCGAGAAGGTGGATTAAAAAATTTTGTACTTATTTTATGTGTAATCTTAACTCAATACAGAACCAACTATGAAATTTATAACCTTGAATGACTATATTTTGTTGAAAAAATGGAAGAACTCTTTCATGATATATGGGAACCAGAAATTATTCTGAAGGAGTACCAATCAGCTCTTATACATGCTCTCCATAAATGGGGCAATAAAGCAGATGTGAATAAATACAGGTGCACATCTCTTAACACTTTCAACACTATGCCCACACGCGATACGGGCGCGCTGCTTTCCTGCTTCTGGATGGCGCCCGTATACGATATGGGCGTGATTTTCTCGTGTGTTTATATCCAGCTGAATGTATCGCCTACGGTTCCCGTTCCTCGGTTGGAAGTAATAGTTCATCTAGTGACCATTAGAATGCAGCAGTTATTGGGAATTTCGAACTGAAATGATAAACAGGGTATTTTCTCCTTGCCGTGACGTCTACCGAAGCATTCGGTGTGCCGTGTGCTGCGCGCGCCAAATCTGTCACGCTGTCAGCTGTGTTACTGTGTAAACATGTCTTCACGCTGGTTCAATGATAGTGATATTTTGGATATTTTATCGGGAGAAGCGGGTTCAGAGATGGATGAAAGTGATGACGACCCTGCTTACGAACCGGATAACGTATCAAGCGATAGTTCAGGTAAGATTTTTATTTATTACGTCACTTTGGAAACTAAGTGCTTAGCTGTATTATTTTACTCCGAATACAAACGATAGAAATACTTCGCCTACAGAAATTTGGGTTTATTGTTTTCGTTTAGACGAAGAGATGCAGGCTGATGATTCACCTGTGCCGGGAACATCTGCTAGATCATCTGAACCTGATCAACTGAACAGTTATTACCCATTTGCACGGAAGACAATGAAATGGTGGAAAAAGCTCTTCTTCCATTTGTTCCTTATGTCTGTTGTGAATGGTTTCATTCTATATAAAGAGATCTCAAAATCAAAGATATCTTTTGTGGATTACATGAGAGTGATCAGTTCGCAGTTAGCAGCTAGAGGAGGAGGAGACATCTCAAGGCTGGAACCTACTCCCTCCCTCAGTGTTGACAGGACTTTTGCTCGCCATTTTCCAGAAAAGGTTCCTCCAATGAACAATAAAGTGAATGCTACTCGTTATTGCAAGGTATGCTCAGACAGGGCAAAGAAGGAAAGTGGTAAGCGCGTCAGAAAAGAGAGTAGATGGTGGTGCAAGGAGTGCAAAGTAGGACTGTGTATAGTCCAATGTTTTCAGGACTACCATACGAAAACAAACTATTCCTAATGCACCCTAAGGGTCAGGGTGACCACAGTATTTTTCCCAACTAGTCAGTTACATATCTCAGGGTATTCATGCCTCCAGAAAAATGGTTAATTTTTCTATGTTTTGGTTTAACGTGCGTTCAAAGAGAAAGTAATGACACCATATGCGGTGCAGCATTACGTAATTCAACGCTCAGTAGTGGATTTCGCGTACGCAAACTTCAGTCAACCTTTCGACAAACACATCTGCATAACGAGAACCTTACTCACTAAGTATAACTACAGACTACCATTACAAATGAAAACTCATTCCATTCTATAAAAAAATCAATCAAGAAACACATTTATTAAATTATCAAGACTTGCAAAAGAAATGGTTAATGTCAAATATTGCTCATGATCTTCCAATTGTCAACCTAATAAATAAATATTCTAATTCCTAAATCAAATATTCTAAGTCAGCGCTGGCTTATTCCTAAACTAAGTTTTCATATCTTAACATTCTGGGTCGCGTATTCCTGAAATGAATTGTTGCTTTGTTTCATCTTCCTATTAAAATTTACATCTGGTCATTTAAGTATACAGTATATCATAGTCTTCTGATCACGGTCAAAATTCGGTATATCAGTAAATTATTTCATCACTCACGGTGTTAATTATACACCCTCATCAAAAATACAATCATTACATTGTTCAAATTATCGTGGAAATGAACTGAATATGAATAAAAGTGTTCTGAATACTAATATCAGTGACCTAAGTTACATTGAAAATTATCTGAGTTCGTTGGTGTAGACTACAGTGAAGAAAATGAAATATTGAATGACGCACTAAGCTTCTCGGTCCAATTGCCACTTAAGTATGGCTCCTAGCTAAATATTCGCTCTAATAATATTTCAGATTAACAAAGCATCGATGATATCCTACGTGAATCTCAAATAATTTCCCTACTCTAGCTATATAATTTCTTATGTAACGTATTCCAGTTCAATATGCACGTAGCCAATACGCATTTTTTCATATATGGATGTGCAAGTGCCTACATTAAGATATTTCAACACTACATTACCATACTAGTTACATTTGATCTTCCACGCCATTAACATTCATTCAGAATACGACACAGTCATGCATTCATATACCCATCACCGGTTGTTATAATAGTCAAACCACGTTCACACTTCATTAAAATATGCGTAATTTTTGTCCATACCTTGCTATAGTTCCTCCCTGGGGCATACTTATATTCCGTAGTCACTTTACTTGTGCTCCTATATCGCACATTATACACACGTACGTTTTACTTCCTGTTAATCTGCGCAATAATACATTTAAAGTATCATATATACTTCATTATTTCATTACTAACCTTCGTTTCAACCCATATTTAATTCATTTAACATCTATAATTATCGCGTTTAACCTCCAATATTAATTAAACACAACGATACGTATCATTCCAATAGCGCAGAATTCGTTCCTCAAAACGCATTTTGTCAAACAATTTAACATATAACCCCAAATTCAGTATCTATTTTTTTTTTCAATATAATAACACAGCAAAGAGTATGGTAATTTAACTTAACCAATTCAATCATGCGTCCCTCTGTGACGTAAACTGGGTTTGACTGGTATTACATCATTCATGGACCTTTCTAACTAACCGGGATTCTATGAAACATATGTTACACTACGTCACACTTTTAAATCGTATTCTTACTTCCTTGGATAAGATGATATAGTAAATACGTTACCAATCTGTCACGAGATATCGTCTTAAATATTTCACACTGCACTTTCTTGTATTCACTGCACACTTAATTATCTCACTTTTAGGCTATTCAGATCTATTGCATATACTGGTAATACTCTACATAAGAAATTATACTACTTAATACTATTACTTAGCTCGCCATTCAATATCTCGGGCCTTAGTTGCTCTTCGGTCTGGTCACAGGCCTTGGATTGAGAACTGGGCAGGTTCTCCATCACTGGTATCTCAGGTAGTGTGATCTCCTCCACACGGGTCGGGTGGTTTTAACTGCCAGGATGACATCTCCCTCCAGGTTGGTTATGCTGATTTAGCAAGCCATTATCTGTTCAGGAACACAGTAGACAATATCCATTGATACTGGAAAATGTGAATTCATCATGGTTCTGCGAAGTATATATATATTTTTATAATGATTGCCTCTTTATTTAGGCTATCGTTGCTATTATTTCCACTTAATATAGCTCAATTTCAAGCTCTCGCAACTCAATCAACTTCTTGTTTCCGAACGATTTTGCGTCTAAGTATTTTGACGACCTTTTCGAAATTTCTGGATTTTATTTCTTCTTTACTGTATTTCAACGTTTATCTCTTCGTTTTCTTCAATATTACCAACCTCTGAGCATAAAATTCACGTTAGATACTGCAAATCTTGCTAATTTTTTTAGAACAATGTTCACGAAGTCTTATCCTTACGAGGTCAATTTTTTAGGTCAGTTTTTTATAATAATCCGACTGACCCTTCTTATTTTTCTAAAACAATTCTATCGATTCTACACCATTGTACACCGCCTTCATAGTGGTAGGTTTAAGTTAGTCATGGCCTTCTGACATATGTAAGTATCGATATCCTACTACACATTTCTTTTCCTTGGCTGGCCTCTATCTTCCGTAGGCGCCATTTTGTAATACGTCCAGTAAATGCATCGGGTACACTAAATAGTTAAATATTTTATTCCACAGCATTTGTGTTTATTTGTGGCCTAAGTAGTTGCATTAAATGATTATTTTTCATTGTTTGAGCAAGCTTATTGGTATAACCTCAATGTAAAAAAAATTTTCGGTACTATTTTTTCATGTTTTTCATAAGACTAGTATAATTAAAATACTTCAGATATTCACTTGTTGATTAACATATTCATTTTGGATGGTTGACACCTTCATACAGTACAAAAATCAGGCATGTAATATGTTTCGCTGTTCCATAATAACGTGTTAAAAATTAGCAAAAAGACCCAGTTCACAGCCAGGATCCATGTTAAAATATGGTAATGTTGAAAGTGTTAATTCAGCTGCCCCTAAAATCTTGTCAATAGCACTTCAAAGCCATACTGAACTAGTTTGTGATCTGCAGACGGGGGAATATCAAGCCAGCTACTGCAAGACCCACTCCTGTAGCAAACAGACCTTTTCACTAAAGCGTATCAAAATGAGATCTCTTCAAACCAAACCACTTGTACTGACTTTCGCTGATTTCAAGAAGGCCTATGACTCGGTCAACTGATTTAGTCTTCTTGATATCCTGAAGGAGATTGGTGTGGACTACAAGACTTGTTGCATCTTCAAACAAAATCTGACCAACACCTATTCACAAGTGAAACTCATGGGGTGGGGAATATCTACGTCGATTGAGTTTAAGACTGGTGTTTCCCAAAGCAATGGGCTCTCATCCATTCTTTTCAAGGCAATCCATCACTGGAGAAACAGACTACTCAATAATGGTATTAGGCTGAACACTGGGTCCAAAACAGTCTTGGTTTTACAGATGTAGACGTAATGGCAGATAACATCAACATCGCCCACCACCAGGTTGAAAAATCTTAAGTAATGATGTCTGGCCATCATAATGCCTCCACAGCAAGTAGAAGGGAAAGTGTGCAAACTCCCATAGTTACTAGGTTGAAGCAGCAAATTGCATTCTTGTCACTATAGATCTATAGGTACTGTTTAAATGTAAATAATTCTAAACATTTTGTAAAATAAAGTACTAATTAGGTTGAAAATTCATCCTTCATACGTGTGTGCTTAAATTATCAATACAGACAATGAAGCTGATAGATTATAGTACCTACTCAGAACTACAAATGATCGGAATACAAGATCAGCTGATTTTTATTTATATTTACTTGACTACACTACCGGTACACCCTTTGTTCACGACTGTAGCCAACAATGCAATATTTGAATATGAAAAGCGACAATAATCAATAACAATACAACGACTGTTAACTATTTCGCCAGTGAAATACTGTATATTCTGTTGAAATCCTTTCTTTAAACAAAATTTACAACAGTATCGCATTATCTAAAGAAATTATTACCTTCGTGATGGGTGGGACAATTGAACTGCTGTTTGAAATACCCTGTCAATTACCTGCACTAATATAACCACTGCCAAAGTTACGACTATTTTTAATATCCCATCTTTGTAAATATTTTATCAACAAACCTAGTGATATTTTAATAACAATATTTAAAAAATATATATTTCTTCTTTCATGCAGTCCTAAATTACAGCTTGTAATTCAGCGAACGCCTACGGAACCACCCAGTGTAAAAATTGTAAAATAAATACCACTAATCTCAATTACTACACACAAACACTACACACCAATATTTGTGGAACTAAATGTAACAAACAAACAAACAAATAAACAAACAAACAAACCACACACACACAAAATTTGCTAAATTTCTACAACTATTAACTATTTTATCACTGAGATTAATGCATGTTGGACCCCAACTTACTTTTTGGGCTGTAAAAGTGGAAAAAAAAAAAAAAAGGGGGGGTCTATTATGCGAGTAAATACGGTACGGTACGTCCCCGAAATTGACATATTGCTTCGTCGATTGTCAATGATTCATCAGGTGAGTAACAATTCAGAAATTTGTTTTCAGGCAGTCTAGTATCGATCGGATTTTGAACACAGGATCGTAGCCTGGATGGTCCCTTTGTTTCTGCTTTTCACTGTTGTTCAAATGCAACATTGTAAGAATAGCAAAAAATCTGTCTCTTGACATTCCAATGGATTTTGCATAGTCAGTTTTTAGAATTGGTGTTATGCTCCAGTAGTCCCAGAGAGAAGATTTACAAATCAAACACACATGAATAGGGACCTGAAATATTAGCATCTATTTTTTCCAAAATTAGCATCTATTTACAAAGTTAAAACAATCGCATGGTATTATTAATTTTAACGATTCCAAGTTTAGGAAGTGCAATTGTTGTCCTTGGTTCACACACAATACAAATTCATTGTTCAAATGAAAGCATTGTCAGTACTTCGGCGTTGCTTTTTTCAAATTGCACCGCCTGTCTGTAGCCACTGTGTTGTAATGAGACAGCACGCGCTTGTTATCTACGTTGTTCGTTGGGGTCCACAATAACTCAAGACAGTATTTACCAAATATGCTGAACCCTGTCTGAACTGCAGTTAATGCAAGCATGACATCACATTTTTAACTTTCCTTCATCTGGGTTTGAATTGCATGTTTCAGAGAACAGTAACCAGACCAGATATCATTTCGTGAGAGATCTGTTACTCCAAACAATTTCTCAAGCTCATCTAATTTATCAGTGTCATTCACAATTATATTTTTTGGATACAAAGCTTGAGAAATTGACACAAAATGCTTATGGTTGGGGTCTTTAGCTTTCAATGTGGCTAGCTTGCACTGTGAAGAATGAGTAGCTTTGACAAATGTGTCTCCACATGCAGCCTGCTGTGGAGGAGTGAGCTTAATCAAAGCATCATTAGTTGCCCCAGAAAAATTCCCCTCACAAATGACGGTAAAACTGGAGTCAAGGTTATGTAGTTTCGGGTAAAAGAGATGAGAGGTAGGATACAGAGACTCTTCAAGTTGAGTAAGGAGGTCAACCAATCCAGCTGCATGATCTGTGACAAAACCATGTGTGAGTGAAGCCTATTCACTTCTCGGTCACTCCGATGAGTCAGGTACTTAATACCACAATTTTTGATGTCCTTCATGTCAGACATCTTGAAAAATGTAACAACATCAGTAAAGTAAGCACTCAAATATAAGACAGCCTGAAACCAGCTATTTGATCGGGTTATGAAAGGTGCAGGAAAAAGCTTTGCTTCCTTTGAAGCACCATACTTTGATGTTAAGAATTGTAAATAATTATATTTTCGCTTTCTTGTGTTCAAAAATGCATACTTTACCATCGCAACCACGATTTATATCTGTCATCACTGCGACCCAACTATTGCCAACCAAGCTGATCTTATGTGCCCAGCACTGTACATGCATTAAATGATCCTCTATGACCACACTTAATGTTTCATAACACCGGGTCATGTATGGGGCACTGTCACTAACAAACACTTTAACTGCATCATATGGTACACTATAACTGCGCAGAGCTTCTAAAACAGCACGAGAGCAGTTTGTAGCATTTCCTGCATCAAGATGGTTCACAGAAACAACGTGCAGCTTTCTTTTCGATCTGGCTGGGACTTGGAATATGATGATAAAAACACAATGGCCCATTCTATCTGTAGTTTCATCACAGAGTATGTTGATATTCTTCCCCACTAGAGCCTCTGCTGTTCTTTTGTGGTGGTCAGATACAACTTCGAGAAAGGAAGAAAGACCTCAAAATTATAACAAAATAATTTAAAATGACTGGATCAATTGGGTACGGGTAAGATAGTTTGATATAGAAATTGCACTCAAATTTGGTATCCTTCTATTCTTCGTGTGGTTTCGATGTCGTAATACCTAAACCGTACCCGATCAATGAAATTGAAACTTACCTGGTAAATATACATGGCAGCTCTTCATTTGAAAACTCAGTAATCCAGGCTCTTAGTTCATTGCTTTCCAGCTTTTCCAGAGGTATATTTGCTTTGGTGAATACTTCAACTGTGCGTTTCAAGAAATTTTTCGTCGTTTACAACTATCTAACTGTGTAAGCACAGAAGATTGCTTTCTTTGAGACGTACTAGCAGCAGGGGTTGAACTTTCGTTATCGCGTCGCTTACCCACGTTTTTCAGATTTAACAGGTTTCACACTGCTATCTTTTTTTTCCCCACCCAACTCGGCAATTACAATACTTGCAAAATATTGTCGCTGAATCTGAGGCATATAAACCATCCTTTGCATATTGCTAAGCCCTTTCATGCGCAGTTTTTGTTGTGCGCCCCATAACCTAAATGATCGCTCGACTTTCTACTCTTCACTAGTTTCAATTTTGAACAACAGGAATACAACGCTGCGTCTATCTCGTTATTTCCGTGACACTCGATTTTTTTTTTTTTTTTGTTTCACGTCGCACCGACACAGATAGGTCTTTGGTGATGATGGGATAGTGAAGGCCTAGGAAGTGGAAGGAAGCGGCCGTGGCCTTAATTAAGGTACAGCCCCGGGATTTGCCTGGCGTGGAAATGGGAAACCACGGAAAACCATCTTCAGGGCTGCCGACAGCGGGGCTCGAACCCACTATCTCCCGATTATTGGATACTGGCCGCACTTAAGCGACTGCAGCTATCGAGCTCGGTGACACTCGATTTACATTGCGATAATAATCAATACAGATCTTATTCCCCTTGCTATTCCTATTTTAAATATCGATTAAAGTCAGCAAGCAGCAATCGATCGGCTACTTCTCTTCATCTATCGGAACGGTCGAAAGAATTACGCATCATATTTTGAGTATTTCTGACGACTTTGCCAAAATATGTTCTTTTCGCCAGTAAAGTAGCAAATTTTTGAAGAATTCGCACCAAAATCACATATTCATACTAATTTCGCATTTTGGGTCACAATTCGCATTTTGTTGCTTTTCTATTTATGCGTAAAAATTATTTTATTCCACATTAGAATTATAATAGGCTTAGATTCAGTACAAGATTCGAAAATTCGCATTTATCGCAAATGCAAATTTTTCAGGTTCCTACATATGAATCACTATTGCACAAAATAACTTGGTAGTTCATTCAATGTCAATGGTTTCCACTGCGCATACACTGATTTAGGTTTCAAAGGGCCTTCTTACTGTAGATTTATTTGCTGTACGGCATATCTGTCACTTTCCACTCGGATAACATTCAGTACACTACTGCCAAAAAATAAACCAAAGAAATCTAGAGGTGAAGATTCTGCAGAAATACCAAGGTTATTAGTATTCAGTCCTGGTATGCCAGGAAAAACAGGCCTGTTTACAAGAGCATTATTTTGTTTCCATTGTGTTCCCATGCTTCTCACCTCCCTTCGTCTTTTTGCGACCAGTTCTTCTGGTGATGAATGTTGATTCATTATCCTGAGGAGCTTCAATATTTTCATTTTCTTCTTCACAATCACTTTCATACAGATCAGAAGAATCCGAATCTTTTACAAGTTCCGTAATTATCTGTTCACTTATCCGTAGGCTGTATGCACGCGTAGGATTTCCTTTACTTGTACTAGGTCTGGGATCCATATCTCAATATACAGTATCAGTCGACTACTTGAGAGAAGATTGCAGACTGTTGGCTCACTACACTTTGATTCTAAATCTATGAAGTCATATAATTCATCACTAAAACACACATGCGCATAAATTTGAGCTTATCTAACCAGAGTGCACGAGGAGTATATGTCAGCAATTAGGTAAGATCTAGCTGAGCGCGCGTGGCTATGAAACATTATCCCTAGGTTGCACTATCAATCATTATCAATTATCATTATGTTTTCGTAGGTCATGACTTAAGATCAAGTGTAGTTTCTGTGCGTCTTATCTCCATCTATACGTTAGAACTATGCTCCGTTTTTGGTTTTTAGGCAGTATTTTTGACACTGCATTAAGTGGTTAGTGTGTGTTAGTGCTATCTAGAGAGTTTATGATCGTTTATCACCTATTTTAGGCATAAATATTTCTTACTGTCGTGCCGTAAGTATCAGCCACATTGTTTTTGCGTGCATTCAATCCACAGATAACACTACGAAGAGAGAAACTTGATATACCGGTATAGGTTTACATTCTTTGCCTTAAGTGTCAGCCATTTTGATTGACTTGCCACCAATACCACGGTAGTCATGGAGAAGATAGACGCTATGTATGGCCTTCCCAATATTCTTAAGACTCGGAGTCTACACTTCTGATTGAGGGGACAACGTTTTTCAACGTCGGTAGGTTTTACCTGAAATTTCCCTACACGTGTCCTCCGGGTGGTGCTAACTGAGCAACAACACTGGTTGCCAGATAATCCTTTGGATCTCCTGGCATAAATCACATCATACAATGGAATGCAAGTCTGAGGTCCCACTGTCTAGAAAGTTAGGTCATTGCCTGACGATTTTTCAGTTGAATATAGAAGGCATTAGTCGATCTAAATGCCAAGTATTACACAAGATCTTGGTCGATAACAACGTTGACATAGCCCTAATTCAGGAAACACATACAGGAGATGTTACCAAACTTCTTTCAAGAGGCTCCATACCTGGATTTGAATTATTAGGTGCCACCTATGACAAGGTCTATGGTATTGCAACATATGTACGAACCAATATAGAAAATGCATATATTATTTCTATTACTTCTGATTTTGGTATCCGTGAGATTGTTTCCAAGATAGGAGAAGTTACTGTGGTTAATATTTATAAACCTCTGGGGATAACTTGGCCTGCGCATGTACTCCATACTCACAGTCATCCTACAATATATGTGGGAGATTTCAATAGCAATCATGAAATGTGGAAATATTCTCGCAATGACGATAATGGAATAGCTTTGGTCGATTGGACTGAACAACACAACCTCAACCTTGTTTCTGATGCCAAAGATCTATGTACATTTCAGTCCGCAGCCTGGAAGACAGACCATAATCCCGACCTGTGTTTTGTCTCTTCCGATAATAACCTCCAACCCTTGCCAATCTCGAGACAGGTTATGGCAGACTTTCCACACAGCCAACATCGACAAGTTCTTCTGGAAATGGGCCATAATATCCCAATAATAAGGTCCCTTCCACACCCTAGACGGAACTTCAAGAAAGCTAACTGGACTCTGTTCTAGGAAAATCTTGATACATGCGTCGGTTGGATTCCTCCCATAAGGTCCAATTACAAGCGATTCGTTGGTGCTATCATAAGTACAGCAAAGAAATGTGTCCCAAGAGGCTACCGTAGGGAATATCTCCCTGGCTGGACTGAGAAATGTGAGAAACTTAATGAGGAATTCTGTGTAAGTAAGGACCGAGAAATAGCAGATGAACTGCTATGCCAACTTGACGCTGCAAGATGTGCTAAATGGACAGAGACTGTTGAATCCATGGACTTCCAAAAATCAAGTGGAAAGACCTGGTCTCTCCTTAGGAAGCTTGGTGGAGGCAAACCATCACACCGTACTAACGGAGCTGTTACACCAAATCAAACTGCGTCCAACATAGTCAACACTTCAAGAGCTCCTCAAAATAAACCACACACGATCAAAGTTAAGAAGGAATTAAGAGAGCACAAGAAAATATGCACCTCGAATTTTGAATATTCCACTCCATTCACTCCAGAATAAGTTACAATAGCACTGAAAGATATGAAAGCAGGAAAGGCTCCAGGTTTCGATGGTATTCATCCAGAGTTCCTTCTCAACTGTGGTAAAAATATAAGAATATGGTTAGCTAAATTTTTCACAGACATTCTTCTATCAGGCAATATACCCCATGAATTAAAGAGGGCAAAAATCATTGCTATTCAAATAAACCTGGCAAACCTAACAATGAACCTCAAAGCTATAGACCCACTGCTCTGCTTGGCATGATCTATAAACTTCTGGAAAGAATTATTTATAACCGCATTTGCCATATCATTTTCAAAAACTTACCTGTTGAACAAGCTGGCTTCCACCCGCACCGAAGCTGTACAGATCAGGTCCTTTCTATGACAATATTCATAGAGGCTGATTTTCAGAAACACCAGAAAACTTCAATTGCCTTCGTTGATCTAACAGCAGCATATGATACTGTGTGGAGACAAGGATTGATTTTCAAACTTCTACGAATCATTCCATGCCTGCACATTGGAAATCTTATCAACAACATGCTAAGTAACAGAAACTTCCGGGTTCAAATTGGCAACAGTCATCCTGTTCTGTTTATATATAGCAGATATGCCAGAGACTACATCTAGGAAGTTTGGGTACGCAGATGACTGGGCCCTTGCTGTTAGCCATATAGACTTCGAAGTTACCGAGGATATTCTAACCAGAGACTTATCTACTATGGGACGATACTTTCGTGACTGGAGGTTACAGCCAAGCGCAGCAAAGACAGTAGTTGCTTCGTTCCATCTCAACAATAAACAAGCGAATAGAGAACTGAAAGTTCACTCTGATGGCAGATTACTCTCACATACCAAGTATCCAAAATTTCTAGGAATCATTCTAGATAGGACTCCAAGTTTCAAAGAACATCTTAGCAGAACTGCCGCCAAACTCAGAACCAGAAATAATATCCTGCAGAAACTGTGCGGCACTACGTGGGGGTCAACAGCTTCTACACTTCGGACTTCTGCCCTTGGATTAGTTTATCCCGTGGCTGAATATTGTGCTCCAATCTGGATAAACAACGCTCATGTTAAGCTTGTTGATACTCAGCTCAACCAAACCATGCGTTTAATATCAGGGACAATCAGATGTACTCCAACATACTGGCTGCCATCATTAAGTCACATACCACCTCCATCCGTGAGAAGAGAACAAGCACTTATCAAGGTGTACAATAATATGTGCAACAATTCTTCTCTTCCTGTACATCTTGACCTCCCTGTTATTAACAGGAAGATACTTCGCTCTTGCCACCCTCCATTGAATACTGCAAGGAAGCTTGCTGAAAGTAATTTCAACATGATTGACAGCTGGAAGCAATTATGGAAGAACTCTGCAACACCAGAACAGCAAGCTATGCCATGCATCACATCTAAGCCACCAGGTTTTGAGCTCGCCAGAAAAATTTGGTGTACTCTAAACCGAATCAGAACTAATTGTGGTAGATGTGCAGACTCCCTTTATAAGTGGAAGAAAATTCCATCTCCCGAGTGTAGTTGTGGTGCTGAATGACAAACTGTTCAGCATATTATCCAAGAATGCCCTCTATCAGCCTTCTCAGGAGATTCAGCCGAGTTCCTGATGGCTATTACAACTCAAAACGGTGTTAATTATATTAGAGATACCAATCTGACAGTTTGACTTAATGTGTTCAGACGTGAAAATAATTTTAAAATACTTTTATTGTGATGTGATTGTAAACCATACGATAAATAATAAATAATAAATAATAATAATCAACAGATAACACCGCCTATCGATAGTAAAGGAAATCAACAGTACGTTAAGGCAACAAACAATTCGATAACGTGAACAGCTTTCGAGTGGCTGAATTACAAATTTTGTGGTAGTAGTATTTCTAACAGCGGCATTCAGGCGCACGCCACGTGGTAGTAATATTACTACCAGAGGGCGCATAGTGTTAACTTAACCTTATATGCATCATGAAAACATTTTAAGCGCTAGTAAAGTAATGATAACCTTTTCACTAGAAATTTACATGGAAATAGCATTCCTGAAATTTAACCAAACGCAAGAAAATACAGTGAACCCTCGTTAGGGATTTCCTCATTAATTCATAGTCCTAATTCATGTCATATTTAATCTATAAGGGGCAGTCAAATGAAAACCAAACACCCGCCATAAAACACACTCCGCGCAAAAGGTGGCAACACTGTTATGTATCGATGTGGTACGAGAACAGCGTAGTGACAACTCACAGACGCACACAGTTGTTGGGCAGGGCGAATGAAGTATAAAGTGATGGAACTCATGTAGTTCAGCATTCCTGCCACAAGGTGGTGCTAGTGTTGTTTGGTCTTGAAGCTACAGTACTGCATACCATAATATGAAACAGCTGGAGCTTGTCGGAGCTACACATCTGCATATAATTCAAACACACATTAATGCACCTATTTTGGGGTGTTCTATATATGGCACTGAAGTACTAAATAAAATGGTTAAAAAAAAGTGTGGTGGAGAGTACACACAATTAAAAATGCTCACCTATAGTTGGGAGAAACTTTAAGTGCTGCTTTTGTTGCTTTAGAGTAAGACCTGGACTTCACCTCTCTTGATATTTCCTTCGCTCAAAAAATGAATATGTAATTAATGTAATGAAATACCAAGTTGGGGAAATATAATAGCAGATGATCCTCTGAGCCCATTAAATCATTAAGAAAAATATGATGATGATCCTCTGAACTGCACATATATCAAAACACTTGAAATTCGTACATCAACTCCACACAGTCTGAAAATGTATCACCGCACAACACGTCTTCTCCTTTTAGCTGTTCTTCCATTGTAGCATTTACATTTTTCAGCACATAATTAGAACATTTTCAAAGGATATTTGAGGAATTTAGAGTCACTACCACCCAAGTCCCATAATCTGGAAAGAGCGCTTACATCACTAAGGACACTTGAGTTTCAGAATCACATTCTAATGACTTCATACACTCACCTCATGGTACAATTTCCTTTGCTGTTCTGTGAATAAAGCAGCCAAATGAATGACTGTCACCTGCTTTAGCTGAACAGTTATCATTAACTGACAGATCTATGGGACTGAAGCCTGGTTCAATATCTGTCAAAGTAATAGTCTCCCTTATATGTTCATGAATATTTGCCTTCACGTAACAACTTCTGTCTTTCATCTCGTGCCAATAATCTTATCTGTTGTAAGAAGGAAGACAGCTTATGGTCAATAACAGTGAACTGTGAGAGAATTCCTTTCACGGGTATGTAAATAGACTGAAGACAAAGGAGGTGATAAATTTCTGTAGATGTGGTATGGTTATCACTGCTTGAGCACCACATAAGACCAAAATTACTTTCAGCAGGGTCTTGGTTTAATTTTGCTGTTAAATCATACCTGCAAACTGAAGACCAATGGAAGTCAGCCAATTCAAGTGTACACTTGGTGACTCGAAGCAATTCTAGAATTACGGTAGGTGCAAAAGTATTATCACTATGCTGAAAAACTTCGTGGAATATCTTGAACGTGTTTTGATGCTTGTCATCACTTTGGAGCCCCTTCAATCGGCAATTTCATACCCATAGCATTGCAAATGTTCTCATAATGTGTACATATTTTAGTTGCTTTGCTGTTTACAAGGCCATGCACTCCAAGTTCTTTATAAAACACCAGACCTATTGCAACTGACCTTCTCAAAAGCTACAATGACAGCTTGACATTCATATTCTGATAAAACCTAACGATTGATGTGTCCATTGTCCCTTTTAATATACTCAGATTACAACCTAACACAAAACAGCCTGGCATGATGATGAGGATTATTGCATTTATTAACACTACTCAATTCACACTGTATTCAATTACTACTTATTCCGACCGAACGATGTGTGCAGCGTGTGGTGTTGAAATATGGAACTAAATTCTTTGGACAATGGAGCTTTATGGAAGTTCCAACACTTGATAGTCTACTCGCCCTGTGTTGGATTATGTCTTTGTTGGCGCGTGGACTAGTCTAGTGTGTTTGCCCGGCTGTAAAAATGGAGACACGCAAGGAACAGCACAGGAGTGTGGTTAATTTTCTGGTGGTGTAGCACTATGAAGACACATTGCAGAAACTGTGATGCGCCATAAATTCAAAATGCCCTAGAATGCTTTTGGATGGAGTCATCCTGTTGCCTGATAATGTTCACCCCTATACTTCCAATCTGGCAAAGGCTATATTTCAGTGATTTGATTGGGAAACTCTTCAACATCCTCCGTACAGCCCAGATCATTCACCTTGTGATTTTCACATTTCTGGCAACCTGAAGAAAGACATTTGTGTACATTGGTTTCATTCGGACGAGGAGGTGAAAGATTGCGTGCAGTTGTTCATCAGTCAGCGACCTACCCCTTTCTACAAAGCTGGAAATGATCGTTTCATCTCCCAGTGGGATAAATGTAATAATGCTTTTGGTAAAAACTTTTCAATAAAACCATTCCACAGTCACATTGTAGCGGGTGTTTGGTTTTCATTTGATTGCTCCTTATATATTTAAAAGACCTCACTTACCGCATCAAAAATTTTCACCATTATTGCTTAGTACGATTATCATTTTCCTAACCCTGAAAATGTTCTTTGTCATCCCTTGTGAAAGGAATGTGATTTCCAACACAGATTAGAGACTCTGCAACAGGAGGCCAGTTGGAAAAAGTTGCATGGAAACCAGAGATGGCCTTGAACTCCTGAACTTTACAGGGTAAATTACACCTTTGTTAAGCAAGCTGTTAGCCTCAGGATAGTTCAATTTTGCTCTCCAGTTTTAATTGATATTGCTGAATTGCCCAGAAAGCCTGTTTGTGCTTGTATTTTGCATTCCATTAAGAAGTTAGAAATTTATTCTGTGTTGAGTGATACAGTGAAGGGTAACGAATACTTGTCACATGATAGCCAAATACAGATTAGGAACATGTACTTAGGTACAGAAAAGGATATTTTCGCAGAGCGAATAATAGATGGTAAAATCTTTTTGACAATATTTATTGAAATTTTCATGTAAACCACTCTGCAGATGATTTGTCAAAATTAAATTTCCAGTCAATCTTTTCAAAATGCAAAAATGAAATATCGGTGCTGTGATATTCTGAGACATCCACTTGATGTTAAAAATATCCAAAATGAATACCAATTTTCTGAGATCATAAACACCTTACAGTTCATCTAGGATCTCTTATATAGCTTTAAATTCCAAAATAACACTTTGCACATAGTACTTCATTTAACAAAATTGCGTAAAACCCAAGTCCATCACTTGTGATGCAAACCTACGGTTTTTCTAAGATTTTTAAACATAATATTAACACACACTTCCATTAATAATCTGATAGTTCAAATAAAAGTTTTCAATCACTTGCTGTATACTCCTACAGTTCATCTAAATCGATTTTATAAGAAAATAAAATAGTGCACTTGCTTTATGGCAAACCCTATAGTTCGTGTAAGTGAAATGACTTCAATTTATAAAAGATTTTAAAGAGAAATCTACAGTTCAAAACAAGACATGGAGTCTTCTAGAATTATTAGGAATAGTAAAATTCACACCAAGCACTTTTCTGTTAGCATTATAAATGGTTGAGTGCTTTGTTAAAAGTCAGTTAGTGGAATTACTCACTCAAAACAAATATGTGAAAAACACTTATATCACCTGTAATCTGCTTATAAGAATTGATGAAGTACTGTCCTGTGGCTTGGTGACTGGAACTTTCTGCAGCGTGCAGCCAAGACTCGAACTCATCACCAGCAGCGTGACACGTCCATTCAATGAAGACACCACGTTATTATCCCTCGTCGAAATCACGATCATTCCCTCACTGGATACCACGATTGAAGAAACCACGTTTAATTCCACGCTGGAAATGACGTTCTACGCAGTTTAATATCACAACACTTCGCCAAGATTTCTGATGTTCTTTTTAAAGAGAAATGTTGAAACACGGAAAGTTCAATTGACACAATATAATGGGTTGTAGAACTCTTAATTATCGTTAAGTTTGGTATCTTACACGGACACAAGTCTTAATGCATAGTTCGTATTCTCACTTTTGTTTTACGATGTTAAATATGTGACTTAGAATATCACAGTCTATGCTATAGTATGATCCATAAGTCAAGTTAATGCAGTAATGACCTACAGTCGTTTTCAAAAATGGAAAACACAGTCTTTCATTCACAGTTTATAGAATAAAAACTGAACACTGTCACAGTTCATAATAGTCACTGATTATGTCTTAGGTTCAATCATAGAATAATCATCACAGTCCACGAAACACTTGAGAAAATGCCATTACTATCACTCCTATAACAGTCTCTGGAATACTAATGTTCATAGATTAAGAAGTTTTTATGACTGAATTTGCACGACACGAGTTCGTATGACCTAATATTGCCATAAAAAGTCCTTAACATTCAGTTAGTTTCTCATGGTAATAATCGAAAATTCGAGAAAATACGTGAAGAAGTAGTCACATTTAGTCCTGTTATTTGTTGAATATTTAGTGGAATAGTATTTCACACCGTTCATAGTCGTACTAGTATACGAGAAATGTGTCTCAGAATCAAATTGTCATAAATTGGAAGTTCAGTTTATCACACACAATGTCCTAGTATGCTGTTACTGTCAATGACCAAGTTCAAAATTATGAAAGATTGACAAAGTCCGCAATACCATCAACTGGTAAACTAAACACTTGAATTCCCAATTATACTTCAATGCACAGTCTCTATCGTAAATTAGACACTCGTAAATCTTATACAATGACTATTTAGTCGGAGAAAATTTTATAACATTTCACACGCCTCAATGCGGCTGAAACTTCATTGCGACGTCCTCGTACACTTTCAAAGTTCTAGAGTGTAACTTTTACGTCTCTCACGAAGCACGACTGAGCATACTGACGTCTTGTCATGATCGTAGAGTTTAAGATGCACTGACTATACCCTCGGTTCGTCGACCTATTTATATCCGGCTGGGAGCCGCACTGTGAGTCAGGTGACAGAGGGGTGGTAATACTTCCCAAACTTCAACTCGTCATATCTTTGAAACCACTGGACAGATTAGTCTCAAATTTGCAGGGTTGTACTTTTAAGATGTGAGCTACAATTTCGTGTTAGTCTCATATTTATTGGTCCAGTCGTTGAGAAGCTTAAAAAAATAGTTTCGAGACGTTTCTGCAGGGAGGTAAGCTACAAGCAGTGCTGACGTCATTCGACCTTGCTCCACTCGTGCTGTCTTCCTCACGCAGTGCAGTAGGGACGAGAACATTCTCTCGCACAGCTGTTCATACGTCGTAACTTAGCCGTTCGCTCATGAATAAAGATTTTAAAACTCATATGTGCCAGGGCCTATGCCTTCCTGGTACAGTATGGAAACAGCTTTTCACTTCTGCCAACCGAGTTGTCTGTCCAGATTTATCTCATTGCAGGCCAAACACCGCTATTACACCACAGTGATATATTCTGAAGTCCCATACAGTGCCCTGATTCACCAATGTGATACAGAGAGTATCCAGATGAAAGAGAGGAAATTCATACATTACTACAAAAGATCCTCAGCCCACATCAAAATTCTGATGCTGCTTGTTGTTTGAAGGTGCCTAACATCTAGGTCATCGGCCCCTCAAAATCTGAGGACAAACATTGCCTGAGGTCAAACGGAGAACTTTACTATAAATCTGAAAAGGTCTCACTTGCTATGAGGAAGCATAATTTTATGCCTTATGGCCATCTGTCTTGAATGCTTCACACAGAAGTATAATGCAAAGAATTCTTGATATTCATATGACCTGGAAATGTACCATTCCATTGGCAACTGCAGTGAAGGGGGATCTGGCTAGTGTCTCCGAGATACTGGTTCAAGAAAGAAATTGTAAATGGGATACACTATCTTCTGGAAAGATTGAGATGGCCTAGAGCAAAGTGGTCCAAAGAGCGAAGAACTGCATTATCCATCAAGATGAAGGAGCACAGAAAATCCAAAAAGGCTGACAAGTTTAACTGTGATCCTAAGAGGACAAAACAATATGTTAAGAAAAGTATTGGTTTATGTCCCACTAATTCTACGATTTTCGACTATGCCGGGTTGCCAGAATTTTGTCTCAAATGAGTTCTTCTACAGGCTAGTAAATCTACAGACATAACACAGGTAAGTTTGAGCCCCTTCAAACACCATCAGACTGAGCCAGGATTGAACCTGCAAACTTGGGCTCTCAGAGCCAGCACCCAGCCATCCAGCCCAGCTACATCAAAGACAATGCAGTAATAATATTACTGGATTTAGTCCCACAAACAACATTTGCAATTTTCAAAAACATCACGGTGCCAGAGATTTTTGTCCCCCATGAGCCCTTTTACACATCAGTAAATCTACTGACATGAGCATCTTCAAATACAACCAGACTGCTGACAGTGGGATTCAAACCCACTGTCTCCCAATTGCAAGCTCACAGCTGCATGCCTCTGACCATTAGTATGAGGCATACAACAATACACCACGCACCACATGCCACAACGAAAGGTATATCGTTGCACGAATTCTTTGGCCGACTACTTCAAAAAGTTATGTGATTGTTTTTCAAATTGGGAACTACGTTGCCTCCTGTTACATTGGTAGCAAGTGTAATTCGTAGTAAAGAATTCTGTGTACCGTAATTTAATTAAAAGTGCGCAAATTATGCGTTATCATCGAAGCTGGTGTGTTATTTGCATGAATCAGTTGGAGACTACGTTTTCGTCGTGGTAGTTCCGAACTTAGCAGTAAGCAAAGATGGGACGCGACGTAATTTAAATGTTATGAAAGGAATTCAGAAATGAATTTTGCATGTGGTTATGACTTTATATTGGCGTGTGAGTACAATCAACGTTGTGATAACAGTGTTTGTTAGTGGGCATCGCAAAATTGGGTTTAAAAATGCCAAAGGTAGCAGCTTCTGCCGTGGACAGACTTGAAGAATATAATAATGAAGGATTTATAATTCCCTGTACCATTCTTATGTGAAAACTGAGCAGTCAGAGTACATGTTGGCGGGTTTGATCCTGGCTCAGTCTGGTGGGCGACCTGATGATGCTGTAGGGCAGGGATGGCGAACCTTTTCCAACAAGTGTGCCATTTTAAGTCTGGTTTATTATTCTCAACAGTTGACTGTGCCACTTGTTTTCCATTAAGGAATGTCTACAACTTACAACCCCCCACCCCGCGACTTCCTTTCTGAATTCCCCATTATGTTTCATAATATGTTATTTATTTACTATTCACTTATTTATTACACATATATCTTATAAATACATTTGATTGCATGTCCCGTAGGGCTGTACTTCAATTAAGGCCATAACGATTTCCTTCCCACTCGTATGCCTCTCCTATGCTATCGTCGCCGTAAGACCTATCTGTGTCAGTGCGACGTCAAGCAACTTGTAAAGACAAATTATCTGTATATATAAAATAAGATTTTTGTCTGTACATTGCTCAGAATTTGAAAAGAATGGTATTTATGTATCGGTCATGTCCACAGTAACAAGAAAATGCATTTTTTACTTTTCCGTAATTTCTGTCTGTCTGTCTGTCTGTCTGTCTGTCTGTATGTATGTATGTATGTATGTACACGCATTACGAGAAAACGGCTGAAGAGAATTTAATGAAAATCGGAATGTAAAGTCGGGTGATGAACCGCTACAATTTAGGCTGTAAATTATTTTAATCATGCTGAGAGAAATGGTAGTTTAGGGGAAGGCCTGAAATTTAATTCTCAAATATTTATGTTATTAGTGGTCGTGTCTTAATGAAAATCGCTAGACAAAGATGGGAAATAAGTCACTACAATATAGGCTATACACGCTGAGAAAAATGGTGGTTTAGGGGAAGTCCTGAAATATAATTCTCAAATAAGTTATTTATGCTATTTGTGGTCGTATCGATAAATATTTATTTATATATATATATATATATATATAGAGTTTTGTCTGTACATTATTCAGAAATTGAATAGAATGGTATTTCTGTATCGGTCATGTCCACAGTAACAACGAAATGCATTTTTTACTTTTCCGTAATTTCTGTCTGTCTGTCTGTCTGTCTGTCTGTCTGTCTGTCTGTCTGTCTGTATGTACAAGCATCACGATAAAACGGCTGAAGAGAATTTAATGAAAATCGGTATGTAATGTCGAGTGATGAACCACTGCAATCTAGGCTACAAATTATTTTATTCACGCTGAGTGAAATGGTAGTTTAGGGGAAGGTCTGAAATGTAATTCTCAAATAAGTTATTTATGTTATTCGTGGTCGTGTAGTAGTAGTAGTAGTAGTTATGTAAGAAGTTATTACATTTCCGATCACTTATGTCTTATACATTGTTACCGTACCGCATATAATCGGAGATATTCATGAATTTGGATTTTTGTTACTAAGTCCATATCAGCGCCGAGTCACGAGAAAATGGGTAAACAGAATTGAGTGAAAATCGGTATGTAAAGTCTGAGAATAAGGAACTACAGTCTACGATATAAATAATTTTGTAAGACACCTAATATCATAGAGTCGAAAGAAAACTAATGTGAAGGCCTGCAATATAGAAAGCTCAAACTTTATCAACAATAACATTACATTGACCATTGTTTGTTGTGATGTGCTTTTTGTCTTCTGTTTCCTCTCATCCCCGATAGATAGGATTACTGCAGCGTACCGAGGTTTTTTTAATTTGTTTGACGTCACACCGACACAGGTAGGTCTTATGGCGACGATGGGATAGGAAATGAATAGTGGTGTGAAGGAAGCGGCCTTGGCTTTAAGGTGCAGCCTGGTGTGACTGGTGTGAAAATGGGAATCCACGGAATACCACTTTTTTTGCTTAACGTCGCACCGACACAGATATGTCTTATGGCGACGATGGGATAGGAAAGGTCTAGGAAGCGGCCGTGGCTTTAATTAAGGTACAGTCCCGGCATTTGCCTGGTGTGAAAATGGGAAACCACGGAAAATCGTCAGGGCTGCCGACAGTGGGGCTCGAACCCACTATCTCCCGAATACCATCTTCAGGGTTGCTGGCAGTGGGGATCGAATCCACTATCTCCCGGATGCAAGCTCACAGCTGCGCGCCTCTTACCACACGGCCAACTCGCCTGGTCGTACCGACTGTAACAGCCTGCCTGTATATCGGTGGGAAGCAGCTGGGGTGTAAGATAACTTTCTTCTTTAGCATGCCATTCCTCTGGTTCATACATTTCCTGATATATCTGGTACGTAACGCACTGGTTCATCATAGTATTCGAGCTATACAATCCCTATTCTGAGCCACTGATTGGAATGAGTAGTGTGCATATTTAACGGAATAATGACAGAGGAGTATTCACGGCAGTCTGCAACCTGGTTATTCCAGCTCTGGAACTTTGGACTCTTAGATCGGCACCGTAGTACTGTTCGTTGAAAGTGAGAAAGTGTGCGGTTTTTCATTTGATCGAGTATTTTATATGATAACATTGCTTTCAATCGCTACATTCCTACTGACGTTTTTGTAATGACCTATGTTGAATTCAGTTAGGGAAAACCACCAAGTCAGTCTTTCTGAGAATCCCGTAGCGAAGCAC
The DNA here is from genome assembly GCF_040414725.1 of Anabrus simplex. Classification (NCBI taxonomy): domain Eukaryota; kingdom Metazoa; phylum Arthropoda; class Insecta; order Orthoptera; family Tettigoniidae; genus Anabrus; species Anabrus simplex. Next base: position 954,961,777 of record NC_090266.1, on the reverse strand, counting down.
GGGTACATTAGCTAGTTAGGTATAAAAATCGAAAGTAGTAATATTGCGAATGGACTTCACTTCCTTCATTAGCGTCATTATCTTTCCATGTTGTCGTAGTTTGTATGCTCAATAATTAAACTAATTTCTTCTTTATCACAGCTATCCTTGCTTCTAAGGTCACATTCATGCTTTCATCAAAACATACATGTGGGAATTATCCAAATTAGCTTTAAATTGCTCGGAAACTTCTCCACTCGTTTTTTTAAATTATTCTATCCTCGGCAGCAGTTCGGCAGGCTGACATTCCTTCAATTTTGTTAATTATTAGTTGTTTGTTAGGGAAGTTTTCAAAAATGTGTTGGATGTCAAGAAGAAAGTTCCTTTCAACAACTCACCTTGAGAAATCGGTTTCCCATGTATGCTG